>NW_027256898.1:2675261-2840098 GCF_029215685.1 Pituophis catenifer annectens | reverse complement strand
GCCTTTTGGGCTCCCCTCCTGACTTGGCTTTGGGCATCCTGCTGAGCCCCCCCCCCCCCCCGCCCCCCCCTACCCGGTTTCGGTGTTAATTGCCTGGCTGCACAAAAAACCCTAACACCCCCAAACAAAGTTTTACAAACCGCAGCGGCTACCTTTGCAGAGCTTGGCGGGAGGGTTAAACCTACGTGTGGGTTGCTTGCCTTTGCTTCACTTCATGTACATACATACATACATACATACATACATACATACATACATACATGTCAGGGTTAGTTTTGTTTCTAAACTGACAATATATCTCTTATCTATCTATTTATCTATTTATCAATCATCCATTCTATCTATCTATTTATCAATCATCTATCTATCTATCTATCTATCTATCTATCTATCTATCTATCTATCTATCTATCTACCTACCTACCTACCTACCTACCTACCTACCTACCTACCTATCTATCTATCTTAAAAAATGCTGGTCAAGTAAATGAGAAATATGCCCAGATAGGTAGGTACACAGTGAAAAGGATATGTGGGAGAGGGGGGAGAGAGAGAGAAAGAAAGAGATGAGAGAAAGAGAGATGAGAGAGAAAGAAAGAGATGAGAGAAAGAGAGATGAGAGAGAAAGAGAGAGATGCGAGAGAGAGAGAGAAAGAGATGAGAGAGAAGAGAGAGATGAGAGAGAGAGATGAGAGAAAGAGAGAAGAGAGAAGAGAGAGATGAGAGAGAGAAAGAGATGAGAGAGAGAAAGAGATGAGAGAAAGAGAGATGAGAGAGAAGAGAGAGATGAGAGAGAGAGAGATGCGAGAGAGAGAAAGAGAGATGAGAGAAAGATGAGAGAGAGATAAGAGAGAGAGAGAAAGAGATGAGAGAGAGATGAGAGAGATAAAGAAAGAGATGAGAGAGGGAGAGATGAGAAAGAGATGCGAGAGAGAGAGAGATGAGAGAAAGAGAGATGAGAGAGAGAGAAAGATGAGAGAGAGAGAGAGAGAGAGAGAGAGATGAGAGAAAACGAGATGAGAGAGAGAAAGAGAAAAAGAGATGAGAGAGAGAGAGATAAGAGAAAGAGATATGAGAGAAAGAGAGAGATGAGAGAAAGAGAAAGAGAAAGGAAGAGAAAGAGTGAGAGAGAGGAGAGAGGGAGAGAGAGCCTGGGCACGGTCATTGTTAATGCTTTATTACCCACGGAATTAGCTGCCTTGAAGAAAAAGGGGGCCGGGGGGACAAAAAAATACGCTATGCAACCTTGCTTTTCATTTGTTCCAAGCCTTCCCACTTTCCCTGCTGGGTCTCTCTGGCATTCTGTTCCCCGCACCCCAGCTGCCCCCACCCGCCAGCAAAGGGGGAAAAAAAACAAAACCTTGAGACTTGTAGCTTTCTTTTCAGGGGGGCCCTTTAATGATGGATTTCGGATAATTGAGTGGAAAAGAAGGTCAGGGTAGTGGAAGAATGGGCTCTGAAGAAGAAGAAGAATTTGATTCTAGAGGGGGCCTCTCTCCCCCCTCCTCTCTCTCTCTCTCTCTCGCCGTTCTCCCCCCTCCTCCCTTACTTACGTTTGACCAGTATAATCGCTATTTCAGGGTCTATAATCGGCACCCCTCCCCAACTCTGAACCCGGAAGGAAATAATAACAGAGTTTAGAAGGGACCTTAAAGGTCTTCTAGTCCAACTCTCTTACTCAAGCAAGGGAACCCTTGATCATTTCGGATGGCAAACGGCTGTCCGATCTCTTCTCGAAAACGTTCCAGCGATGGGAGCACCCACAACTTCTGGAGGCAAGCAGTTCCACGGGTTAACTGTCCTCACTGTCGGGGGAAATTTCTCTCTTCCTTCTCTCTCCTCGGTTAGTTTCCACCCCCGTTGCTTCTTGTCCTGCCTTCTGGTGCTTTGGAGAATAGGTTGACACACACACACCCCCCTCTCATCTTTGTGACAGCTCCTCAAATATCGGAAGCAGTGGTGGGTTTCAAATTTTTTTGACTACCAGTTCTGTGGGTGTGCCTTGGTGGGCGTGGCGTGGCTTGGTGGGCGTGGCAGGGAAAGGATACTGTAAAATCTCCATTCCCTCCCCACTCCGGGGAAGGATACTGTAAAATCTCCATTCCCTCCCCACTCCAGGGGAAGGATACTGCAAAATCCCCATTTCCTCCCGATCAGCTGGGACTCGGGAGGCAGAGAACAGATGTGGGCGGCGCCAGTCAGAGGTGGCATTTCCTGGTTCTCCAAACTACTCAAAATTTCCGCAACCGGTTCTCCAGAACCGGCTGAAACCCACCTATGATCGGAAAGCTCCTATCATGTCACCCCCTAGTCCCTTCTCTTAAATAAAACAGACATACTCAATTCCTGCCACCATTCTTCGAATGTTTTAGCCTCTGGACTCCTCATCCTCTTCATTGCTCTTCTCTGCACTCTTTCCAACGTTTTGACATCTTTTTTTGTTTTGATCACATGGTGGCCAAATCACCCTTTTTAAAATGGGCCGGGGGGGGCTTGCTTCTTGCCTCCAGCCCTTTAATTGTGGGGGAAAGGAAGGCCCAGGGTTGGGGGTTTTGAGAACAGAGCTTGGGGGGGGGGGGGGGGGAGAGAAGCAGGAATGATTCCCCCCCAGTTGCCTTCTATGAGGTCGATGTGGTGAGATTCATTTGCAAAACTGAAGTTGGAAGTCGTGGCAGTCACACGACCCCTCCCCCAGCTCTCTGTATCTCGCAGCTTTAATTTTTAATCACTTCCTCCGCCTGGCATGGCAAGAGTTTTCTCTAGGGTGGGTTTTCTGTACTGGCAACAGCAGCTGCCTTTTTTCTTTCTTTCTTTCTTTCTTTTTTTTTTCCTGTTTTTTTTTCCCCCCCCAAGCAGGGCAACTCTGAAGCGCTAAAATTGAAATTGAAGGTGCTTTTGGGGGCGCAACTCGTGGTTTTTTATGGGGAATTCCAGAGTAGAAATCCTATATTTTTGTGGATGGGTGGGCAGATGTAGGTCTTGTTTTCAACTTTCGTAGACAGCATCCACAAGATTGTAAGCCGCCCTAAGTCTCCGGAGAAAGGCGGCATATAAATTGGACTGAATGATGAATGAATGAATGAATAAGAAAGAAAGAAAGAAAGAGAAAGAAAGAAAGAAAGAAAGAAAGAAAGAAAGAAAGAAAGAAAGAAAGAAAGAATATTGCATTCAGTTTTGCTCGATGTAAAAAAGATGTGGAGACTCTAGAAAGAGTGCAGAGAAGAGCCAACAAAGATGATTAAAGGCCTGGAGGCTAAAACGTATGAAGAAACAGTTGCAGGAACTGGGTATGTCTAATTTAATGAAAAGAAGGACTAGGGGAGACATGAGAGCAGTCTTCCAATATCTCAGGGGCTGCCCCAAAGAAGAGGGAGTCAAGCTATTCTCCAAAGGACCTGAGGGCAGGACAAGAAG
Organism: Pituophis catenifer annectens; assembly: GCF_029215685.1. Classification (NCBI taxonomy): domain Eukaryota; kingdom Metazoa; phylum Chordata; class Lepidosauria; order Squamata; family Colubridae; genus Pituophis; species Pituophis catenifer. The sequence continues at coordinate 2,836,684 of NW_027256898.1, read as the reverse complement.
CAATGGGTGGAAACTCATCAAGGAGAGAAGCAACCTAGAACTAAGGAGAAATTTCCTGACAGGGAGAACAATTAATCCATGGAACAGCTTGCTTCCAGAAGTTGTGAATGCTCCAACACTGGAAGTTTTTAAAGAAGAGGTTGGATAACCCTTTGTCTGGAGTGGTGGAGGGTTTCCGGCCTAGGCAGGGGGTTGGACTAGAAGACCTCCAAGGTCCCCTTCCAGCTCTATTCCGATTGAATTGATTGATTGAATATTCTTTTCTGAGCTTTAGGACCCTTTCTCGTTTGGTATCAAAGTTGATTTTCATATTTGGTATAATAAATGCCGTTGCTCTCAATGGGTTTTCCAAGCCAATTTGTTTAGAAAACTCAGCTCCCAAAAATTCCCACTGTTGTTATTAATCTTGCTGGAGGAAGGTACTTTATTCCTCTTCTGTTTTTGCACACAGCCAGTGCTTCTGTTTTGATTGTTAGGCTTGACACAACCTGACATGCTCCAGACTTCTGGACTTTGAACACTCATCGACTTCAGCCAAATACTCCCATTCCTCGAGTTGATATTTTCTCTTCTATTTCTATTTCTCAATCAAGGGTTCCTGGCAGCTGGGCCAGCAAGCCTTTTAAAAAGCCATGTGCTATAAAATGAAACTACTGTGTATTAAACCATCAAAATAGCTGCGTAGCAGAGATAAAAAGGAATAGCACCAAACGGTTGTGATAATAAATGCAGCAAAGGGAGGGAGGAAGGAAGGAAGGAAGGAAGGAAGGAAGGAAGGAAGGAAGGAAGGAAGGAAGGAAGGAAGGAAGAAAGAAAGAAGCACAGTATAAACTCACCAGCTCTGCCCTATAAGCCAGCAAAATACTGTACTTAGGAAATTGAAAAATACCTTCTCCTGGACCATTTCACCAAAATGCCATTTCTCTTCGGGTTATTTGTTGACAAAAAGGCCTCTGGAGTTTGGAGGGTCCAGCTAAATAAATATGGGAGGATGTTAAGGTGGCAAGGATTTATGGGATTTGTAGTTGTGACTGGCAGCAGGGTGCTTTTTGGAATCTGTGACAGAGCCAACTTGTGTTTTTTCAAAGCAGTGTTTTTCTACCACTGGGGGGGGGGGAGGGGATTTTGCTGGCCAAGGATGAGGTTTTTTTGCACAGCTGTCCAGAGCTGGCTACCCTCCAGAACCGTGGCCACAAAGAGTCGATGTTTACAATCTCTATGTCCCAGCATCCTCAGAGAGGGAAAAAAACCCACCCAGTCATCTTCTTTTGAAGACCCTTGCAGGGTAGAGTCTTGGGCAACTGAATGGAGCTGAGTGTTTATTGGCCGGATGCCTTTCCTGTTGCCAGTGCCGAGTTTTGTTCAGCAGATATATTCTCATTGTGCCCAGAGAGAGAATTATCTGCCTCTACCTAGGATTGAACTCACAGAGGGGGAAAAAAAAAATCCGTGCCTATCAAAAATCGGACAGTGGGCTTGACTGTGGCATCAGGTTCTTCCACTCTCGGTTGGCATGGAGTCCAATGAATGAAAACGTATGCCCAAAGAAACTCGTAAACCACGGGCCCTTTAAGACCTGTGGACTTCAACTCCCAGAATTCCTGAGCCAGCCATGCCCACGATCCACAACTGGGGAAATTACGGCTTTTCTTCCAAAATGTCTCCCTGTGACTTTAAGAACGCTTTAAAATGAGTCAATGCAAAGGCGTCAGACAGGCCAGGAAATTGGCAGCAGCAGCAGCAGCGGTGGCTAAAAGGAAGAGGAGGGAGGGAAGCTCTGAAGGCAGAACAGCCAGTCTGTGCTATTCACCTCCTCACTAGACTTCAAAACTTCTCGTTGCAGCCTGTTAGGAAGCGGGCGGGTGGGTGGGAGGGGAACGGGAATAGGTGCAGGGAGGGTTTGGGGCAATGATGGCTAACCTCTTTGCTGTCGCGTGCCAAAAGCGGGGGTGGTGGTGGGGGTCACGCGCGTCCGTGCCCACACCCATAATTCAATGTTCCCTGCCCCCACCATGCATTCACGCGTGACCCCCACACACACACACATTCCCCCCACTTTTGGCACATGATGGCACAGTGGGCCCAGTAGACCCGTTTTTCACTCTCCCCAGGCTCCAGAGGCTTTCTTGGAGCCTGGGGAGGGCAAAAACAGCCTTCCCCACCCCACCCCACCCCGGAGGCTCTCCGGAGGCCAGAAACAGCCTTTTTCCCGACTTCTGGTCGGCCCGGAAGGCTCAAAAATCAGGTGGCCAGCGCACATATGTGTGCTGGAGCTGAACTAGGGCAATGCTCGCGTGCCCACAGATATGGCTTCACGTGCCACCTGTGGTACGCGTCACGGTTCTAGAGTCTCAACCTCTTTTTTATAGTCCGGTGACCAAAACTAGATGCAGGATTCTAGGGGGCGGGTCGCACGCGGCGTGCGTGTGTCATGCGTGCATTGCATTATGGGTGTGCACACTTTCGGCATGCGACGGCAAAAAGGTTCGCCGTCAGTGGCTTATACGATGATCTGCGGTTATTTATCGTTATTAGCTCTTTAGTTTCCTCCTAACAGCCGATCTTGTATGTTTGTTTGTTTTGTCTGGGTAACGTAACTGTCTCCTTTCTCGTTTTTCCACCTCCAGCAACGCTTCTTCCTTTTTTTCAATAATAAACTTACCCTCCAGCCCGGACTTCCTTATGTGGGATTGGAGCTCCTCTGTTTGTTTGTTTGTTTCTTTCTTTCTTTTTCCAAAGGAAAACCTTTCGAACTTCCAACCTTCGTGGAGGTGCGCGGGATTGCCGACCTGTTTCCCACCCACCCACCCCTCCCTCCCTCTCCTCCCCATCCCAGTCTGTGTACTCTGGGCTTCCAAAGCGTAGTAAAAAGAAATGGTGTCGACAAGCAGAAAGGGAAAATTGATGACAGCCGAAGTGGCTTTAATTAAAACTTGTTTTTCTCGTCTGCTCCCCTTTGTTTACGTCTGCAAGGCAACACCACTCCCTGCTAGTGGGAACTTCTTCTCCCGGAGAAGAAGTTCAGCAGCTCAGCAGCGGCTGGTGCAATCAAAGGTAATTTTGTTTGTGCAAGATATTTATCTGGAAAGGAATGGCCCAGAATGAGGTTAGGAAGAGGACAAACTGCCCCGTGTGCTTTTCTCCTCCTTCTCTCTGATGGCTTTTTAATGGTTTCCTAATGGCACCGTTGTTGCCTTCGCCCCAAGATCCTTTTTAAAAATTTGGGGTGGGTTCCCTGACAGCTCATCGGCTACGGGCTCTGCTTTCGCTTAGGAGAGGATGAATGAAGGAAGCCCTGGCCCAAATTGGCAAGGCCTTCGTTGCATTTTTATCATTCTCCTCTGCAGACCGTCTGGCCCAAGTTTTTCTCGTCTGTCGTGTTTCCACTCAGCAATTGCTGCTGACATGGAAATAACTGGGATACCATCCTTAGGACGTGTTCACACGTGACGTTGGCACAGGAGTGGGGTAGCACAAACCCTTAAAGGTCAAGGTTCCCCTCACGCCTATGTGCTAGTCGTTCCCGACTCTAGGGGGCGGTTGCTCATCTCCGTTTCAAAGCCGAAGAGCCAGCGCTGTCCGAAGACGTCTCCGTGGTCCTGCGGCCGGCATGACTCAACGCCAAAGGTGCACGGAACGCTGTTCCCTTCCCACCAAAGGTGGTCCCTATTTTTTCTACTTGCATTTTTTACCTGCTTTCGAACTGCTAGGTTGGCAGAAGCTGGGACAAGTCACGGGAGCTCCCCCCGTTACGCGGCACTAGGGATTCGAACCGCTGAACTGCCGACCTTTCGATCGACAAGCTCAGCATCTTAGCCTCTGAGCCACCGCGTCCCTCACAAAACCCTTAAGCAGAGGTTAAAATGGGGATTGGATGGTCCTTTTGGGGAAACAGCTCTTGTCCTCACACTGTGGGGACCACACTGTCGTTTTAAGCTACAATGTCCGTTCTGTGAACATAACTGGAGCAGGTTGTGTAGACCAGGAGTCTCCAACCTTGGCAACTGGAGGACTTCAACTCCCAGAATTCCCCAGCCAGCTTTGGGAGTTGAAGTCTGGGAGTTGAAGTCCGCCAGGCTTAAAGTTTCCAAGGTTAGAGACGCCTGGTCTAAACTCAACCATCCTATAAGGGGCACATTGCCATTACAGGTAGTCCTCAACGTACGAACACAATTGAGCCCCAGATTTCCATTGCTAAGTGAGACGGTTGTTAAGTTGAGTTTTGCCCCCGTTTTATGACTTTTCTTGCCAACGGTTGTTAAGTGAAACTGTCTTCCCCGCTGACTTTGCTGGTCAGAAGGTCGTAAATCGAGGAGTGTCGAATGTGGGGTTTTCCGCGTACGTTTTGATTAACCTTAACGGTAGAGGAATGAAAAAGGATTCGTAAATGTTAACAATAAAGGAGACAATATATTTTATTTTCCTGCTGCTTGTTTAGTTAAGTACAGTAATTTTTCAGAACGAAAGGCTTTTTCCTAGACAGGGCCAAATAAATGCAATTTTAACTAATTTAATTAATAACCACATAAATAGAAGCAGACTGAAAACATTATTTTAAACAAACAAATGACATATTTTGAAGCCAGCATCTTATGGCCTTCCTTAACCGAAGACCAACAACGGCAGCCAGCGATGGTCGGGAATAAACCCTCCTGGAATGATAAATTTATAATGGTTGATTAAAACAGCTGCTGGATGGCAGAAATCAAATTAATTAGGGAACCACCTTGCAACAGGGATGAAGATTTAAACAACCTGGGAAGAAGTCAAAAGACACTTGCTGGGGCTAAAATAATCAAATACAGGCCAGTGAGCCTTTCGAGATGTTCCCAATCGAAGGGGTGATTTTCAGCAGAGATGCCCCTAACAGCCACCTGCAGAAGACATCCTAAGGGCCGTTGGAGACACCGTTTTGGGAAGGGTAGATAATTGTTGAGTGTAGGCTCAAAATGTCCTGCGAGAATAGAGAATACCCAGTACTCCTTCCCCTTCCTATTCCCCCCCACCCCCCATAACTATAACCTTGTGAATTGAGTTGGACTGAGAAAGAGCGACTTTCATGTCTAAAGCAGGACTGGAACTCACAGCCCACTGGTGACTGGCTCAAAGTCACCCAGTTGGCTTTTATGCCTAAGGCAGGACTAGAACTCCCAAACTCCTGGTGGTTGGCCAAAAGTCACCCAGCTGGCTTTTATGCCTAAGGCAGGACTAGAACTCACGGCCTCCAGGTGACTGGCTCAAAGTCGCCCAGCTGGCTTTTATGCCTAAGGCAGGACTAGAACTCCCCAATCTCCTGGTGGTTGGCCAAAAGTCACCTAGCTGGCTTTTATGCCTAAGGCAGGACTAGAACTCCCAATCTCCTGGTGACTGGCTCAAAGTCGCCCAGCTGGCATTTATGCCTAAGGCAGGACTACAACTCCCAATCTCCTGGTTTCTAGCCTGGTGCTTTAACCGACAGATCTGTCTCTGTTTGCATTAAGAATTCAGTCTATTTAGTGTCATCTCCTTGCTCACTGGCGGATGGGGAATTTTGGCAGGGAGCGAGCGCAGTGCTTAATTGCGACTTTCTGTGCAGCTACAACACCAGAGGGAACGAACGGCTCAATGCAACCTGGCGGTCACCTCAAACAGATTTTGATGGTTTTTTTTTTTTTAAGTCCTGACCTAACCATTTCCCTGCAATTTGTGTCCAAGAAAATAAATTAAAAAAAAATCTGCATGGCTGTTGTGAATTCCAAGACAGATGCTTGGATTTAAGTCATTAAACTGGATTTTGAGCCTTGGAGCTTAATTTAGAATGGGTGTGCGTTGCTTCCCCCCCCTCCCCTTTTTCTCATAAATAGAGGCGTAAATTTAAAAGCAGAGAGAGAGAGAGAGAAATAAACAAGTATCTTTGTGATATCCCAGCTGCAAGTTGCTGGGATAATGTTTTGGGTGGGTGGGCAGGAAGTAATGAAAGAAAGCAGTTCAATTTATGTTAGGGTGTTTTTAAAGTATGATTAGTTTGGCAGGTGCTTAAGACGTTGCTATCCTTAAAATACGGTAACGTGTCATATGTCTGTCTGCCTACCTACCTCATCAGCTAAGGTATTTAGTCTACAGTGGCTGACCGTTGACTTGTGTTTAATATAAGCGACTTCTTTCGTATCGCGCATTGCAAAGAGCCACGAGGTAGTCGTTTCGGTTCTGGCTTCTCGTGATTTACCTGAATCCACTCATTATTTGCAAGCCATGTACGGTAGCCACCTGAACGAAACCCAAGGAATTTTGTTGAAGACCTCCGAGCCGGCGGTTCATTGCGGTAAATCTAGGAAGCCACTTTTGAGTCCTCGGGAAAATATGGTATGTAAAAAAAGATTTCATTGTCCAGTAACGGAGCCTCTCGGAGCCTGGTACATTCCAGATGTTTGTGTGTGTGTGTGTGTGTGTGTGTGTGTGTGTGTGTGTGATGGTTGCAACATCTGGGCAGCCCTCAGGTCAGACGAGACTGCTTTGTCATGATTGAGGCCATTTCAGGTCTCAAACCAGGCCAGAAATGAAACTTAAATGAAAGCTGAATTTATTCTAACAGGGAAATGCACGAGTGGAATAAAATTCTCAGGGAGCAGTTGAGTAGTTATAATGGTATCATCAGGGGTGGGATTGAAAAATTTCAGCAACCGGTTCGCTGTCCGGGTGGGTGTGGCCATGGAGGCGTGGCCTACACGGCCTCCTGCACCACGGTGGGGGTGTGTTTTTGCCCTCCCCAGGCTCCGGAGGCTTTCCTTGAGCCTCTAGGAGGGTGAAAATGGCCTCCTGGAGGCCAGGCACCGGAGGCCGGAAATGGGCCTGTTTCCCGCCCTCCCGGAGCCTCCGCGTGCGCCCTGCACTTACCTGCCATCCATAACAGGCCATGTGGAGATTCCTGGGAGGGGCGGGGTCAGCCAGTCCTTGGAACAGCCGGTTCGGTGAACCAGATTAAAATTAACATCCGGTTTGCCCGAACCTGTTTGAACCGGCTGAATCCCAGCCCTGTGTATCATTCTTAGATAGTTTATGCAATTTTGTTTTAAAAAAATTGCAACCTGCTTTGAGGCATGATTTGGACAAGCAGTGGTGCATATATTTATTAAAGAAAGAACATAAATAATGAAATCGTCTACAGGCTCAGGGTATGAGAAACCTCGGTGCGCCCCTCCCTCCCCTCCCATTGATCTGTTGAAACGGTCATTTCAGACTTCTGGAGTGAGCCAATCGCTTTTCGGCAAAGAGCGAGGAAGGAGGGAAAGGAGAGGTTTGAACGAGAGAGGGCCCCCTCCCCTTCCGTTGCTTTCTCTATGGCCAAACCGGACCGAGACCCCCCAAACTATTTGAAGCATTTTCCCCAAATTTTCCTTCCACCGCTTGCGTTTTTCTTGAACCCATGACTTTTGGTGTAAGCAAAAATGGATGGAACCGGATGCTTGGATGATCTTCGGTGGAGCATATAGGAACGGTGATTTTTGGCCTCTTTCTCCCACTCTTCCCCCCCCCAAAAAACCCCAGCCCTTCTCTTTTTTCTTGTCATTTCAGCTGCTTTCCATTACGGGCACAGAGCGGGATGAAAAAACAATATTATGAGCGGCAGACAAACTGGGTCACGTACCTACATTCAGAACCTGCCTGCCTTGTCTGCTTCTTCTGGGCTGTCTCTAAAAAGCATGAAGAGAGTGACCAAGAAAATAAAAATCTTGGCCCCTTCCAGCGTGTCCCCCCCCCCCCCATATATGCTTTTTAAATCCCCCACCCAGGAGTGGAAAAAGTGGGATGACCGTATTAGGATGATTAATAAGTCGTTGACGGGGCACAATGTCTCTAATTCTCAGAGCTGAACCCCTCCCAAAGCAAGTGAAACCCCCCCCCCAAAAGGTGCAGTTTTACTTAAGTTTTGTAGCACGACACAGTTTGCATATATTCTTAACATGACAACTCCGGGTCCGCAATCTTGATCCCCCTTCCCTTCCCGCGGTGGGACGGCCCGTTCCTCAAATTCTCAGCCGCCAGGGGAAAACAACAACAACAACAAAACACACGAAAAGCAAGAAAATTTGATAGGGCTGTGACTTCTGGTCTGTAGTCCTTGTGGATGAATTCTTGAGTTTCCTTCTGTCTTCACCATTTCTCTCTCTCTCTCTCTCTCTCTCTCTCTCTCTCTCTCTCTCTCTCTCTCTCTCCCCCCCCCAATCCTCCAGTTTTTATATGACTTTAATTGCATTTCGATAGGGAGAGCAAAGTCGTTCACACACACTCCTTCTTCCCGCATTTTGCTCCTTTCTGGATCTTTCGTCTTGCGTTTCTTTTCTCTCTTTTTTTCCCTTCGCCGTTTGAATATTTCTAGGGCCTGGCTAAGATTCACTGTTTGGTCGGTTTCTATGGAAGAAAGAAAACACATACATTTTTTGCCAGGCCTGGAATAATATTTTTTTTTCTTTGGGGGGAATGAAAAAAAACAAAACCCGAAAGCAGAGAGGAGGAGGAGAAGGAGAAGGGGGGAAGGAAAAAAAAAAGTGGGAAATTTTATCCCGCTGTACAGGCAAAATAAGGATTATGGGTTGGACTGCAGGAAAATGAAGTTTCAGCAGCCTTCCTTGCTCAGTTTTTTAAATTACTCCCTAACCCACGGCAGCTGTGTGCTGGAGGGCGGGAGATCATCAAACCTACATTTCATGGAAACGACTTTCCCTTTTCAGGTTGCTGTCTATGAACTGGGAACCAGTTTAATAGAAAGAACCTGGGAACCTTTAACGGAAACATTTCTCCTAAGACAGAATCTGTACTTTAAGCCAGTGGTGAAATCCAATTTACTCCCGGTTCTGTGGGTGTGGCTTGGTGGGCGTGGCAGGGGAAGGATACTGCAAGATCTCCGTTCCCATCCCACTCCTGGGGGAAGGATACTGCAAAATCCCCATTCCCTCCCCACTCCTGGGGAAAGGATACTGTAAAATCCCCATTTCCTCCCCACTCCTGGGGGAAGGATACTGTAAAATCCCCATTTCCTCCCTACTCCAGGGGAAGGATACTGCAAAATCCCCATTCCCTCCCCACTCTGGGGCCAGCCAGAGGTGGCATTTGCCGGTTCGCTGAACTGCTCAAAATTTCCGCTACCGGTTCGCCAGAACCTGCTGGATTTCACCCCTGCTTTAAGCCCACCTCTTTTCAAAATGCTAAAAAAAAAAATTCTTTGCAAGTTTGGTTGGTATCCAGCCCCTCCTCGGCCTCCTTCCCTTAGTTCTTTATGGGCGGCTGTCCAACAGGATATCGGCTCTACCACGCCCTAAGTTTGTTTTGCTTACAACTCCCGAACTCGAAGCTGACTTTTAATACATCCCTCCTAAAAACCCTTCAGACTAAGAGGCAAAAAGAAAGAAAGAAAGGAAGAAAGAAAGAAAAAAAGTTGAACATAACTGGAACAAAAGGCTAAACCAGAAACGCATCGCCAGATATAAGATTTCATTATAATTCCCAAAACTTTTGGATGAAGGGGTCGTTCTCTTTTTTTCTCTCTTCCATTCGAGTTTACAGTCTGGGATTTTGTTATGGTTTTCTCTCTGGGCAGGGAAAATTCTGTGGCAAAAGGCTGTTTTTACAAGGTTTTTCCCTCCCCTCCTTTCATCTAGTTAAAACCAGGAAGCGGGAAACAGTGAAAAGGGTCGAACTAGCTCCTTGCTTACTTCCTATTCTCCCTCGTTTTTTAAGGCCTTAATTCCCTCCCTTTCGGAAAAATGGCAGGGCAATCAAATACATTCCCAATTCTATCCAAAGAAAGGGTGGAGAAAACCCCCCTGCCTTCTGTTTAAGCAAAGGTTAAAAGTTCACTTTTCATCACTAGGAGTCCCATCTTTAGGCCACCTCCATCAAGCTTGTATACCTTTACCTACTATTCTGTACCCTGGAGACAAAATACCAAAAACCCAGATGCAGAAATCTGTTTTTTTTTTTTTTTTTTTTTTGGCAACCATCTTAAGTACAAGTCAGTTTCCAAGCATCTAAATTTCTTTTTGCAAAGAAAAAGGGAGGTCGAGATGCTCTATTGTCCGAAGCAAATTCAAATATGTTTGGAATTAACGCACAATCTCCTTCTCAATGCCCTTCTGTCTTTATTTCTTTATTGTTTATTGTCGTAAATAATAACATACATAATTGTTATTGTCATAAATAATAACCGTCACACTTCTACACATTCCGTCTTTTCATAATCCCATCTAGTCTCCATTTAATATACTACCCGTTTCCCCGAAAATAAGACCTTGTCTTATATTTTTTTTGAACTCCGAAATAAGCGCTTGGCCTTATTTTCGGGGAGGTCTTATTATTTTGGGGCGCGTGGAGCAAGACGGGGCTCCTCTTGCCGTCTTACCTGATTTCCAGCTCTGTCTCCCTAACCTTAACCAGAGGAAATGGCGGGGAATATTTTTTGGGGGGATTATTTTAGCACATGCGCTCAAAAGCCCGAATGGGTTTATCATCTGGGAAGGTCTTATTTTCGGGGGAAACAGGGTAATATTCAGTTAATGCCAGAATTTTGTCTTAAGGACAGCAGGTAGATAGGAATAGAATTTCTAAAATTTTCTTTTCTTCTTACCTTTCTTGCTTTTTTTTTTTTTTTTTTCATATGCTCTGCCAAATTGTATCACTCCTGGTAGAAATGAGAACAAGGTGTCAAATGTTGCAGATAGGGTTTCCAGGAAGAATAAACCACAGTAGCAATTATGATAATGAACAATTTATGGGGAAGGCTGGTATTCTGTTAGCTGCTGAAGGAGATATTGCTGTTCGTGATGATAATTTAATTTATACCCATTCTTAACCGCAGCTAAGTACCAAAAATGGAGAATACAGGAATATTTGGTTCTCTGTCTTCCACCTGTTGGATTTTTATCTTTGATTCATTGCCATGCTGGGACTTTTATCTCCATCCCCGCCGATCAGAAGGAGGCAACAGGGAAGGGAAAGCTAGTTGAAGGACTTGTAAAAAAATAAAATAAAATAGAATTATGGATTGGATCAGCTTCCATACCGCCTTTCTATCCATAGTGACGTCAAGCATAAAAATTGAGCCCAATATTTATGTTGCTAAGGGAGACCATCGTTAAGTGAGTTTTACCCCATTTTACGTCCTTTCTTGCCCCAGTTGTTTAGTGAATCGCTGCGGTTGTTGAGTTAGTGACCCCGCTATTCAGTGAATTTGGCTTCCTTGTGGGCTTCGCCAGTCAGAAGGTTGCAAGAGATGATCAGGGGACCCTGCAACCGTCTTAAGTACAAGTCAGTTTCCAAGCTTCTAAATTTTGATCATGTGACCGTGGGAGGGGATGCTGCAATGGTCATAAGTGTGGAAAAATGGTCCTAAGTCACATTTTTCAGTGCCGTCATAATTAAACGAATGGTTATAAGTCGAGGACTTGACCTGTAAACATTTAAATTGTGCCAAATTGTTCAGATCCAATTGGGTTGATCCATTTGTGAGATTCTTATTTTTTTGGGTGGGGAGAGGCTCAGAAATGACTTGCAGTAGTAAAAATTAAATCGGGGAAGGTTGAGGCCGGTGCCAGTTTGAGGCTACAGTGGGGAAACTCAGGCTGGGAAGTATCTGTTCCACCCCAGAAGTTCTCTCACTGATCCTTCATTGGCCTCTTAGTTGGCAGCGAAATAGGACAAGAGTTTATTTTATTTTATTTTATTTTTTTATTTCTTGGAATTCGGTAGAAATGGCTGTTAAATGTTAACTTGCGAAAGACACAGAGATCAGCATTCTTAGTTGCTGGGATCCGAAAACGTGGAAATGGAAGGGTCAAAAGAATGGCGGAGAATTTTGGAACCAGGAAATGTTGCTTTCTGATTTAATTGCTGCTTTTTCTGCCACCCGATGGTGGGCCATCCTTGGCGTGGAGTGTGCGAACACAGCTGTGTTTTTATTGAAAAGCGCTGGTCACTTTGGTAGAAAGGAAACGCTTCCTTTCCATTGGAACTGGACTTTCATTTCACGAGTTTGTTGGCTTGCTTGCTTGGGAACAGTGTAAAGATGGGTTTCCTAGAGGCCACTTTTGTGGATCATCTGGCAGGGGCATTCTGGGAGTTGAAGTCCACACATCTTCAAGCTGGCAAGGTTGAGAAAAGCTACTGTGTTTTCCCGAAAATAAGACCCGGTCTTATATTAATTTTTTGCTCCAAAAGTCTTATTTTCTGGTTAGGTCTTATTTAGGGGGAAATATGGCACTAAATGCACCCATCTGGCTGACAAATCTTAACTGGGGCTTATTTTGGGAGTAGGGATTATATTATGAGCATCCTGCAAAATTATGCTAGGACTTATTTTCCGGTTGGGTCATATTTTTGGGGAAACAAGGTACTTTTAAAACATTGCTTCCCAAGAAATCTTCTGAAGGCCTTCTTTTGGACACTGCCCTACGAATGGGATGGAATGGAGGACTCCCAATTGTAACCTGTGTAGACTAGCGGCCTCCAATTTTGGGGAAGATTCTGGGATTTCTAGTCCTCAAGCCATTGCTGACTTTTGGAGGGACTTCTCACCACCAGGAGATGCCTAAGTGGCCAGACCCTCACGGAGCTTCTGAAAGACACTCAAAGTTAAGGAAGTTAGTTTTCAATTCGGGCTCTTGTTTGTTGCCACAGTGCATTGTAAGCCTTATAAGGAGGTGGGGAGATACCCGTGTTATAATTTCAAAATTATGGACATTTCTTGAAAATACTTGAACTCGAATGTCTGGGTCAGCGGGCGGAGCCTCCCGCCGGTTTTACTACTGGTTCTTGCGAACCGGTCCGAACCAGGGGCAACCCGCCACTGTAGCAAACCGCATGCACAGAAGGCCGGGCGCATGCATGAAAGGTGCACGAGCGGCGAACTGGTGGTAAGAATATTGGAAACCTACCGCTGCCCCAAAAGTGCTTTTCAAAAGACAAACTTTTGACTTCCTTCATTTTTTTTTCCTTCAAAAAGGTTTCGCTTCTCATCTAAGAAGATTTTTCAGTTCTGAAGAATGTTTTCAAGGGGGGAAACCAGCCCTAAGGCAGTCCAGTTGCCTTTTGAAAATCACTTTTGGGACAACCATGACCTGGATGATGGAGAATCTCCATATACACAATAGCCCACCTAAGTTCATTGTTTGGTCTGTATATAAAGGAAGACTCACTCTCTCGCTCATTCTCACCTGTGGATTCAAGCGAGCCCACCATCCTAAGGCCCTCGACTCTCAGGAAAGAAATCATTCAGTCCCACGGAAAAGCAGATCTGTTTCCCTGCGTGGCCTTGTCCCTCTTTTTCAAGTGTGGCTTTCCATCAGCCAGTGGCAGAGTTAATACCTTGAGAAGCCAGGATAACTCTTAGCCTTGCCTTCTGCTTGAGAATACAGATGGGGCCGCTTGCTTTGCGTGGCAGCCAATGCTGTTTTCCACAGGAAACAGGCATATTCTTTGTTTCTATCGAAATGCCTCTCTGCATGGAGGAAGGAGCTATTGCCTAGGGAGTAGGCTGTTCTTTTAAAAAATAAATAAATAAAGACCAAGTAAACAATTTCTCTTTTTGAGATGTGAGTCAGTAAAGCGAGATAAACCAAGGGCGGGAAGGCAGAGAGTGAGTTAGTTGACAATGGGTCACACAGGTCACAGAGTTGGGCAAAACTGGGAAGGTACCATGTTTTCCCGAAAATAAGACCCTGTCTTATATTTTTTTGAACCCTGAAATAAGCGCTTGGCCTTACTGCCATGGGCTCAAAAGCTCGATTGGGCTTATTATCAGGGGAGGTCTTATTTTGGGGGAAACGGTACTGAATATATGACGTATTTGGAATTAAAGAACCTTTGATTTGTTTTCACCCTGTTTCCCTGAAAATAGGACCCAACTGGAAAATAAGTCCTAGCATGATTTTTTCCAGGATGCTCGTAATATAAGCCCTACCCCCAAAATAAGCCCAGTTAAGATTGTCAGCCAGATGGGTGCATCTGTACTAAATGTACTGTATTTCCCCCAAAATAAGACCTAATGCATCTTTTGGAGCAAAAATTAATATAAGACATGATCTTATTTTTGGGGAAACACGGTATCCTTGCCTAATGATACCGACTTTGCTTAAAAGCCTTGGATTGGTTTTTGGCTTGGAGATCAAAGAGGCTTTTGGCCTGCATTGAAGAACCGGAAGAGAGGCTGGAGGGACAGTTTACCCCAGGCCTATAAGTAAATAAATGGATAGAATGAATGGATGTGGGGGTTGTTCCCATTTTTTGCCCTTACTTGTTCAGAGCCAAATAAGGTCTTTGAAAAGAGGAATGTGAAACGACTCCATAGATGAGGGGTGTCCAACCTTGGCCATGTACCTTTGGCGTTGAGTCATGCCGGCCACATGACCACGGAGACATCTTCGGACAGCGCTGGCTCTTCGGCTTTGAAACGGAGATGAGCACCGCCCCCTAGAGTCTGGAACGACTAGCACATATGTGCAAGGGGAACCTTTACCTTTACTTTTGGAAGCGAAGAGACGGGATGAAACTATCGTATGTTTCATTGAATGAAACAATGGAATTACTTTTCCAGAGTTGGCTGCAAAAGTGAAGGGAGGAGGAGGAGGAGGTGGGAGACGATGGAAGTTTTCCCAAACCTTCTCCATTTCCCAAACCAGGGAACTTATCCCAGGAAAACCAGGGAGATGTTTGAGGTGGATTTCCTGTTAGATGGACCCAGCCAGCCAGAGATGGATGATTTGGGAGTTGTTTTGTCTACCCATGTGTGTCTACTTCCCCCCCCCCTTCTCCTGAATTCCTAACTAAAACATCAGTTTTGAAAACTGGCTGTTGTGTTTCCAGGCTCTTAAAAAACAAAATGAGGAGGACTTGGCTCAGCTCCTGGATGGGTTTTGTGGTAAGCACGCTCAACGTTGGCCCCCACCTCCTCTAAACAGTGCACCATGGGTTTCCTGCATATATATATATATATATATATTTCTTTTACGAGCAGCGAGTACGGGAAAGCGCCTTCCTAGGAAACGGGCTTTCTGGAGACCACAAACGACGACCAAGCTTCCTCTGGCTTCGGTCTCCTTTTCGAAGTTTTGTTTCTTCTTTGGCTCCCTCTCCCGTTGCCAAGCCCCTTTGGAATGATCAACAATTTAGTCTAATTGTGTCCAATGTTTGGGCGGCAAGGTTTTTGCTTATTTTGTCTCCGTGTCTGGAATATTCGCTCTTTTTTTTTTCAAGGTCTTAAGCCCTCGCGGCAGACGGCACGTAGCCTGGGAAAGTGGGTTAATCAGTGGGGTGTGTGTGTGCGTATGTCAAGAGGGAGAGAGAGACAGAGAGAAGAAAGGAAAAAAGACAGCTTTATATAAAACATTTTTTTCTTTTTTCCTCCCCCTAACTTGTTTCTTTGGCTTTGATACTCCGAACTTGACCAATGACCCGGTTCACATTGAGCAACTCGTGCTGCTTGCTCTTCAGACTTTTGTCTGAAGAGTTTCTCCTTTTGTGTAACTTGTTACTGGAAGTCGCCTGGATTTCTAGATACTGTTAAAAAAGAAAAAGAAAGAAAAGAAAAAAAAAATCCCGTTGACCCTGAAATGCATCGCCTTAAATGGCTCTGGAACGGAGGGCGATTTCTTCTTTGCATTCATTGGGCCACAGCAGAGACGTCCGAGGCACCAAGAGCCCATCTAGCTGCCCCTGGCCCACCCTTGACAGTGAAGGAACGGCATCTGATGGGTTATGGGGTGTCCCATTTCTGCTTTGTACAATAGAGATAGTCCAGAGAGTCTTCCCGCCTCCCTTTGGAAAATGCATTTGGTGAAATTAGAAAAAAACAGCGACAGAGAATCCTGCAATCTTCCACCCAGTGAATTTTTACTCACCTGCCATTAAAAAAAAAAGTTAAGGGACCTTGACCCCCTGCCTGAGCAGGGGACCCTATAGCATTTCACAAAAAAATGATCCTTTTTCAATTGGGACACGGTGGCTCAGTGGCTAAGGCGCTGAGCTTGTCGATCAAAAGGTCGGCAGTTCGGTGGTTCGAATCCCTAGCGCTGCGTAACAGGGTGAGCTCCCGTGACTTGTCCCAGCTTCTGCCAACCTAGCAGTTCGAAAGCACGTAAAAAAAAATGCAAGTAGAAAAATAAGGACCACCTTTGGTGGGAAGGGAACCGCGTTCCGTGCGCCTTCGGCGTTTGGTCATGCCGGCCACATGACTCGCTCGCCAAGACGTCTTCGGACAGCGCTGGCTCTTCAGCTTTGAAACGGAGATGAGCACCGCCCTGTAGATTCGGGAAGGACTAGCACAAATGTGCGAGGGGAACCTTTTCCTTATCCTTTCTTAAAAACCTCCAGTTGTTGGAGCACCAACAAGTTCCAAAGATTTTTTTCCGTCTTCGGTGTTAACTTGGAGAAGACTGCTGGCTTTTGCGTTGGTTTTATGTCTCCCTTCTGCTTCCATTTTGGCTAATGATTTGAAGACCCAACCTTGTCCTTCTGCGTAGAATCTACTTGGCTGTGGTAGGAAAACCTCCTTCGAATCCCATCTTGATTCTTGGCTCTTCTGAAGGATGTTTTCTCAGCAGGACAAATGCATGTCAACTTCCCGGTCTGGTTACCACTTAGGGCTAGGAACGTGGATGGCAACTACTTTGCAAGTAGCGTGTTTCCTCGAAAATAAGACCCTGTCCTATATTTTTTTGAACCCCGAAATAAGCGCTTGGCCTTATTTTCGGGGAGGTTTTATTATTTTGGGGCGCATGGAGCAAGATGGGGCTCCTCTTGCTGTCTTACCTGATTTCCAGCTCTGCGTTTAAATATTTTCGTGGAGGGCTTATTTTCGGGGGGAGGCTTATTTTAGCACTCATACACTCAAAAGCCTGATTGGGCTTATTATCAGGGGATGTCTTATTTTTGGGGAAACAGGATAGTTCAGTTCCTGTTGCGTTAGAAAACGATGCCAGACCCGGTGCGCGCAACTTGAAGGGGTGGATAAACTACCAGTGCGCACCAAAACAAGTTGATTCAAGTTTTTTTTAAAAAGTGAGTAAATTATAGAGGGAATCGGGCCGGTTTGAATGAATTGTCAAGGGAAACCAAGGTTCTAAGGGATTAATTGTTATTTTAGCACATACCGTGTCAAGGCTTGGGATAAAAACCCTGAAAAGATGCCGGATATCGAGCAGAATTTTTTTAAAAAACCTTTTGTAAGTATAGAAATTAAGTCCAAGGTGTGTGTGTGTGTATGTGTGTGGCTTCTGCTCCTTCGCTCGCCTACAGTGTCTAGGCAGGAATTATTAGATTGACGTGTCTTAGTGTTATGGTGGCTGCAGTTTCCCAAAATACAATTTACTGCTTGAGAAACTGAAATGGCGCCATGTTTTCTCTCCCTCAAGAGTTGGCCAAGCTCTCCTCGCAATCTTGCATTCGTAAAGCCCAATACTTAAGAGCCAGGATGTCCTAAGCTTAGCAACTTTTAAGGATTGTGCATTTCAACAAAGCTGGCTGGGGAATTCTGGGTGCTCAAGTCACACCCCTGACTTAAAAGGTTTCACATCCTGTTGGAGCAGTGGTGGAATTCAAATTTTTTTACTACCGGTTCTGTGGGGGTGGCTTGGTGGACGTGGTGTGGCTTGGTGGGCATGGGAGGGGAAGGATACTGCAAAATCCCCATTCCCTCCCCGCTCCTGGGGGAAGGATATTGCAAAATCTCCATTCCCGCCCCACTCTGGGGCCAGCCAGAGGTGGTATTTGCCGGTTCTCCAAACTACTCGAAATTTCCGCCACCGGTTCTCCAGAACCTGTCAGAACCTGCCGAATAGCACCCTTGCGCTGGCACCATATTGGATTGGGTGCTTCGGATGCCAACGTAAGACTGGCAACCCTGTAAGAAACAGGATGGGTTTAGCACCCTCAATTCGATGACTCACGCAGCCTGCTTTGGCCGTCCCGTTTTCCACCCATCTGCCCGGGGTTCAAAGTCTTCCCTCCTGGGCCCTGAATGTGTGGTTGCTTGGCTTGGCTTTTGTTTTTTTGTTTTTTTCATCGATACTTCCTTGCCCGCAAAAGACCGAAGGCACCCCTCCCTCTTGGTATCTCCTTGGCGGTGCGCCCGTCCTCTTGCTAATTGCTCAATCCAAGCCTTTATCGACGGACCAGATCTAGTCATAGCCCTAATCCTTTCTAGTCAGTGTCACAATAAGGATAAATCCCTCAGTGGCCTCGTTTGCCCTCATGTAAGGGTTGTAGATTGTTGTCTGAGGCCCGGTTTCAACCCAGAAATAAAACAGAAACGACATTGTCAATGTTTCGGCTTTCGACGCGGCGCATTCTTTCAAGGTTTCACCTTCTTGTCTGTACTTGAGTCCTTCTCCCCCACCTCCACAACCCCACGCCGCGTGCTTTTGATTCTGCTTTTCTTCCCAGCCCATTTCATCCCGGATCGAAACTCTATAATGTATAATTCATCGAATTGCGTTGCACGGTGAAGCCACGGAGAAGCAAGGAAGGTTGAAAAGGAACGGCTAGGTTCGGGAGGGTAAACATGCTTTGCTTGGACTGAAGTTAAACCAGTCATCATTTTCGAACCGCACGTTGTTTAGATGTCTTCGGGCTAACATTTTCCCAGGAGGCAAAAAATATCTTTTCTTTTTCTTGATCCAAGCCGTCGGGTTATTGTGGGGAGGGGGCAGGGAAGCGTGAGCTGTGTGGTAGTAATGAAAACCCCTCGGTCAAAACAGGGCTAAAACGTCATACGTTCATCTCATTCGTACAACATTTAATGTCTGTTTCACGTTCCTATGGATAAAAAGCTCAGAGTGATGCATACACAATAGCCCACACAGGTACAGATTAGGAAAAAAATAAAAAGATTAAAACATGATTTTTTTAATTGGTCAGCTACATCCACATCAGTGGTGAAATCTAAATTTTTTACTACCGGTTCTGTGGGCGTGGTGTGGCTTGGTGGGTGTGGCAGGGGAAGGATACTGCAAAATCCCCATTCCCTCCCCACTCTTGGGGGGAAGGATACTGCAAAATCTCCATTCCCACCCCACTCTGGGGCCAGCCAGAGGTGGTATTTGCCGGTTCTCCGAACTACTCAAAATTTCCGCTACAGGTTCGCCAGAACCTGTCAGAACCTGCTGGATTTCACCCCTGATCCACATTTAGATCTGCCTCTCTCCACTCCTTCTAAGAATGATACATGTCCAATGGTAAACTTTACAATTAAAAGCTGCTCCTAAACTCATTTACGAGATAAAAGAAAGAAACAACAACTTCCTCCTTAGTTGATTTTTTTTTTTTAAAATTATTTCTAGAAGCTCCAGGTAGAAACCAAGTTAGCTGCATTTCCCTCCTTGTAAAGCAAAACCCCAGCATTCCTTTTTAATGAACTCAGATTCCTTAGTAAATATACTTTCCAAATGCCATCACGACATCCTGTATTTGTGTGCATGAGTGTGCGTGGAGCGGGGAGGGAGGCCATCATTGTGAAAACTTTAGATTTCTCCCTACCAGCTGCCTGGAATCATTTCCTCTCAATTTAGGACGGAAAAAGTTAGCTCCGGCTGTATCGATCCTCTGTGATAAACAGGCCAAGAATCCTGAGCACATATAACTCATGTGTGACACATATCCGATTCCCAATATCTGGCTAGTCATAGCATTGGAATATTTCGCGTCATTCTATGGGGTTCCAGAGATCCCCACCACCACATTCAGGATTTCCCGAGAGAGCAAATCGGCAAGATAATTTTTGAGAGAAGCCAGGACAGGGGTGGGTTCTACTTACCTTTACTACTGGTTCGCAATGGGATCGTGTGCGCGTGCTCGCTTCGCTCGTGCATGCACCAAGCTTCTGCACATGCGCAGATCGTCTATGATGACATCCGGGTGGGTGGGTGGCGCTTTCCCCGAGTTTTACTACGGTTCGCAAGAACCGGCCCAAACCGGGGGCAACCCACCACTGAGCCAGGATATTTGGATTTGGGGAAAAAAATAACCTCTTCTTGGTCCTTCTCGTAGAAAAGGCCAGAGGTGGGCTTCACGTACTTTTAACAGCCGGTTCGCTTAGTGCAGAACTGAAAATGTGAGCGCGCTTGTGCGTGGGTTCTCATGCACAGCAATATCATGTGCGCGGCTTCCAGCAGGCAGCCATGGTGAGTAGCGCGGGCGAGGCGTGGCAATCAGCTGGGCTGCATGGGTGGGGTGAGCGAGCCAGATATATCACGGGATAGCGTTGGGGTGGGCGGGCAGGCCCAGTTGGTGGTCAGAACTACCAATTCACCCGAACCGGAAAAGGCTCCCCTGGAGGCTCAGAAACTAAACAGGGTTGGTTCTTCAATGGAAGGCCACCAAGGTAGGATCTTGGATTGAGAAACTGAGGGACATTTTGGAAGAAGGGAGAGGAAGTCATTCCACACGGTTGCCAGGGAACGGCAAGGAACTCCAAAGAGACTTCCACCCATTGGGTTTTCCGTCTCAGAATTTCAATTTTTTTTTTTCAATTTAATTCAATTTATATGCCGCCCCTCTTCGAAGACTCAGGGTGGCTCACAACACATTTAAAATCCTAATAAAAAACATTTAAAAATTAAAAACATTAAAATATTAAAACTCATCCATACCATTCATGGCCGGATCTCGCCAGATCGCAAGAGCGAGATCAACGGCCCCAGGCCTGCCAGAAAAGCCAGGTCTTCACCGCTTTTCGGAAGGCCAATAGAGTGGGGATGATCCAGACCTCAGGAGATAACTGGTTCCAGAGAGCTGGGGCAGCCACAGAGAAGGCCCTCCCCTGCGGGCCCGCCAGCCGGCATTGTTTAGCTGACGGGACCCGGAGGAGACCAACTCTGTGGGATCTTACCGGTCTCTGGGAGCTATGCGGTAGAAGGCGGTCTCAAAGATAGCCTGGCCCTGAGCCATGTAGGGCTTTAAAGGTAATGACCAACACCTTGAATTGCGCCCAGAGACCAATAGGGAGCCAGTGCAGCTCGCGGAGAATTGGTGTAATGTGGGTGTACCTAGGTGCACCCACGACAGCTCGCGCGGCTGCGTTCTGGACCAACTGTAGTCTCCGAACACTCTTCAAGGGTAGCCCCATGTAGAGCGCGTTGCAATAATCTAACCGTGAGGTGACAAGGGCATGAGTGACCATGAGGAGAGCTTCCCGATCCAAGTAGGGTCGCAATTGGTGCACCAGGCGAACCTGTGCAAAGGTCCCCTTAGCCACAGCTGACAGATGTTGCTCTAATCTTAGCTGTGAGTCTAGGAGGACACCCAAATTGTGAGCCCGTTCTGAGGGGGACAATTTCTCTCCACCCCCAAGAACCAAGGATGGACAGTCAACATAGTCTTTAGGAGGCAATACCCACAGCCACTCGGTCTTGTCTGGGTTAAGTCATTAAGGGAATGAATGAAGGAATGTATGAAAGGATGAATCAGTCAATGGGTGACTGAGAGAACACCTGCACACATTCACAGACACGCGAAAGAGAAAGGTGAGAGAGAGAGAGAGAGAGAGAGAGGAGGCAGGTGTGTGCTTTTCTCAGCCAAGTGTCAGAACATGGGCACGGGGTTCAAGTTTCAGCCAACTGTGAAGCAAGCTTGAGGGTGGTTTTGTGCAACTCCTTTCGCGTGAATCACTTGAGCTGCTGTGAGGACACAAGGCGAGGAGCGTTACGCGCTAATCCTCTTCCCGCGTTACGGAAGGGTTGCAGCCTGATGCCTTGCGTGCCAAGGGCTCCTTGGGCAGAGCTGAGAAAGAACCTTGCCCGATACTTTGGGGGAGAATTGTGTTGTCATCTCCAGGGCGGGTGAATCTCCCTGACCTGATTTCTCCAGCGCTGGCTGGGGTGTGGGGTAGGAAATCGGGTTGCGAAAGCTGACCTGGTTCATCCCCAGGAAATAAATCTTGGGGTGCGGGAGAACATTGGGGTTCTCCTTGAAAAATGAGAGGGTCCCCTTGGCAGCGTTAGTACTGCTATATACCCAACAGCTGCCGGTTGGCCTTCATTCTCATCAAGTTCTTCCCAAGAATGGAGCCAAGTAGTGGGGCCTTCTGCAATTGACGGATGAAAATGTGGTCAATGTCCAGGATTTTTTTTTTTTTTGTGACTATGTCACTCTATGTGTCCATAACCATTGGGGACACCACAGGGCGTATTCATTTCGATTTTCAGATCTATCTATCTATCTATCTATCTATCTATCTATCTATCTATCATCTATCTATCTATCTATCGCTATTTCTATCTATCATCTATCTATCCCTCTTTCTATCTATCCATCGCTCTATCATCTATCTATCTATCTATCTATCTATCTATCTATCTATCTATCTATCTATCTCCTTATTTCTTTCTTTCTATCTATCCCTATTTCTATTTATTTATCTATCCCTCTATCTATGTATCTATCTATCTATCTAATCTATCTATCTCTATTTCTATCTACCCCTATTTCTTTCTATCATCTATCTATCTATCTATCTATCTATCTATCTATCTATCTATCTATCTATCTATGTCTTTCTTTCTTTCTTTCTATCTACCTATCTCATTTCTTTCTTTCTATCTATCCCTATTTCTTTCTATCTATCTATCTATCTATCTATCTATCTATCTATCTATCTATCTATCTATCTATCTATTTATCTATCTATCATCTATCTATCTATCTATATCTATCTATCTATCTATCTATCTATCTATCTATCTATCTATCTATCTATCTATCATCTCATTTCTTTCTATCTATCCCTATTTCTATCTATATCTATCTATCTATCTATCTATCTATCTATCTATCTATCTATCTATCTATCTATCTATCTATCTATCATCTATCATCTATTTATCTTCCATTCTCTTTCTCTCTCTCTCTCTCACACACACACACCTACCTACCTACCTCCATCCATCCATCATCCATCCTCTCTCTCTCTCTTTCTCTCTCCCCCCCCCCACTCTCTCTCTCACAGAGTCTCACACATTCACACCCTGAACCAACTTTGTTTAACTGGTTGCAAGTCTATTGACTATCCCTATTTTCTCTCCTCCCCCCCCCCCCCCGCTATTTTCCTGTATTATTTGTGTGGGAGAACTTTTCAACGATCTGCTACCTTAAGGCCTGCTAACAACCCCTCCGTTGTCTGACTTAGTACCTATTAGAAACCTTTTCTTCCTCACTGCCTCCCTCCCTTTCTTTTCTTCTCTCCCCCCCCCCCCCCCAAGCCTTTTCAAGGCAGGCTTGCTTGCAGACCGCAAAGTAGGTGGAATTACTTAGTGCTTTTCTGCCTTCGATGAGAAAATGCCAAAAAAAAAAAAAAAAAAAAAAAGTGATCTACAGCAGCGCCAAATGTGATGGAAAGGTATAATTTTGACCACCTACCCACTAGTTGCTTAAAAGTAATTTTAAGGCCATTCAGGATTAATTACCCATTTCTTAATTGCTTCTATACACCTTTCACAGAGAAACGGGACAGGCCCCTGTTCGGATGGCACAAAGTCTGCCAAATTATATATCCCCCCCATTCCTTTTGAAGGTTTCTCCACTTAGAAGAAAATAAAGCTGGTGCCCAAGCTATGAAAACCCATTTAATATTTTAATATTGGCTGACAAAGAGCTTGCTTATTTTACCTCCATTTGAGAGAAATAAATTCTTCATTGGGAGGAAGGGGTGGATGGGGAAAAGAGTCTCATTGAAATAAGCTGGCCTTTTTTTTATTTTAAATCACCCCCTGTTCTTATTGTGATGCCTTCTTTGGGTTTTAGCTTTCATTCCTTTCTGAATCGCAACTTTCTACCCTGCTTCCCAGGGAATTAACAAAGATTATTTCCCCTGGTTAGTCTAATTCTACTTTTGCACCGAGTTCCCCCCCTAAGTTCCCTCTTACCTTTTGTCTGAACTTGATTTAAAATAAAATAAAATAAAAGGAGCTCTCCATTCGTTATTTTTTTATTATTATTTTTTTTTTTTCCTAGAGAGGGTTGTTTTCCTAATGGAAGTCGGCAAAGGTTTAACGTTCTCATATAATTGGAGCTCAGTGGTTACCCTCAGAAATGGAGGAATAAATAAGATTTCTGGCAACGCTGGCATTTATGCAGGGACTTTTATTTGAAGGACTAAACATGGAGGGAACCCAGAGCGCCTTCTCCTGATCGCCCCCAAGCCTGTATTTAATGCGACTTTCGCCTCTTAGCTGTACAGGAAGTCCTCAACTTACGGCCACAATTGAGTCCCAAAATTTCCCGTTTGCTAAGCGAGGTATTTCTTAAGTGAGCTTTGAGCTCCGTCGTACGACCTTTCTCGCCAAGGCTGTTCAGTGAATCGCTGCGGTTGTAAAGCTGGTGACTTGGTTGTTAAGCGAGTCTGGCTTCCCTCCCCCCACCATGGACTTTGCTCGTCAGAAGGTCACAAAAAGAGGATCGCGTGACCCCTGGGACATTGCATCCGTCATAAACATGAGTCAGTTGTGCCAAGCGTCTGAATTTTGATCACGGGGATGCTGGGATGGCCCCCAGTGTGAAAAACGGTCGTAAGGCACTTCTTTTCAGTGCCGTTGCAACTTCGGATGGTCTCTCAACGAACAGTTGTAAGTCAAGGACCACCTGTACTGAGGCCTGCCGTTCCTGCTGCTCCTTTTTCAGAGGAAGGTCTGATTGCCAAGAGCAAGGATGCCTCTGGGCTGCAGCTAGAGCCTTCCGTGTCAGGATTTGTGAGTTTGGCCAACAGGAAAAGATGGCAGATAGATAGATAGATAGATAGATAGATAGATAGATAGATAGATAGATAGATAGATTAGTATTAGATTGATAGAAGGTATGTATGTATGTATGTAGGTAGATAGATAGATATGGTTGGATAGATAGGTAGGTAGGTAGGTAGATAAAATGGAATTAGACCGATAGAAGGAAGGTAGGTAGGTAGGTAGGTAGGTAGGTAGGTAGATAAGATGGATGATAGATAGATAGGTAGATAGACAGATTAGAATGAGATAGATTAGAATTAGATCGATAGAAGGAAGGAAGAAAGGAAAGAAATAAGGTAGGTAGATAGGTAAATAGATAGATAGATAGATAGATGATAGCTATGGTTGGATAGATAGGTAGGTAGGTAAAATGGATGATAGATAGATAGATAGATAGATAGATAGATAGATAGATAGATAGATAGATAGATAGATATGGTTGGTTGGATAGATAGATAGGTAGGTAGATAGGCAGATAAGATGGATGATAGATAAATAGATAGATAGATAGAGATAGGATAGAGACAGACAGACAGACAAACTGTAAGTATATAAGTGTACGTTTTCCCCTCTCCAGATGATTGATTTGAACATCCTACTTGGGGTACCTACTCCAGCCCATTCCTAATTCCCACTTCCTAGTTGGCTCCAGCCAGCATGGGGAGATGTTCTTCTACCTTCATCCACCTTCTTCCTTTGCCAATGACCTCCTTTCCCCCCCCTCTCCGGTGCTCTTGAGACAGCCCCGGCTGGCCACTGCCAGGATCTCTCTCCTCTCTTCTCCCACCCCCATCCCCTCCCTCCCCTTCCCCGCTTTCCTGGGGACCTTTTGAAGGCGCGCTGCCCAAGTAGCCATTGTTGGGAGAAGAATGAATGCCTCTTATGTGAAAGAGAGCAGCTAGGGAGGCCATTCTTTGGGAAGAAATCCAGCACCCCACAGCTAAGTGTGTGTGTGTGGGGGGGAGAGACCCAATTGGCCACCCAGATAGCGGCCGGCCATCCCGAATTGACAGATGGCGTGTCAAGTTTTCTGGGTTGCGGTGACATGGTGTGGCTTAGCCAGGTTTGGACAAAAAGCCCTCCGACAATCGCTGAACTTGGGATTCTTCGAAACAGGTGATTTATTCTAACGCTAAACGCGGTCTGGGGGGGTGTCCCCCAATGACACGGGCCTAGAGGGGGGTCTCTGAGAAACCCAGTTAAAACCAATTTGACCAGCACTGGAGTCTCGTTGCCCACACAGGGGTTGACGTTTGAAGTAGAAGTTGAGGTGGTGACACTTGGTTTGCTTTAAATGAATTTTCTCCCAAGTTTGGGAGTGTGGGATTGACCTCCTCGGGCATCCCCATCAGAGCGACGTGACGCTAAAACGGGGCTACGCTGACCATGGTTGGGGGACTACGACACCACCACGGGGCACGGGAAATTAATCTGGTTTAAAACTTTTCTGCTAGACCTGCAAGGCCAGCTCAGAAATCTTAAGATATGGGGCAGAGAGGGATTTATTGCAGAAAGTGGACTGCGGCATCAAGTGGCTCGGAAGTGCATGCGTGCATGTGTCACATGTGCGCTTGGATCCTCTGCGCATGTGCAAACCCTTCTGTGCATGCACAGAGGGTAAAAAACAGGTTACTTACTGGTTAAAACCAGGACGTAACGACGACCAGGCAGGTGGGTGGAGCCTCGCGCCGCCATCGCTACCGGTTCTCCAAACCACCGGCCATCATCGCTACCGGTTCGGGCGAACCGGGAGCATTTCACCCCTGGCTTGGGCTGAGAAAGAAAAATTGGCCAGCTGGCTTTTGTGCCCGAGGCAGGATTAGAACTCACAAGTCTCTTTTAAGTTTCTAAACCAGTATCTTAAACCCCACTTCGCCATACTGGTTCTCTAACCTGCAACTCCTCTTAATTCATACTATAATTCCCGGCTTTTTCTGAAGACGCAACCGCTCGGATGTTCGGTCTCATCCTCTGATGGCTTTTGACACAACCTGTCCCGGAGCAAAAAGGGAGATTGGCAAGAGATTAAGGACAGGTGATTTCAGGCAACGACATGCCTTAAAACAAGATTGAAGGCTTTTCGGAGTGGCCCAGAAACAGAAAAACGCCTGCTGAAAACAACACGGACATCCTTCGATATTCCTGCAGTTATATAATAAATATTCTTTTCGGCTCCTGCAGGTTTTTGGGAGGGCAACGCTCCGGAAACGGTTTGCCATTCTCTTCCTCCCGGATGACTTTGGGACTTTGGGGTGGGAAGTCTTTTTAATCCAAAAACTAGCCAGGAATCTGAATCTGGTGCCAGGCTCAGGGAAATCGTGAACAGCTCCTGGGCCTAAGAGGATCCTGGTTGAAAAAAGGGCTCTCGTGCTTTTTAGGCCAGCACTGAAGAATGAATGATTGCCCAGGGGTGCCCCCAAAGCTGCACTTCTGGATACAACCCAAGGGGTCCCTGCCCAGCATGCTTCAAATTCTGGGACCCGCATGGCCAAGACTGCTGGATATTTGCAGCTTAAAAGGGGGCTGGATTATTCTAGCTGTAAAATGGATCCTTTTGACGATCCACAGTTTGTAAGGGAGAAATTCAGGGGGCCGTAAAGGTTGTGTTTCTATGGTCGTTGCCATTAGATTCGGGGTTTTTTTTTTTGCATTGTCTGGGAGGGAGAAAGAGAGATAGAGATAGATAGATAGATAGATAGATAGAGAGAGAGAGGATGGTAGGTAGGTAGGTAGAGAAAGAGAGTGGTGCGACGCCATGGCAATAGATAGAGATAGATAAGGATAGAGGGAGGGAGAAAGAGAGAGAGAGAGAGAGAGAGAGAAGGTAGGGAGGGAGGGGGGAGAGCGAGAGCGAGAGGTGCGAAGCCATGGCAATAGATAGATAAATAGATAGATAGATAGAGAGAGAGAGAGAGAGAGAGAGAGATAGAGAGATAGATAGAGATAGATAGCGATAGATAGATAGAGATAGAGATAGAGAGAGAGCTAGATAGATAGCGATAGATAGAGAGATAGAGAGATAGAGATAGAGAGATAGAGATAGAGATATAGATAGATAGAGAGATAGATAGAGATAGATAGATAGCGATAGAGAGATAGATAGAGAGATAGATAGATAGCGATAGATAGAGATAGAGAGATAGAGAGAGAGAGAGCTAGATAGATAGCGATAGATAGATAGATAGATAGATAGATAGATAGAGATAGATAGATAGACAGACAGACAGATAGAGGTGCGAAGCCATGGCAACCAAGAAAGCGTTTGGGACCACGCTCCCCAGCCCCTCATCCCATCCCTCCCCTGGGAATGGCCGGACAAAAAGGGCCGTTGAAAGAAAACGGCCGTCCCCAAAGCCGGTCCTGGGGTCGAGGTCAGTTATTTTGCCCTTGTGTGACTGGAAAACAGAGGCCTCCCGCACAACCCTGGCTTCTCAATGGAGAGTCTCGCGGAGGGACTCGGACAAAGCATCGAGAGAGAGAGAGAGAGAGAGAGAGAGAGAGAGAGAGAGATCAGGTTGGGAGGGGTGTGTGTGTGACATTTGCTTTCTTTCTACATTTTGGGTGAAAGACTCCACGACCCCCACCCACCCACCCAGCCGGCCCTCCCCGACTCCTCTGGCCCGGTGCAGATGAGGGGTAGAGACGGGAGACGGTTAACCAAGGCTCCTGGGCTATTGAGGGCTAAATAGCCGTGACTCCCATCGTCATCGGCTGGCCAGCGAAGGCTACGGGACACCTGCCACCCCAAACAGCTGAGCCGCCACCCCCCCCAAAGCATCTCAGGCCTTCTCTCCCCCTCCCCAATAGACAGCAGAATGGACAGCAAAGCCTTCCCATTGTCAAATCTGCCCCCCCCACCTTCCTCCCCACCCTGATTGATGGGGCCTGCCTTTATTGGAGAAGGTCCCCCCCATCTGCTTGGAAACTGATTATGTCACGGGGAGGAGGCTTAAATCTTCTCCAAGATTTAAGTCCCAAAAAATACCGGTGAAAAGGAGTCCGAATGGCAGATTCTTTGCGTGCATTTTGTTCCTTCAGCTTCGACTCCCGACAGGGGATTGATAAACCGGCTTGGGATCCTTGAAGAAAACGTTCTCATTCCTGATCTGAATTCGCACGTGCGCATAAGCTGTTCGGGGCGGCCTCTTTTTCAGCTCTCCTGCTCGGCTTAGCTGGTTTCGCTTTCCTTGGTTTTATCTGTGGCTTCAGCCCAAGTTGCACGATGGTCCAGAGCCATCTTAAAACCACGCGCTCATCCACTAACCAGGTTGTGTGGCGGCCATTCCTATGGGATTGTGAAAATGCTCTTTCCGAGATCTAAAGGGGCACCCAGGTTGGCGCCTTCCAACCAAGGTCAGCCATGCCCGTCTCCAAACAACACAGCTACGCCAGGACTGAATTCGTATTTTTTGGGGTGTGTGTGTCTGTGTGGATTTGCCCAATGCATTGAATCGGATCAGCCGAATTGGCCCAATGAGCTATAAACTATTAAAAAACCACTAGCAAGCTTGGGCACCAATTAAATCTTGACTCGCTCCATTAAAGGAGGAGAAATCTAGTCCAAAACGTGATTCTTTTTACAAAAATTATGTGTGCATTGATACCATTTGCATAAAAAATAATTGTGTTTTTTTTAAAAAAACTTTTCTACGCCAAATTTGGTATGTATGTGTGATGTTCACTATATTGGATAGCCTGGGGGAAAAAAAATAAAGGGATAATTTACAAGCTCTTGACTTGGAAAAACTCTCTGTGGCATTGAGACGGATTGGACCGTTTTCTGAAGCCGGACCTCCTGTCCATGTTTCGTACGGGCTTCAGCTAGAGAAATTCCTTTGGAAAAGTGTTCACCCTTTCCCTTAATTCACAATTCCTTTTGCCCATTGTGTCGGAAAAGTCTTGATCCTTTAATTGGTTTCTATCCCCTCCTTCCCCCTTTTATTTTTCCTCCCCTGAAGCTAAAATCTGTTTTTTTTTTTTGCCTGTAGATTAATCTATTAAGTGTCTTGCTTAGATTGAGCTACCTGGAGAAGTTTCCCTGTTGGAGTTGGATGTCTTGTTCATCGACATATTGAAGGGTTTCCCTGCAGAAGGGTGGCAAAAAGTCAGCCGCAGGGGGGGGGGGGGGGGCATTTGGGTTGCTGTTTTTAACCAACGAACCCAAACTGTTAAGAATTCTTCTCAAACAAGGGAAGATGGCAGATGCAAAACAAGGTGGATTTTTCTTGCAGTACGTTGATTTTCGCCTACCCAAATTGCAACGCCCAAGATCAATTTTTGATCCTTTGGCATTCTTCCAAAACTCTTCTGCTCCGAATCTGACATTTTCCCATCCTCTCCCTTCCCACCTTAAAACCCTGTGTTTGATCTAGTTTCCAATCCGAAAGGTATAAATAATTCTTGCAAGGGACGAGGGAAACAC
Organism: Pituophis catenifer annectens; assembly: GCF_029215685.1. Lineage (NCBI taxonomy): Eukaryota > Metazoa > Chordata > Lepidosauria > Squamata > Colubridae > Pituophis > Pituophis catenifer. Next base: position 2,806,525 of record NW_027256898.1, on the reverse strand, counting down.
ATAAAAAAAACAGTTTATTGTATCTGCGTTCTCTTCCAACCTTCTATTTTATCGATATCAACGAGACGGGAATGTTAGTTTTTTTCCTCTTTTCTTCATTCTAATGTTTGAGGCTAGATTTACGGTATATCAACCCCAGGAGCTGAACGTAGCGTATATTGTCGCCGTAATCATTTCCCCACAGCAGCTACTCAATGACGTAGGTTGGGCTGAAAGAGAGGGGGGGGGACAGGCCCAAGACACCCCCCTGCCCAGGGTGGTTTTGAACCTGGGTCTTCCCACTCCTGGTTCAGCATGTGTGAATCTCCATAACCAGGGCTGCCCTTGAGAAACTCACATTGTCGAAGCCTGATGGCCCTTTGGGCCGTTTCAAATCATGAGGGCATCATGGCACGAACAATCGTGAAAGACTTGTTCACGTTCACAATCTTTCGGAGTCAAGCCCGACTCCAGGCTGGTTTTTTTTGGTGACGATAGCGTTACAGAAAAAGGGGGTTGGACTAGAAGACCTCCGAGGTCCCTTCCAACTCTTGTTATTCTCAACTTCTGGAAGTGTTGCCAAATAACGTTTTGGGGTGCAACGTGCATTTATTTATGCATTTAGAGCCGCGGTGGCACAGTGGTGAGAGTGCAGTACTGCAGGCTCCTTCTGCTGACTGCTGATTGCCGGCAGTTTGGCAGTTCGAATCTCACCAGGCTCAAGGTTGACTCAGCCTTCCATCCTTCCGAGGTGGGTAAAATGAGGAGCCAGATTGTTGGAGGCAATAAGGCTGACTCTGTAAACCTCTTAGTGGGTAAAATGAATCCTTCCTTCCTTCCTTTCTCCCTCCCTTCCTCCCAGTGGTTAGAATGCAGTATTGCAGGCTAACTCTGCCACTGCCAGCAGTTCGATCCTGACCGACTCAGGATTGACTCAAGGTTGACTCAGCCTTCCATCCTTCTGAGGTGGGTAAAAATGAGGACCCGGATTGTTGGGGGGGGGGGGGGAGCGATAGGCTGACTCCGTAAACCCCTTAGAGAGGGCTGTAAAGCACTGTGAAGTGGTATATAAATCTAAGTGCTGTTGCTATTTAAAAAAAAACACACTTATAGATCCCACAAGAAGTGGCGTTTCAAGGACCCAGTAAGCCAATACTTAGCTTTGAAGCTTCCAAATTATAAAAATAATAAAAAGTGAGCTCCGAGTAAAGAATGGGGGAGGGGTGTCTCCAGCAAGGACCCCAGCCTTAAGAGCTTCAAGGAAGCACCTCGTATCCTGGCTCTTTCTCCTCTGCCGTGGGCTAAGAGCAGCTTTTTCTTCTCCGCTCTATTTCTGTCCCTCGTTCGCCGTGCTCGGGAACTGAATGTTCAGTCTGTATTTGCTGCAGGGAGAATGATCTGTCGTGGCAAGGAAGGACCTCTGCGGGACAGGCAGCTGAGAAATAAAAGAGTCGGAGTAGTAGCTACAAGGGCCATTTCTTTATTTTTCAAGATACCTGCTACCTCTTGTGGGGCGGGACTGGGACGTCTAGCTTGGCTTTTCTCTTAATTCCAACATTTACACCCGGCCTTCTCCTTGGCATTTGATTCGATTTCATTTGAGACATCGCCCACCATCTAGAAGAAACCGGGAACCTCTCCTCCCCGAATTCCTGCGGGCCTAGCGTTGAATTAGTGTGGGCCACACTAATTTTTCAAAGAAAAAAAAAAGTGGCATCTTTTGGGTTTGACTTCTGCAAAAGAAATGCAAGCTTTGCATGAATATTTTGAGTAGAGAGCGGGATTTGAAAAGGGGAGGGAGAGGGGGGGAGAGGAAAAGAGCAATGAGGCGCGGCGAAGTCAATTGTGGCTTTTTCGTGGGATTGACAGACGTGAACCGAGGAGTGGATTAAAAACGGCTTTTTTTTTTTTTTTGACACTGCCAACAGGAGTAAGGACGGATGTCCCTTTCGCCTTTAAAAATACCTGCGGAGGTTTATGAGCCTACCTGGATGTTCCCAATAGCAAGGAGCATGGTTATTTTTGGGGTGTGTGTGTGTGTGTTTCTGTTACGGTCTTTACCATCTTCTCGTGCGAAACTGAAAAAAAACCCCTCTTAAACTCACCTGCCACCCTAACCCGGTGGAAACCGTGGTCCTTCGGTGGCTCCCCATCCAAGCCACCAACCCCCCTTCTTTGCTGCTGCTCCAGAACGGAACGGCTTGTTCGTCCGATCGGTTTGGCGTTATCAGACAGATGTGATCTACGAGACCGGCGTGTCTTTCTCAATTGCGACAGATGCGGTTATTGTTTGAGAGTGGGGGTGTCCTCCCTCACCCCCCCCACCCTCCCGACGCCGATTGTCCTATGTGAACGACGCAACCGAGCCGAGCTTTGTTGGCCTACGAAATAAGCCTTGACGATGAATTGGTCTTTTTGTCCTCTTCTAAAACCCTCTGCTCTCTGGTTATTTTAATTTTTTGGAGTGTGGGGGGGGGGAAAGAAGTCGCCCTCGCAACCTTTGCCCCCTTGATGGACGTCCCAGCAAGACCCGTCTGCTCCAAGGTGACACGGCTACTGTCGGTTTGGCAGATCCGGTGTCAAGGAGGCTCAGCCAAGCAAACAAGACGAAAGTGTCTTGAGCTGCTCAAAGTGGGGTGGGGGGTAGAAATGTCACCGAGACTCTTTTTTTCCCCCCCTCCGCAAGGTTTTTTTTATTTTTTATTTTTTAAATGTCCCTTTTCTTAGCTTGGAAAAGGATGCAGGGTGGATTTTCCAAGACAATTTCCGACACGCAGGGCAAAGTTTTTGTGGGAGGTGGGGAGGTGGGGTAGAAGTCAGCGAGATGTACAGGCAAGGAATGATTTCTTGAGAGGGCCAAAGGATGAACGGATGCCCAGGGATGACAGGAGGACAATTCTACGGAATTAAATGAAAAGCGATGAAAGGTTAAGAGTGAATGGGTCTCCTGCCATTACCCCCCTATCTCCCCCCCCATTAATCAACACACACACACACACACGTGGATAATTGGTAATGTTGAAGGTGAAATTGGAGCCTGGTTCTTTTGTGAAACCCAGATTAGATTATCTTCGTTTAGGGGAAGGGAGAAAAAGGTGATAATTTGCAACAGATTAGAAAGGGAGGGTCCTTAAATGTCGATGGCGAAATGCAGTTTGTAATCTCCTCTGTCGTTCGAACCGCAAGAGGAAAGGAGGGGACGGCCCTGCTCGCTTCTAGACTAACCAAAACTCACGCCTGGAAGAGTTGGGCAGCCATGTAAATCGGCTTCAAACCTCCTTCCCAAACCCAAATTAAAGCCTTGAAGGAACCCTAAATCTTGACAGCCCCGTGAGACCCAGGGGACTCTCATTTCGGGGCGCCTGTCGTTCAGGAAGTTTGCGAAACAGACCGGGTCTTTGCAGGGAGACCCCGAAACGAGTCCTTTCATTGTTTTAAAATTTTAAAATAAAGTCCATCATGAATTTTGCAGGCACTTTAAAAAAAAACAAAAACAAGTTAGATACCACCAAGCCCCCTGAGGTCATATCATTTTTAAGCATTTTATTTCTCCCCCCCTCCCCAGTCAACAGATATTTTTTGAAAAACTGCACGACAGATGGGGGGTGGGGAGAGAGAGAGAGAAAGACAGAGAGAGAGAGAGAGAAAGAAAGAGAGAAAGAAAGAGAGAGAGAAAGAGAGAGAGAGAGATGGATCAGGTGGGTGGATGGATAGATAGGTAGATGATAGATTGTTAGATAGATAGATAGATAGATAGATAGATAGATAGATAGATAGATAGATAGATAGATGATAGGTGGTGTTTGGAGGCAAAGGAACAAGTAGCCGGAATAATGCGATAGGAGCCCCAACAATAGATCCATGGATGTGACCATCAAATGGTTGCTTTTTGTTCTCTGTGACCTCAAGGTCTTGCCAAGGAGGTCTTGGATTACCTGGTGGTGATCCATCCAAGACATTAACCATTTTCGTTGCTAACGAACAGAGAGCCACGCTGCCCATAAAAACAGGCCTCAAAATGGAGCCAAAACACCTGGACAACCACAGCAGCAATGGGTAGGGAGGGTGAGGGAGATGGGTTGGACACTCCCTCAGCCGCTCTGAAGACCGTCTAAACCAGGGGTCTCCAACCTTGGCAACTTTTAAGCCTGGCGGACTTCAACTCCCAGAATTCCCCAGCTGGGGAATTCTGGGAGTTGAAGTCCGCCAGGCTTAAAAGTTGCCAAGGTTGGAGACCCCTGGTTTAAACCAAGCGTGGCAAGGGGCTCTTTTTCCTGACACCATTTTGGGACCGGTTTCTGTCTACACAAACCCCTCCCTCTGGGGACCCCCCCCCCAATCTGCTATCCCTTTTAAGACGACAAAAGGAAGGGCAGACATACAAAATCCACACTTCAAGCCATTGGCGTTTTGGCTTCCCCAGCATCTCAATGCCTTATAAGCCCAGCTTTTGCCTGATTTGGGGAGAGGGGCTTTTCTCCGTTGCCACTGCCCCTCACCCCCAGCCCCCCCCACCCCCACCAGGCCGAGCGTGGCCTGTCCCCTGGTATTGTAGTCCCCTTGGTGAAACATCTACCCCCTTGCCCCTGGATGTGACAGCTGGGCGGAGGGGGGGGGGGTCCCGAAACGCCTTGTCCCTCTCAGCCAAAGGACCCTTTCTTTCCTGGACTCGATTTGAGCCTATTAATGGGACTGTTTAGTCACGCTGCATGGAAGCTTGCCCTGTTCTATATCCCCCTTCCATAATCCATACACACACACACACACACACACACACACGCTTTCTGGTGAGAAACGGGAGGATGGAGCTCAGAGTTTAGGGTGCTTTAAAAAAAATTATGGCTGAAGAAAGGATAGGATAGGATGGGATGGCTGCCCCCCCCTCTTCCTCTAACCGATTGTCCCCGTTTGGCCATTTGGCTCGGGCAAATGGGCAGCTTTCCAGGGACACTGGAAATAGGACGGATTTGTGCTCCCAGGAGGCTGGAATTGGGGATCCGATCAGGGAAGGGGGGGGGGGTTCTGGCCTAGTTCCGTATGCAAAATTGTAGTTGCCCCCCCACCCTCAAAGCAGCAATTTCTCAAGCTGGGCAACTTTGAAGACGGGTGGACTTCAACTCCCAGAATTCCCCAGCCAGCTAATGCTAATGTCTTCAGTCACCGGTTTTTTTTTAAAGTTAAAAAAACGAGAGAGAGAGGGAGAGAGAGAGAGAGAGAGAGAGAGAGAGAGAGAGAGAGAATGCCCCAAAACCATTAAGAAAAACACAGTTGTGATATCCATCAGGTGCAATGGGTATCTTAAATCTTTTTTTTCGATGGTGCTATTAAGAGTTGGGAGCATTTAAGAGACCTGTGTGTGTGTTTCCAGGGGCGATCCCAGCTTGCGCTTGGCACGAGCGCTTCCATTTCATTATCTTCGACTACTAGGCCGTTCCTGAGATCGGCAGAGGCGAATGAGACACATCCTGTAGTCGGACAACGCCAGATAAAAGCCATTCCTGTGGCTTTGGGAGAAAGGCATGCGTGGGTGTGTCGTTTTCACCAACAGGACTTGCGAGATGATTCAGCTTCTGCAAAGGGAAGCCACCAGCCACCCATGTCCTCCTTTTTTTTTTTAGCCTGTCCAACACCGTGTTGTAACTCCAATAGAGGCCTCAATGCACGGAGATTCTGCTGCGTTCCCTCCTCCCCCCCCGGATTTAGTTCCGTTTTCTCCAAAACGTGGGTACCGCTCGTCCTTCTTGCGGACGGATGGGGCTACTTGACCTCTAGCCCAGGTTTTGGCATTGGCCGTCGTCCGTCGCTGAGGAAGGAAAGAGCTGCCAGGCTGGGAATTCCAGCTGCTCTCATCCAGGTGGGACAGCTACAACTCCCCTCACCTGTTTTAACTCGGCGGAATTAAAACAGCTCCCAGCGTCTTCCGCCATCTGGAGCGCGTAAGGCCGAATTTGAGAAGAGAGAGACAGATCTCGAAATTAGGTTGGTCGCTGGCTTTGAAGTTTTGAGCATCTCTTAATTCCTTCTCTGAAATTCAGATCTTCCTTCTGTTTCGCGGACAAGACCCAATTGCTGGTAATTTATAACTAGAATTGCCTTTCTCCCCCCCACTCCTTTTAAATTCACCTCCTTCCTTTTCCTTCCCGTTTGGATAATGTCTCTGGTCGGTTTTGAAAGCTGCCCTTTGGGTCTTTAAAGCAACTTGGGGGGGGGCCTTTCGGACCCCCAATAGGGAGACCGCCATTGGCGGTCAACGGTGTTGAAACAAAAACCTTGTGAGACTGTGGCTATATTGTATTGCCAGTTTTGCGGGTCTGTGTTAAGAGCGAGCTGAAGGTGTCGATGTGCCATTGGATTCAGCCATTCTGGATTTGGGAGCCTTGTGTGTGTTTGTGTTTGCTCAAAGACGGAAAAAACGAGACCGGCCCGTCTGGACCTTCCTCAAATAAACTTTTAAGAGTTATAGTACAAAGGCCTCATCCGTTTTCTTAAGCCCTCGGGATGTCAGAAGGATTGGCCTAGACGCCTCTGATCTTTTGGTGTCTCAAGGGTCTTTCCCGAAGCCCCTTCAAGATGGTCTCCAAGCGAACAATTCCCCCCCCGTCACATGTTCTGTAACCTCCCCAAATTCAAAAGAGTTCCCACACGACGGTTGCCAAAGATAATTGCCAGAGGAAAGGGGGACCTTTTCCTGGCTGGAGCCTTCTGCTTCCGAGTAGCTGCGCTCCCTTGGCCGCCCGCCCATCCGCATGGAAGAGGGGGGGGCAGTGAAACCCGAGTGTGTGTGTGTGCTGGAAAGATGGAAAGGAGGAAGGGAATGTTGCTTTCCCTTCTTCCCGAGCGCCGGCTTAATAGTCCCCCCCCCCCCAGGACAGCAAGAGAAAGTTGGGAGAAAGGACGCCTGGTTACAAGAAGATCAAGGAGGGTGCTGGGAACTGAAGTTGTGTTGCAATGGACGCTGGATTGTGAGCAGCTACTCTCGGTAAACCCTTGGACCAGGGGTGATGTGCTTCTCCCACTGTCAATCAAAAGGGGGGGGGGAAGATGGTGGTAGCCAATAGCAGAGGAACGTGAGGGAGGGAGGCGGGTGCACCAAGTCCCAAATCTTAATTCCTGCAGTCTTTTCAGTTTTCACACTGACAACAACAACTGTTGCCCCGGCACTCGGTGTGGTTAGAAGCGTTGTCATCTGGACCGTCTCTGTGGCTTCTCTCGGCTGTCTTGAGTTTATTACATTTATTATATTCCTCCCCACGTTTTTCCCCCAGCAAACAAAAGCCATTTCGTGTCTTAGATTCGGTTTCCTAGCGATGCAAGGTTTCCGCTCGCCTTTTTTTTTAAAAAAAAAAAAACACAAAAAAACCTCTTTTAAAATAGACAAAAGCGCTTTTCACAGAAGCCGAGACAAGAAAATAGCTTGTTTTCATGTTGAGACTTTTTAGTTAGCGGGCCCGACCTGAAATTATTCTCTTGGAAGCACCTTGGAAAGGGAAGGAAAGGGGGGATTGTTTCGAAAGCACAGATCCCGTGAAGTTAAACAGCGTGGGAAATCATTAAAAAAAAATTATCATGCCTAAATATTCCTCTGTCGGGAGTTTACGGTCCACCCTCGACCGAAATCCAGCCAAAATGTTGCAGTCAGGCAAAGAACAAAAAACAAAAAAAACAAAAAAAAAAAAACACAACAAAAACCCAAAAAACACAGAAGTTTCCTCCAGGTTCGGAATTTGGAGCCGCAGCTGTGATTTTTTTTTTAATTTTATATATATATATATATTTTCCCCAGCGAAGCAGATGAATTTTTTGCTTCGTCGTGCAGACTTCACAGAAGAAAAACATTTTTTTTTTTGCAGAGGAAATGAGATTAGAACGTCTGAGAGGAAGGGAAGAGTTTCAAAGCCGCTCGGTAAATATAGCAACCCAAGCTTGTGCAATGCAACCCACTGTTCCTACAGCGCGGTTCGTTGTGTCCTTTTCCGTCGCAACTCGTCAATAAAGCTGAGATACCAGCTCAGCGTCATTTCTGAAGAACTTTAAAACACACACACACAAACACGCACAAAACCCACCACTGTAATATTGATAATTTCAGGCAGCACAAATTCCTGAGACGGTCATGATATTGGAAGGCAGCTCAAAGAGGGGCCTGGCGAGCCCTCCAGAAAACCCTGTTTGATCCTCGGTCCAAACGGGGCTAGCGTTGGCACTGACAATGGTGCGTAGGAGTTGTGTTCCAAGTTTGAACAATGCGTGGCACGGACTGACAATGGTGTAGGACAGGAGTCAGCAACCTGTGTGGCTCTGGAGCCGCATGTGGCTCTTTCATCCCTCTGCTGCGGCTCCCTGTTGCTGGTCGGCTCCACAATTGATAGGGCTTTCGGTTAGGACAGGTGGAGGAAAAAGGATCCCCCGCGCTAGGAGGAGACTCTATGGTGGGGGAACCGGACTTCTGGTCGGCTCCAGAATTGAACGGGGGCTTCCAGTTAGGACCTTTGTGGCTCTTTGAGTGTTTAAGGTTGCTGACCCCTGTGTAGGAGAAGATGTGTTCCGAGTTTTGAACAGGGGGAAGGGGCTGTGTGTGCCTAATGTTAACAGTAACGGGGTTGGAAGGGACCTTGGAGGTCGTTTAGTCCAACCCCTTGCTCCCGCAGGAGACCTGCACCTAGGGATTTGAACCGCTGAACTGCCGACCTTTCTGATCGACAAGCTCAGTGTCTTAGCCACTTAGCCACCTAAGTCAGGCTCAATGAATTAATGGATCAAGGGAAAGAGTGAGTCAAGGCCGGTGAATATCTTTAGCCCAACTATACCCGAATCTCATAGTCCTTCATGAGCAAGGCCTACTTCGGCTTACCCATCAAATAGGCTGCGTCGGTTGTGCAGGCTACACAACTGCCAGAGATCTGTGCGATGGGACACGGGCTGTGTGTATGTGTGTGTGTGTGTGAGAGAGAGAGAGATGGTAAAGCCGTTTGGCAAATGGCACCACCAACCGTTTGGGAATGTCAACCTTCGGATAGTTCATTGGTCAAATTTGGGTTTTTTTGCTTTTCTGGCTTTTTTCCACGGCTCAGTGGTGACGTTTTCTGCCACTCCGTGGAACTCAGATTGGAGAAAGGGAGTCTGTCGGATGGGAGATTTCCGTGATTGTAATGGCCCATGGTTCTTTCCCCAACCAAACGCATCTCGCGTCTTCCCCAATAGCTTCGCCACGTCGGTGGGTTGTTCCTGGGGGAAACGTGGCTCAGCCACCACAAGTCGCGGACTGTCAAAAAAGGGGGAAAAAAAAAACACCCTTCTGCCCAAAACTTTTGGGTGGGAAAGCGCTGTGGGTTTTGCAGTGTGCTTGTGTGTTTTGCTTCGCTCCAACCTCTGGGTTGCTACGGAAAAAGTTGAGCCAATAAAAAGTCTCGTGTGTTGGTGGCCGTTGCACCTGCTTGGTTTGTCAGATGCTTTCACAGGCACAAGTGTGGGCAGCTTCTCTCTCTCTCTCCTCCTCTCTCTCTCTCTCTCTCTCTCTCTGCGGTGTCTGTCTGTCTGTCTCTGTCTGTCTCTCTCGCGCGTCCCCTTTGCCAGCTTGCCGAAGTTCAAATTTCGCACCGGGAAGTCCATATTCTCAGCTAGACACCAACGGCAAAAAAGTGTGATTTTTGTTGTTTTTTGCCATGTTTGCAAAGCAATTACGCGGTAATTCTTTCACGGATTGGGAAACGCTCGAGAGGTCAGGTGCGTTTCGGGCAGACCTGGAGTCACTCCGGTTGGGAAAAAATAATGGGAGTTTTGTTTTTTGTTTACTTGCCTGGCCCTTCACATTCTTTGCAAGTGGGGGAAAAAAGGTGCTTTCAGAAAGAGAGAGAGAGGGAGAGAGAGAGAGAGACGGAGACGTGTGTGTGTGTGTCATTTTTAAGGAACATGAACCAAAGTGCGCAGAGGGAAAAGGTGAATGAGATTTCCTGCAAAGAGAACAGACTACGCAGCCCAGGGAGAGAATTTGGAAAGGGTTGGATGGAGTTGGGAAAAGGAACACCTCGGCGTACGAATACCAGGGATTGTAGAGGGGGATGGGTTTTGGTAGAGAAAGAGCTTTCAGCAGGCGGGTGAGGGGGCGAGGGGGGGGGTTTGGCTGGCGAGAGGCCATCTGGCAGCCGCGTCCCCCCCCCCCCCCCCCCGAGCGTGGAAAGGTCTCCCAGGCCTTGACATTTTTGCTGATGTATTTCGAGCTCCTGCCAACTGTGCTATCACCTTGCCTGCCGATCTTATGAGGAGGCCTCGGCCTGAAGATGACGGGGGGGTGGGGTGGCCCTCCAAAGCAGGGAGGTGGGGGAGAGAAAAAGCCTCTCTTGGCCTCCGACCATGCTTGGCTTTGCCACGGCCACGCAGGACCAGCCAGGCGTGTCCAACATGAACCTGCGTCAGCGAGGGGTTTTTGATAAGTTTAAGAGCCGCGTGTGGGGAGTGACCTTCAGCGGGAACAGGCGCTGCCTTCCGTGGAACATCTGTTTGGAACCCAGAACGGGAATAAGGCGCCTATAAAGTCAGCTTTTGGGGTTCGGCACGTGCCCCTCCTTTCCTTATGAGCCCCGCATCTCTCCTGTAACCCTTTGGGGGCTCCAAGATGCCTTCGCTGGCAGCCGGGGGACATCCTTGGAACCCACCAAATGGGTTGAGCACGAATCACCTGTGGGATGGGAGGCGACGACGTCATTCTGGGAAGTGCATGATGGGGACTGCAGTGTGCTGGATAGCAGCACCATTGATCTTGCGCCGTTTTCTCGAAACGCACTTTGCCTGCTTGTTTCGTGCATGTCTGGTCTCTCTGACGGGAGAGGGGAAGATGCGGCTTCTCCAAAAGGGTCTCGGACAACCTTTCTGGACGTCTGGTTATTTACCTAAAGAAGTGACTAGTGGCCGGTTTATTGGTAACCGGACGTTTCCCACAAATTCAACTTTGTGACGGGAGGTCAGGAAGTCGAAAGGAAGAACCCACGAGAAGATTCGGTCCTTGTCTGCCAAGTCTGGTTGGTTGGCATTCAGTCAATTGGTTTGGGCTCTTATTTAATCAGTCTTCTTCATCTCGATTGTTACATTCCACCTTTTCTAAACCGTTTTGTCGCCCTCCCGGAATGGCCTTACGGATGAGACGGGCGGCAGGGAAGTTTAATCAATAAATAATAAATAAATAAACAAACAAACCCATCCGTCCCAGAAGGAGCTCTTTTGCTAAGGCTATGAGATTTGCCATCTACCCTCCCATCTGCAAAAGAAGTCTCCTTCCTGCAGATCAGAAATGGGGGGGGCAGGGGGAAGAAGGGGGAGCATCAGACTCCCCCCCCCAAAAAAAGGGGATGGGAGGAAAGAACAGGCCCCTGTTCTTTCCTCCGCCACCTGCTTCTCTGCCCCCCCCTTTCAGCCATCCCCACAGACCGGGCTGGGACCGGCAGCATTTGCCAAATATCATTCGGATGCTGTCACCGTTTCCTTTTTCCTATGCAGCAGCAGGAGGAGGCGCAGCAGCAAGAGAAGATCCCCCGTCAGCTCTGGTGTGCAAAACCCAGGGCAAACACCACAAACCCATGTTTGTTGGTTTAATCACAGCAAAGGAGGTCTGGACCCGAGACCAGCCCCTTTTGTTGAGTGCACAGGGGCAAGTTTGGGAGACGAAGGTGTAGGGGGAAAAAAAAAGAAGGAAACCAGGCCACGCTTTCTTGGCCTGGGTTAGATGCTCGGAATCCAGTTGCTTCTTTGGCCGCCTGATCTGGCTCCGAATTCCAAAAAAGCCAGCAGGTGGTCATGATGGGGGGGAGAGGGACGAAAATTGAGAAGGTTTTAGGTAGGTGGGATCCCTCGTAGCTCCTGCCTTATTGGAGCAGACGGGGATTTCATTCCTGCCCTGGGAGACCCCATGTCAAGTGGGGGGGGGGGAAGAGACCCTCGGAATGCGGCCCCTGGAAAAGTCCGGAGGTGGTGCTGGACCAGAGGGCTTTCTTCTCTCTCTCTCTCTCTCCCCCCCTCCCTGCACGGCCCGCTGATATATAGGCCGAGCGGAACGACTGGTGGAAGAGGCGCAAAGCAGGCTCTCGGCAAGCGGCCAGCAGAATCTGCTGCAGCTGCGGCATTGTGAAGTCATCGCCTTAACAACCGCTGCAAACAGAATAACAAAGTCTGGGCTGTTCGCATCGCGAAGGGGAGAAAAAGACCTTGCGTGCCGATTCCAGAACCAGCCGCCCCGTCTTCAAGGCTCACCTTCCCCTCTTCCAATTAGCCAGGCGGGCAGTTTTGCAAATTCTTTTGGCTGGGTCGTTTCCTCCCTTCCCCCCCACCCCACTTAAATCTCATCCTTTTAAGAAAAAGCATCTCACTTCTAATAGAACGATGCTTTTATTAATGCATCTTTTGAGAAGTACTCAGTTTCGGGGAAAAGTCAGCACTGAATGCCTCTCCCGATCGGACACAGCGGCGGCACCATCAATTGTAATAGATTTTCCCAAAACTTGAAGGGGACCTAAACCCCCCCCCTTCCCTCCCCTCGAAGCTGGTACAAGTTTCCGCTGAAATATAATTAAATAGATCGTGTCTCCTCGTGGACTGGACCCGCGGTGCCAGGGGATTTGACCGTGGCTTCATTTTGGCAGCGAGCTGAGCTGGTTTGCCACTCTTTTTTTTCCCTGCAATATATGGAGTTCAGATTTACGAACCGTTTAAAACACGTTCTTTCGAAGGTTGGTGTTAGGTGGGCTTGAACTGACGGGATGCGTTTTTCGGAGACCTCTGTTGTGCTCAAAAGTGGACTTTTTGGTATGCCGAGGGACAGAAGAAAAAAAAATACATCTGTATTTGCAGCATCAAGACAAGTTTGGGCTTTTAAAGTCTTGGAACGAGCCCCTCATGCCGAATTTTGAGTTACACCTCTTTGGAAACATAGCGGTCTTGTTCCGACACCTTGCAGGGACTTAATGAAGCCTGCCATTTTAGGATGCTCGCGTTTTTGAGTTTTTAACCTCAATTTTCTCTTCCTCGTTCTCTGGCGAAGGAGCAAAGTGGATTCCTTATTAATCAGGGGGGGGAAAGCAGCTTTAATGAGGCTGTGGAAGGGGCTGCAAACGGGATCCTGTGGACGTAATATCAGCGTTCGTTTTGATGGACGTTCGGTTTTTTTTTTTAAACGCAGTGGAAAATAGCCAATGTTGTTCTTTTTTAAAAAACAAGTCCTCTTTTCCCCTTCAGGTCCCGTCCGATCCTCCTGTCCCCAAGAAACCCAAAACAGATGATGCCCTGCAGTCTCCTTTACTGGGGGACAAAGAGAAGCAGTCCAGCTGGCTACGATCCTTGTCAAATTCATCCAGTAAGGTGAGTTTTGGGAAAGCTTGTCAGGTTTTGAAGGCTGAAAAGGTGCAACGCTCCCCAAAAAAACCCCCAAATTGTTCCTTGTCTGACCGAGTTGGGTGGATGGAGCCAGGAATGGAGCCTTGGGTTGGATTTGAGAGTCTGGCTACTTTTGCGTTGGCTTCAAGGGTGGGATTTATTCAAAAAATTTAGCAACAGGTTCTCTGCCCAGTTGCTGAGTGGGCGTGGCTATGGTGGGCGTGACCTACTCAGCCTCCTGCACCACGGCAGTGGGGGTAGGGGAGTGGTTTTACCCTCCCCAGGCTCTGGAGGCTTGGCTCAAACCTCCGGGAGGACGAAAACAGCCTCCCCCGGGCTCCGGAGGCCCTCTGGAGGCTGGAAATGGGCCCATTTCCAGACTTCCGGGAGGCTCGTTTTTTGCCCTCCCAGAGCCTCCGAGCGGGCCTTGCACTTACCTGACATCCAAAACGGGCCGCGGGGAGACTCCTGGGAGGGGCAGGGTAGGGTGGGAGGGGCCAGCCTGTCCTTGCAACTACCGGTTCGGCGAACCAGATGGAAAATTAGCATCCGATTCACCCAAACTGGTCCGAACCGGCTGAATCCCACCCCTTGATACATTGGAGTGTGATGTTGCTCCAGCAGGCTCTACATCCTGGCTTCTGTGCGGTACACTCACAAACCTTTGTAGCATTTACCCAAAGATTCAGAAAATCCGGATCTACAAAACTCGATCCCTTTCCAGTCTGGCCTTCAGCCGTTCATTCACTATATCTTTGTTTTATCCATTTGTCTCTTACTGGTTTTCTTTTTCTCTCTATTTTTTAAAAAGAATATTGGGTGTCTCCATCCCCGGCAGCGTCTTTCTGCATTCCGGCCCTGGTCCCCCGCCGTTTCAGCCAGCGAGAAAGACGTCACCAACCACATCCCTACGTTGATCAGAGACAGGTAAGGAGAAGCGGAGTTTCCCCGGGGCCGAAATTTGAAGGCCGTTAAATTTAGTAGGCGGCCAGGTGCGCTACTTGAACGCAAGGGCTCCGAAAAGTATCCCACAGGGTGGATCAACGCCACAAGATCTTAATATCTTGACACAAATTAGACACTACAGACAGAACCAGGGTGCAAAATTAAGACTTTGGAACGTAAAATTAAATATCACCCGGTTTGAGCCGGAGAAGCTGATGGGTCAGATGAATAAATTGTGCCTTTGGTCTATGGTCACTTCAATCGCTCTGCAGTAGCTTGCGGTTTAATTGAACAACTGATTAATAGTTCCTTGATTTGCACGTGCCTACTAAAGGACATAAGGTAGTCCTTGACTGACAACAGTTCATTTAGTGACCACTGGAAGTTACCACGGCACTGAAAGAAGTGACTTGTGACCAGTTTTCACACTTAACAACCATGGTCCCCATGGTCACGTGATTGCTTGGCAACTGACTCATAATTATGACGGTTGCTGCGGTGTATGTGTGGGTGGGTGCGACCTTCTGACAAGCAAAGTCAAATGGGGAAGCCAGGTTCATGTTACTCATTTAACAACGGTGACCAGAAAGGGGGTAGAATGGGGCAAAAATTCACTTGACTATCTCGCTTAGCAACAGATTTTGGGCTCAATTGTGGCCGTAAGCCAAGAACTACCTGTATATTTCCTAACTTTTAAAAAAAAAAGATATACCGAAGTTGCTTTGCCTCTTTTAAAATTTTGGAGCAGCAAAATAAGAACTTAGTTTGCCCAGTGAAGAAGTGAACTTTTCAAAGCTGGCAATTAAGCCTTTTCGATGATTCATTGCGTTAATGAGAGATGGCACGGAAACCTTCCCAAGGAGCGATCTTCGAGGGAAGCGGATGAGTCACCCCAAAATAGCTTTGTGGGGGCTGCGAGGTAACCCAGCTTTCTTTTCTTGCGCAGTTTCTATTCGTATAAAAGTTTTGAGAACTCCGTCGCACCCAACGTGGCGCTGGCCCCCCCTCCTCAGCCAAAGATCGTGAGCAACCCACTGTGCCCCCCAGCTGCCTTGCGGAATGCCGAGCCCCTCAGCAGCCCTCCTCAACTCCGGAAAAGGAAACACGTCGTCGCCGAACACCCAGCCGTGCCCGAACCGACACCCACCGTCGCTGCCGTGCCCGCCGTCGCTGCTCCCGCCCCTGCCATGGAAGAAGAGAAAGAATCCGAAGCCGAGATAGAAGTGGAAACGCGAGAAGAATGTAAGTGGGACTTTTTCGGGGGAGAAAAATCCTTGGCCTCTTTGGCTGAGAAAAATGGATTTGGTGGTCAAATAATTGTCAAGCACCAGGAAAATCAGGCGATCCAGGCAGTTCAAAAAATTATTGTAAGCTCTCTACAAGAATCCGAACTACTAACAGTCAAGGGAAATTAGCGGGAGATAAGAATAAGAAGGAATTCAAGGTGGGCTGGGATTAGATCTCTTGTGGGTGCGAAGAGGCTCATGACGCGTTTGACGCCTCCCTCCCTTGAGCTCAGCCTGGTCAGCTCCTACAATAATTTCACGTTAAAACCATCCTTCCAATAGGTCGAACTTTTTTTTATTTTAAGAAGCAGACTGCCTTTGGAAGGAGGTCCTGGGGCTTCAGATCTGTCTGGAGAAGGTGGCCAGACAGAGAACGGGACTTCCCTTGAGTGTTGTCCAACACCACAATTCTGTAAGATTGAAAGAATGCTGGTCTTGGCTTCACAGAGTCAAAATAGGCTTCCCACCAACACTGTGTTTCTTTTCACGCGCACTCACTACCTTTATGGTTATAGCGCATGACCGTGAAACAGGGTTTGAGTTATGCACCCCACAATCCCCATACGTTGCCCGGGGATGGGATGCCTGATTGCCACGGCTTCTTTCCTTCTCTCTGCAGTCACTTCTTCCCTGTCCTCGCTCTCGTCCCCGTCCTTCACCTCTTCGAGTTCAGCCAAGGATATGAATTCCCCCAGCCTGCAAGTCCAGCCTGCCGCCGGCAACGCCGTCTTCGAAGTGTCAAGTCACGCCGAGCCTCAGAACGGGCCCAACGGGCTGGAAGCCGAGCTGGAGCATCTGAGGCAGGCCTTGGATGGCGGTCTGGACACGAAAGAAGCCAAAGAGAAATTCCTCCACGAGGTGGTGAAGATGAGGGTGAAGCAGGAGGAGAAACTCAACGCCGCCTTGCAGGCCAAGCGCAGTCTCCACCAGGTAATGGGGTGGTGCCGCGGAGCTGATGGCACGGAGGGGACCCCGTGGCACTAGATTTGAGTATAGAGTCTCTGGGTGGCACTCAAATTTAACTCTTCTCCGCTTCTAATGGTCTACCTGGGATCTTTGAAGCTCAGGTTGGGTGGTGTTGCGTTACACAGGTAGTCCTTGACTTACAACAGTTTGTTTAGTGACTGTTCAAAGTTACAGTGGTACTGAAAAGAAGTAACTTATGGCCCTTTTTCACACTTACAACCATGGCAACATCTCCATGGTCACATGATTTACATTTGGATGCTTGACAGCTGGTTCATATTTATGACAGTTGCATCCTGGGGTCACGTGATCCCATTTTGTGACTTTTCTGTCAAGCAAAGTCAAGGACGAAGCAAGATTTGTAGGTGGGCCTAAGGAGCTTCCCCCCCCCACACTCTTCCTCTTCCTCCTCCCCCGGGGGCCCTTCCGTTGTTAATATTCCTTCTTGTCCCAGGAGCTAGAGTTCCTCCGCGTGGCCAAGAAGGAGAAGTTGAGGGAGGCAACGGAAGCCAAGCGCAACCTGAGGAAGGAGATCGAACGCCTCCGGGCGGAGAACGAGAAGAAAATGAAAGAGGCCAACGAGTCTCGGATAAGGCTCAAGCGGGAACTGGAGCAGGCCCGACAGGTCCGGGTATGCGACAAGGGCTGCGAGGCCGGCCGTCTACGAGCCAAATACTCAGCCCAGGTGAGTGTGGCAGCAACGGTGCTCTCTTCCCATCCCGGAACATGCCCTCCCCCCAAAAATTAAAAATCAAGGAAAGCCTCTGAGGTTAGCGGCCCTGCTTTCCGGACCTTTCGACGTAACCCTTCGCGAGAAGGCTCGGTGGAAACACCAAGTGTGGCTCTGAGCATCTCGCGCTCAAATGTCTCCTCCGCCCCACGAGTCTGAGAAGTTTTCAATTTTGGGGGCTCGGATTCCCACTCTCGGGTTGAGTCAGACTGTGAATCAACCTTGCAGGAGAGTCTTGTCACCACCAGGATGTCTTTCCCAGCCTCACCTGGTTAACAGAAAAGGCTGCTGGTGAAAACATCCCTTTGAGAGGCCTCTGTAACAGTGGTGGTATTCGGGCGAACCGCTAGTGGCGACCTGCCATCCTATTTAGCTATGTTTTCTAAGCGAACTGGTGGTAAAATTATGTGAAACCCACTTCTGCTCCGTAATGGTCTGTGGGAATGGCCTTGGGAGATGGAGTTAAGGGAATGGACAGATAAGAGACAGCAGAGCCCACAGATGTATAATGGGTGGAGAAACAGGCTCAGAAGAGACCCTTATCTAGATTTTTGGGGCTGTAAAAGGGAAGGAAAGAAAACCTGTTCCGTATTTTGTTTAACAATGAAGTAGAATTAGCATAGCTTGTCATGTTTCCTGTCTGGCCTACCTGGCTGACACCTGCCAGTTTCAGGAGAGCCGAGGCAGAAAGTGATGGAAACATGGGACTTCTGAGCCTGGCATCTCCGCCACGAAGCGTTAGATGGGAACTGGGTGCGCCAGGTGGTCACCTCCCACTTGCACAGCTGGGATGTGGCAGGCAGGAGACCCAAATTGCACTGTCTGGCTTTTTCCTGCCAAAGCTCAGCTGCCTCTTCAGGGCTTTTGCAGGTGGCTCTGTCCATTTTCAATTTTCTCATGGTTGCAGAGGAGGGGTTCGGCGTGCGAGCGGCACAAATAATGTGCCGAGTCTTTCTGCCTTAATGCCTAACTACTGTACCAACAGAGGGCTTAAATACGACGAGAGAGAGGGGGGGGAGGGAGAGGAGGAGGGGGAGACGCTGTGTCTCCTTCCCCGGTTGTTAACCCAAACCCAGGGCGTGCCTTCAACCAAGAAGGACAAGGTTCCAAAAAGCTAGGAGAGAGCGGGAGGCGCTCACCCACCTGTGTGCCCCCCCCATCGCTCTAAGCAGTTCGGGGGACTCCCGCTAACCCTCTTGCTCTGCTGGTCTTGTCCCACCAGATCGAAGATCTGCAGGTGAAGCTCCAGCACGCGGAGGCAGACCGAGAACAGCTGCGCGCCGATCTTTTGCACGAGCGCGAAGCGCGCGAGAACTTGGAAAAAGCCGTCAAGGAACTGCAAGAGCAACTCTGGTCAAAGCATAACGATCTGCCCAACAGCGCGCACACCCCGAAAGACCCCGAGAACTGAGACCCCCCCACCCACCCACCCGCACCCCGGCCCAAGACCGGTGGAATTCTGCCTGTGGCCCGAGGGCCGATCCGTGCATAGTAAGCAAGACTGCGTGGAAGAGGCGTTTTCCCCATCCCTGCATGTGGCTAAACCATGGATCTGGTTCTTAAATCGGAGGGCAAATGATGTTACTCTTTATAACGAAAAGCACTGAATTTCTGCCTCTTTTTTTTAAAATCCGTATAGCACAACATTTTCCTGTGCCTATAACGTGAAAAGTGTTTATAAATCTACTCTTTTGAGTCTGCAGCAAAAAAAAAAAAGGAAAAAAAAATTAAAAATGTATTTTTCTTTTCTACTGGGGGAAAAAAAAAAGAAAAACCTATCCGGTCAGCAGCATTTGTGGAAATAAGGGACAAGCTTCGAGGGCTGCTACAAATATATATATATATAAATATAAATATATGTATGTGTATCCACACACCCACATACGTAAACACAAAAACCCCAACAAGCCCTTTTGTTATAAGCTATTTCAAAATGCAAACCGTTTAAAGTCAAGACGACGTATTAAAAATCATTGACAAGATTTTTTTTTTTTTAAATAAAAAATAAAATATATTATATATGAATGCTGGGGTCAGGGGTGGGATACTTTTGATGCCTAGTGTGTAAACAGGTGTTGGAAAGTGTTTCAGGAAAGAAAAAATAGCCATGAATGATTTCAAATCAAGGGATTTTTTTTTTAAAGGAGAATTTCCAATTTTGGGATTTTTTTTCCCCACTCCCTTTCTCCAGGTTTCAGCCTCTTTTGTTTTCCCTACGTTTTGATCATAAAAAAAAAAAAGAGAGGATGTTTGTACGTTTAGGAATAGAACTCTGTCCTAAATAAACCCAGCCTTATGAAATTTCAGTGTTTTGTTCCTCGCAAAGACTTGCTTTGACTCCAAAGCACTTCTGAATTTAGCAAACAATAACCCATCACGTCGGAAAAAAAAAAAAAAAAGAACGAGAAGGAAGAAGTTCGAACCTGAAAAAAGGAACAGCTGGATCGATTCCCCCCCCCCTCCCGGTTGCTTGCGAGCAAGACGCGGGAACGAGTGAATGGCACACGCATACGCGTGTAGGGTTTTTTGGGGGGAGGAAAAAAAACCAACCCGCCTTCCGTTTTGCTCAGCGAATTCATTCCACATTTTTTGATCCACGACCGCCTCCAAATTTTGCAGTGTTTGACTGACGGACTCCTCCTCCAGGACTTGCCGCCGCCACGCCGCAGCCCGGAGAGCGTTGGGTGCCCTTTGAACGAACGAGACTTTCGCCTTTGTATTAAAAGAGACAAAAAGACTTTTGCTGCTGTGAATAAGCCGACTTTTGTTTATTCTTTCGGGATCTCTCTCTCTTTTTTTTTTTTTGGGTTGGTCACGGGGTGGTTTTGTTTATTTGTTTGTTTGTTTCTCATCTGACAAATGCTTTAATCTTGGGATTGGAAGGTGCCAGCAGTTTCCGCGTCCTAGCAGATTGCAGCCAGAACATGCTCAGGGGAGGCTTTGCTCTGGCCTGAGCAGAGGGGTCCCCTCCCCAATTTAAGACATACACATAAAAAACACACACAGACTTTTTGGGTGAATGGGGAGAAATTTGAAGTCCCCCCGTCCCGTCCCGTTTGCTCCCGTGGCTCCTTTTCAACCATCTTGTCAAAGCCAGCATGGTTGGCTGGGGAATTCTGGGAGTGGAAGTCCACACGTATCGCATAAAGGACCGGCTGCAAGTGTGCAATGCCTTGACAGCCACTGGGGGCGCAAGGAACACGGATAACTTGCCCTCCCAGGGGATCGCGAGATCCGCCTTGGCTGCCATATTACAGAATTGTCACGGGTTAGGGTGAGTCTGGAGCTGCCAAGAGCCACGTCACGATCCGCGAAAGATCGGTGGCTCTAATGGTGGAGAGGGAGATGTGAGGCCTGTCAGAAGCCAGCCACTGACCGTAGTTTGCTCTTAAGCCAGAATCCTTTCCGCCCTACATACCAGCTTGTTTTGCTAGGCTCAATTCCGAGGAGCGACAGCTGTTTCGTAAGGCCCAGCCTATACCAGGATGAAGGAACTGCATTCACACGTCTCGCAGAGCTTAAAGCCAAGAATAAGTTGCGCAAAAGCGAGCAACGTATTCTTGGCTTGTTCGATTTGCTACCCCCCCCCTCTCCATGATGGCTTATTTTGGCCCGGTTTGATTGCAGACACGGGCAGGACAGAAAAACACATCAGGATGAAGCCAGAAAAGCCGAAACATTAAGTTTGCATTCCCCTTTTTGCACGTTGCATAAAAGCCATATCTGCAGCTGAGAAGCTGACAACAAACTGGGTTTCAAACTGAAGTTTATTGGCCTAAACCAAACCTTGGGGGTTTTTTCCCCCCTTGCCACTGCTTGAATATTTTTAACGATGCCAAAACCAAATCAAAGCAACCACATTCTGACTTTACCCAACAAAATTCCAAATTTTCCTTCCCATTTCACTGTTCTTAAAACACAGAAGGGAAACATGTTTTTTTTTCCTCCCTCCGGTATTCACACTGCGGCAGCCTGTCCTAAAATTAAAGTATTAATTTGCAGTACACTAAAGGAAAAGAAAAAAAATGTATTAATTTTTTTTTTTTTAAAAAAAGCTGTTATTATCCATTCTAATAGCCATTGTAAGCATGAATGTTGAAAAGGAGGAAAGTACATTTAGGGAAGTGGGTGGGAGACTGGTTAAGCAACCATATAAATACAAAGGAAGATTTATTAGAAAAAAAAAAAAGGAATCAGGTTACTTAGGCAAAAAATAAATAAAATAAAATACACGAAAAGCACGAAACCGCTCAGCGAACTTGCTTGCATGATACAACTTTTGTCTAAGTTTGAGGTCTCTGCCCTTCTTCCTTTGCAATGAATGGGTTCAGCTCTAAAAGTGCAATGCAAAAAAAAAAGAAGAAAAAAAAGAAAAAAAAAGGAATATTGTGTTTATGCAGTTATTTTTTTAATGTGAGGTTTTTTTTAAAAAAGAAATTGCTTCTTTGTATGTTTTTTTTTTCCTGCAGTTATTAAAAAGAACATATGCATGAAATTAAAATTTTTACCATACATATATTAACTAACGGGCATTATTAGTGTCTTATGTAAAACTACATAAAGGTTTCTCTCCTTCTTCCCCCCAAAAAGACCCCGTCAGCTGTCTGAATTTTCACTCTCACTCTTGCTTTCTGGTTAACGGTTGACCTGCAAAATCAGCCCAAGGTGGAAGGACTCCCTCTTAACGCAAAACTGAGGCTGGTTAGGTCAATGCAATCATTTTCTTTTTTTTGGGGGGGGGGGGTGGAAAAGGGGGGGGCAGGAAATTTCCCATGGATTCCACTCACCCGAGATTGAAAAAGAAATTGATGGCGAAGGGGAAAGAAACCTCTCCGTGCCAGGGCTGTTGAGAGTTGAGTGGTGGGCACCATTGACAGTATATATTTCATCCCCAGGTTCTCTTTGGCATTTCCTACATTTTAAGCCTTTCATTGGGGGTGGGGGGGGAAGGTTAAAATTAAAAGCAAAATCCGGGTTACGGTCTCCCAACGCAATTTAGCTCGGGAAACACCTCCCCCCCCACGGAATTACGGGTATCCGTCCCCCGCAACACCCGTCTACTTCGGATGGGCCTTTCCGTTTCGCAGCATCGCCTCCCTCCTTCCCTCCCTGTGAAATTGACACAGTGTGGAAGATGTTGCTTTCTAAATTGTGGATGTGTGTGATTTGTGTCCTTGTGCATTTGGGGTGCGGGTGGGGAGACGTGCCCTCTTGAGACAGCTTTAAAACCAGCGTCCTCGCTCGCTCGCTCGCTCGCGTCGAAAAGGGGCTGTAGCAGCCTTTCCGGAGGAGACGTGGGGAAAAGGACCACGATTCCACCCCGTGGTTGGAGGGGGGGCCACGATCTGCTTGGAAGTGCCACCGTTTTTGAGGCCCCCCCACCCCGCAACCTCAGCCTGAGATGCCATCATCGGGATGGAGAAGAATTGAAGAGAAGCAGAGGGTACCATCCTGTCTCCCTTGAACCATGATGCTCAATCCGTAGCCCTTTTTAAGACGGGTGGACTTCAACTCCCAGAATTCCCCACCCAGCTTTGCTTAAAACGGTTTAGCAACCACAGTCTAAACTCTGGTTTTGCTCTCTTAGTTACCTGGTTTAATTTGGAAAGGAGGGGGGGGGGTTAATGGCGTGCATTTTACTCCCCTCCCATTTCCTTACCAAGCCGTATTTGAAAGGGGAGGGGCTTTATTACATATATAATAAACTTATACATAAATATAAATAGAGACATAACGTATCTAAATATTGTATATGCAGTTTAATTCAATTTTTAAAGACATACCCAGCTACATTTTTAACAAGGGGCGGGGATGGGGAAAAATATATATATATATACCAACAGCAATAAAATATTGATGTCTATGGAGCAGCTAAGAACGATTTAAAAAAAAAATCTCCTTTTTCAAACGGAACTTACCCAATGTAAAATAAAAGCATAAAACACTGTAAATACTTCTTTTATAGCTGTATAATAAGTGTATATGGAGTTTCACTTTTTGAGGTTCTGTTCCTTCTTCTTACTGAGCTGCTTTGTTTTACAACTCAACGCTTTGAAATCGAAGAAAGGTTGAAATTTGTTAGGGACTAATAAAGCCCCATCACCAAGAAATAACCAAATCTATTTTGGAATTTCAACGTCGGTTAAAATCTTTGGTCCCTTTATTGGCGTCTTATATAGTCATGCTTCATTGTATTATATGGTTAAAATAAAATAAAATAAAATGGAGATTTCCTTCTCTAATTCAAGCAGTTTACGTACGAGAGATTTTTTTTTTTTAAAAAAAGAAGAAACAAAATAATTCCAGTTTCAATGGAGGGACTCAAAACTGCAATTTTTGAATAGATTTTTTTTTTTTAAAAAAAAATTGAGCACGTTTTTGCCTCGGTCTCACCGCTGCTACTAACAATTCGATGCCTTCCCTGTTTTAGACTTAATTTTTTGTGTAATTAAATGTGCTTGCTTGAGTGACAGAAAAAGAGGGGAAAAGAAATTGGTAACTCTTCGCCCTATCTTTCCCTTTTTTCCCCCCAACTT
Organism: Pituophis catenifer annectens; assembly: GCF_029215685.1. Lineage (NCBI taxonomy): Eukaryota > Metazoa > Chordata > Lepidosauria > Squamata > Colubridae > Pituophis > Pituophis catenifer. The sequence continues at coordinate 2,782,724 of NW_027256898.1, read as the reverse complement.
GGAAACAGAGAATATTGTAACATAAAGGACTTTTATCAAAGTATGTATAAAAATAGCTATGCTTATAAATACGTCTCAGTGACTTTATGTACAGTGTATAGACTCATTATCGCTAATAAAATTGTCCGGAAAAAATAAATTCCAAACCCCGTAAAAAGTATGTTATTTTTACTATTAAAGTTTACATAATCTCACCAATTGAGTAATCCACGTGATTCAGAAAAAAACTCAATTTCGGGGTATAAAAATTGGGAGTCAACAATAAATGGGTGTTTCTTGAACCTGGAAGACTATCCAGGTAGTCCTTGAGTTACAACAGTTCTTTAAGTGACCATTTGAAGTTACAACGGCAGCATAATAAGGGGCGAAAAATAAACATATTTCTCTGCACTAGGAACAGAGGTGGTATTCAGCTGGTTCGTACTGGTTCGAGCGAACCGCTAGCGGCGACTGCGGGGGGACGTAAAGCCGTCCTATTTAGCCAGTTTTCGAGGCCAGGCGCGTGCGCATGGGGCGAACTGATAGTAAGAATATGTGGAACCCACCGCTGACTAGGAGAAATTTGAAATCAGAATTAAGAGCCAATTTTTGGGGATTGTTGCCAGGGGAATTGGAATACTGGCCTTTGGAGAAGTGGACATGGACATCTTGATGGAAATTTTTTTTTTTTAATATATGGAATTCGAATGCAGTGAACCTCTTTAAGTCTTTTGGTGGGAAGAAAAAGTAAGACGGCGTCTCGTATTCCTCGCCCAAAAATGAGATTCTCAATGGAGGTGACTCAACAGAAGCTTAAACAATCACCTAGCCAGGACATGTTCTAATCTGCAACTACATTTTTTAAAAATTGTGTAAATCGATTATTACGACTTTCTAAGGTAGGAAGGAATTTTTGTGGTTCACAGAAAATGAACTTAATATATTTCAAGAAACAAGTTCAACGAAGCAAAGACCTCGCTCCAAATGTTTGGGGATTTTACTCCTTGCTCGGAAAATGGAGAGGGAAATAAAAGTACAACCACCTTCTTTTTCTCATTAAGCTTTTTTGAAAACGATTCTACGAAGAGAGGCCCATGGAGGAACCCAGCAAAATTTCACATAATCCGGCACCTCTTAAGTCAGCCGTGTAAATCCGACAAGGCGCTTAACATTTTGATTACACCGCATTACAAAATTGTCCCACAGAGCTTTTCATCTGGCATACATGGATTTGCCCGGCCCTTTTGAGAAATCTGGTGGCGGAGAGTTCCGTAAGTTCATTTAAATAAGGATTCGATTCTGTCAACCTGGATGAAAACTACCAAGGAGTTTTGGGAGCTGAGAAAGACAGTGCCAATCTTCCCACCTAGGTGGAATAATGGCGGGAGGTAGAATTGGGAGTCACTGCCAAGACCTGAGTATCATTTTGGTAGGGCTGAGATCAGTAGTGGTATTTCAGCCGGTGTGAGCGAACCGGTGAAACCCACCTTCAGCTGGTTGGGAGGCTGCAAAAAGGAGTAGGGGTACGATTTTAATCCACTGAGCATCTCTCAGAGGCAATGAGAAGCTCCTGGCTGGTTTTGTCTGATTTAAACTCCCAAGGACTGGCAACCCCAAAGACTTGGCACTGCCATTCACCTCCCCTTCCTGCTTTGAAAGGTGCGCGGTCTTTTGCAGACAGTCTAACATCTGTTTCGCAGACACCTTTACGACACAAATGTGTTAGGATTTATGCCAACTCTTGCCTAGGTGTGAAACCAAAATACACACAGAGAGGCAGCTTCAACGGGCTTTTCCAGCACTCTGGAGGCCGGGTGAATTTATCGAACAATCAACCGAATAAAACAACCATCCTTAAATCATTCCCTTCTGGAGCAGATGCGATCAAATCAGGATTGAACTCAACGCTCTGCCAGTTTCACACCCACTTTAACGGGTTCAAAAGTGATGGGGGGGGGGAACAGAGAAGATTGACAGGGAACTTGAGAGGACGGTGTGTGTGTGTGCGTGAGACCTATAGGGTGGCTTCCTGTTCCTGATTCAGCTGAACAGCAAATTCTAACGGAACTATAATCGCTGTCTTTATTAGGCTAAAGCAGTGTTTTCCCCTCCATCTTGACAACTTTAAGATGTTGTGGACTTCAACTCCCAGAATTCCCCAGCCAGCGTGGGAATCTTTTTTTCCAAAAAATTGGGTGGTCCCAATAGGCTGGTGTTGGCCTTTTCTTTTTCTTCATGTGGAACAATACAGTCTGCAGGTTCGACTAGGGTGTTAATGGATGGTAAAGAGAAAGAGAGAAAATGTGTTTACTTACTGAAAGCTAAGATCCTTCCTTCCTTCCTTCCTTCCTTCCTTCCTTCCTTCCTTCCTTCCTTCCTTCCTTCCTTCCTTCCCACAAGTTCAACTGCTATAGAGAAAAAAAAAGAAGGATCTTATTGATACTTCTGCAAACAAACTGCAACTTCTGCTTATAAAACTGTACATTTGCTGCTATCCCAATCAAACTTGTATAAAGTTTTTTCATCCCGTTTTGGGACGAAACCAGACATTCCGTGCAAAAACGGGCAATTCTGAGAGTAAAAGACTGTCCTGTATGAATGCCTAACTCAGGTTTGGGCCAACCTTGGCAACGTTGACTTCTGGCCTTCAACTGCATGACGTCTGGCTGGGGAATTCTGGGAGTTGAAGTCCACAAGTCTTAAAAGTTGCCAAGATTGGACCCCCTTGTGTCCACCAATCTCTCTCTTTGCTTCCTTGGCGCCTTAGAGACGAGATTTCGATCCCTTGAACGAAGGATGGCAAATGTCTTAACCTGGATGTCTGCTGGTTTCTTTTTGCTTTCATTCTTTTTTCATCTTTTTTGTTGCTTTTATTTCAATCCAATTGTTCAATTCAATTCAATGGTTTTAATATGGCTGTACACCGCCCTGAGTCCTTCGGGAGAAGGGCGGTATGGAAGTCTAATTATAAATAAATAAGTAAATAAATCCGTAACTTGCTGACTTTCAGAGAACTCAAAATCTCACATACTTTTTTTTTTTTCCTTTCCCCGTAACAAATCTCTTTTTTCCCGGTAAAGTCTGCTCCAAGACTGTAATAAAAAGCTATCTGATCTGAATCTCGCATGCCCTTTTAAGTTACGTCGGAGGTTAGAGGGACGTAGGCCGGGGACGAATTCACTGGCAGCGGTTCCAAGGTTTGGGGACAGCTGCTGAAAACCGCTCCCAATGTCTATGCAAGGAAGCCAAGGGCCTCTCTCGACCCTTCAGAGTGTCTTCTAAGTGTCCGTCAGATATGCTGTTTTCCAGTCATAAAGGGAGACAAGCCATCCCCATTAAACCGGCCAGCCTCTCTGCCCCAAAGGGGCCTTTGGGGTTAAACATATGAGCTGCCATATTTTGATAAATGACTCAGGGGTGAAATCCAGCAGGTTCTGATGAACCGGTAGTGGAAATTTTGAGTAGTTCGGAGAACCGGCAAATACCACCTCTGGCTGGCCCCAGGAGTAGGGTGGGAATGGAGATTTTGCAATATTCTTCTCTCTGGAGTGGGGATTTTGCGGTATCCTTCCCCCTGGAGTGGGGTGGGAATGGGGATTTTGCAGTACCCTTCCCACAGGAGTGGGATGGGAATGGGGATTTTGCAGTATCCTTCCCCTGGAGTGGGGTGGGAATGGGGATTTTGCAGTATCCTTCCCCTGCCACGCCCACCAAGCCACGCCCACAGAACCGGTAGTAAAAAAAATTGGATTTCACCAAGGGTCCATTTGTAAACTAAAGATTCCAAATTCAGAACAAAAGGGGTAAAAATAAGTTGCCCAGAGTCTCTTTGTTAGTGAGCTGAGTGGCTTATAAAGGTAATGTTATCGATAAAATAAATATTTCGCTCCCCGTTCCCTTTTAATTCCTCTCTGGAGCATTTCCAGTCTTGCCTCCTGCTAGCGAGCGTGGGTTTGCATCTGGAGATTGGTCTGTGCGTGTCTGTGCAATCTGTGTGCGTGTGTGTGAGTGTGTACAATTTTGATCGACTGGTTCTAATCTCCACCTGCATATACCTCATAGGGACAAGCCACAAATATTTCAGCTATTTGATTTATGAGAACCCCAGCAAAAAATTTGCCAGGGGAGATATCCTGTAAGTACCATGATTGATGGCTCCTTCAAAACCTCACAGTTTTTAACACTCCTTCTCATGTGGTTCTCTGAAGTGGGGAGAATTATGGGGGGAGGGAGGGCAGGAGGGAAGGAAGGAGGTGGAAGGAAGGGAGGAAAAAAGGAAGGAGGAAGGAAGGAAGGAAAGAAGGAAGGAAGGAAGGTGGGAGGGAGGGAGAATGAAAGATGGAAGGAAGGCAGGAGGAAGGAAAGAAGGAAGGAAGGCGGGAGGAAGGAAGGAATGAAAGGAAAGGGGGAAGGAAGGAAAGAAGGAAGGAAGGAAAGAAGATGGGAGGGAGAGAGGGAGGGAAGGAGGAAGGAAGGAAAGGAGGAAGGAAGGAAAGAAGATGGGAGGGAGAGAGGGAGGGAAGGAGGAAGGAAGGAAAGGAGGTAGGAAGGAAGGAAAGAAGGAAGGAAGGTGGGAGGGAGGGAGGGAGGAAGGAAGGAAAGAAGATGGGAGGGAAAGAGGGAGGGAAGGAGGAAGGAAGGAAAGGAGGTAGGAAGGAAGGAAAGAAGGAAGGAAGGGGGGAGGGAGGGAGGGGGGAGGAAGGAATGAAAGGAAAGGGGGGAGGAAGGAAAGAAGGAAGGAAGGAAAGAAGATGGGAGGGAGAGAGGGAGGGAAGGAGGAAGGAAGGAAAGGAGGAAGGAAGGAAAGAAGATGGGAGGGAGAGAGGGAGGGAAGGAGGAAGGAAGGAAAGGAGGTAGGAAGGAAGGAAAGAAGGAAGGAAGGTGGGAGGGAGGGAGGGAGGAAGGAAGGAAAGAAGATGGGAGGGAAAGAGGGAGGGAAGGAGGAAGGAAGGAAAGGAGGTAGGAAGGAAGGAAAGAAGGAAGGAAGGGGGGAGGGAGGGAGGGGGGAGGAAGGAATGAAAGGAAAGGGGGGAGGAAGGAAAGAAGGAAGGAAGATGGGAGGGAGAGAGGGAGGGAGGAAGGAAGGAAAGAAAGAAGGAAGGAAGGTGGGAGGGAGGGAGGGAGGAAGGAAGGAAGGAAGGAAGGAAGGAGTGAATAAGAATAGTGAGGAAAGAGAGAGGAGGAGGAGAAAAGGAAGCCCACTCCTTCAGCTTTTCTGTCTTTCTGGAAACAGGAAGACTATTAAAAGCACAGTATTAACTATAGCTTGATTTTTGCATTTTTTTTTTCCTCCAAAGAAGACTTAATATGAAAAAAAACCCCAAACATTTGTGTGATGGGGGGGCAGGAAAAACTTAAATCCACTATATATCTCCCCCGACCTCCCTCCCCCATTTAACAGTGATGTTCACGTGGGGTTTTCTTTCCCCCTTTTTCAAATCTTCTCATCGTCCCCAACATTATTTCTTATATCACTCTCTCTTTTTCCAGAGGAGCCGGGGGCTAACGATTCAAGAACAAAACCTCTGCCGTTAAATCCCGATTCAAAAATCACCCTGAACTCCTTCGAATGGGGGGGGGGGAAAAAATTGGACTGGAAAAAAGGAAATCCGCTGATTTATCTGCAAAAAATGCAGAGTGGAAAGAGATCACTTCCAAAGTTGCAAAGAGAAAAAAAAACAAAAAAACCCAAAACACCAGCAGAGTGATTCAAACTAGCCATGGCGACATTTGCTTCTCCATCAGAAAGCGATTTTGAATTCTTTCTGGCTTCTCGTATGAACCATGCTGAAAATTCCAGATTCAGAATACAACTTTTATTCCCCCCCCATCTCTTTTCCAACTTTCACTGAAATAATATGACATTAGTGCTGTCCTTCTGATCACATTCACAAGCTAAGTGCCGTTTCTTCAACCCAGGAGGAAAGATTTCTGATCTTCCCCCAGCTATGAAAGCAATTTTTTTCTTCTTCTTCTGATTTCATAGAGGGTCTCTTAGCAAGAACCTTCCTTCAAAACATAGGTTATTATTTCCAAACCTCAAATGTCCGCCCCCAAAAATATAGATTCTGCATAGGTTAATCATGTCTCGGGAAGATTCAGTAAACCAACTTTCTTTTGGTAAAGCAAAATACGACATCGGTTGCAATTCCCTCTGTTCTTTGACGCAGAATGGTTGAAGAGCGGTTGCAGGAAGTGGGTACATCTAGGAATTGGGTAGCTCCATTGGGGTACTAAGTCAAGAACTATCTGCACTTAACTAAATTCGGTAGTAACCTAAACACTGAGTGTTTTTACACTAGGGTCTCCTGCTTGGAGGGTTGGACTAGATGACCTACAAGGTCCCTTCCAACTCTTATTAATCTGTTACACTTAAGGGTCATGGCAGTCCTTGAAGGCTGATAGAGGAAGATTCCTTAACCTGAGAAACGATGCCTGGGTGACTCTGAAAAGATGTTGAGACTCTGGAAAGAGTGCAGAGAAGAATTGGGTATGTCTAGTTTGATGAAGAGAAGGACCAGGGGAGACATGATAGCAGTCTCCCAATATCTCAGGGGCTGCCCCAAAGAAGAGGGAGTCAAGCTATTCTCCAAAGCCCCCGAGGGCAGGACAAGAAGCAATGGGTGGAAACTGGAGCAGAGCTTCGGTGGTGCAGAGGACTAAAGTGCTGTTAAGTGCTAGCACTTAGCTGCCAGCTGCCTGCAATTAGTGCAAGTTCGAATCTCACCAGGCTCAGCCTTCCATCCTTTCGAGGTAGGTAAATTGAGGACCCGGATTGTGGGGGCAATAAGCCGACTTTGAATAGAACAACACCGCTTGGGGGGGGCGAAAGCCCTAATAAGCAGGTATATACAAAAAAGTATGCAGGCTATTGCTATAATGCATTGTAAGATGCCCTGAGTCTACTGAGAAGGCCGGCATATAAATTGGACTAATAAATAAATAATAAATAAATAATCAAGGAGAGAAGCAACCTAGAACTAAGGAGAAATTTCCTAACAGTGAGAACAATTAATCCGTGGAACAACTTGCCACCAGAAGTTGCGAATGCTCCAACATTGGAAGTTTTTAAGAAGATGCTGGATAACCATTTGTCTGAAGTGGTGTAGGGTTTCCTGCCTAAGCAGGGGGTTGGACTAGAAGACCTCCAAGGTCCCTTCCAACTCTTGTTATTCTCTTATATTCTGTTAGATGAAAATTAACTTCTAAGTTGCTAGGCGGTTCCCGACCTCAGCTGGATAAATTCCCTAACTTCAACTGCTGGAGGAAGGAACATCTGCAGCCACCATTTCACTTAGAAGAAATGGCATTGGCTGCCAAGCTGATGTGGCCATGAAAATATGTGGAAAGAAAATGAAAAAAAATAAATAAAATAAATAAATAAAAATCTGGTAAGGCTGAAGTCAGAACTGGGCGGAATCGGTGGGGAAGGCGGACTGAAAAAATATTTGGTGGACGCCAAGATGACGAAGATCAAAAAGAAGGAAGAGGGTGGAGTGGGTGACAACGAAGGCTCAGTTTTCTAACAAAAATATTATTCCGTTGACATGAAAATACGGATTATTTCACACATGGAAGGCTGCAGCAGGCCAGAACTAATTTGGTTCTGTCTAAATACAGAGGGGAAAATCAAAAAGCAACTTTGAGGGGAAACGTCAAGGCAATAAATCCCGATTCTGCAGGGAGAGAGAAACTGGCAGCTGCCCATCTGTGGATGAGCATCTGCAATTCCTAGCAGGGCAGAGGTGACGTGAGGCATGCTGGGAGTTGTAGTTTGACGGTTGGACGTCTATAAGATCATAGAGTTGGAAGGGGCACCTTAGAGGTCTTCTAATCCGACCCCCACCGTCCAATGGCCGTGTCTCAACTGTCAATTTTGGCCGCCTCTCGTTCCGATACCGACTTTGGCTTTTCCAAACAGTCAACAAACTGTTTTCCAAAAAAGGACACTATCCTCTTTTTTTTAAATTAATTCTCCACCTAAACATGGTTTAAATTCATGCTGGGAAAAGGAGAAGGGAGGGCCGAAGGGGCAATCGATATTAATAAACCGATTTCGAAGGTTTTGATAGGTGGGTATTAAATTGTCATCGATTCCTGCGCAGGGAAGATCTAATTTACTCGTCCGAGGTGGCACCGCAGAGCGACCTCAAACGTGAGTTTGTGGGCACCGATTTTTTAAAAATTGTGATTTAGGGTTATAATTTGCCCCCCAAAAAGTAAACCAACAAAAGAGCAAACTTTTGCTGAAAAATCTGCCTTTTGTCACTGAAGTCTATTCAGAAGTCTATTCAGCAGCTTTGACTCCAAACCATTGGAGAAGAGGTCCAGTAGGCGTGGTTTGCCCGCTCCTGCAGCCAATCGGTATTGGAAGGCGTGTTCTGGGCAGCCAATAAGGGGAAAGGATGACTTTTTGAAACACTCTTTCCTTCCAGCTCTTTTTCTTGGAGGGCTAAACTGATCAAAGGGAGAGAAAATGGATTGGTTTAAGATGTAAAGGTAAAGGTTCCCTTTGCACATATGTGCTGGTCGTTCCTGACTCTAGGGGGCGGTGCTCATCTCCGTTTCAAAGCCGAAGAGCCAGCGCTGTACGAAGACGTCTCCATGGTCATGTGGCCGGCATGACTCAACGCCAAAGGCACATGGAAAACGCTGTTCCCTTCCCACCAAAGGGGGTCCCTATTTTTCTACTTGCATTGTTTTTTTACCTGCTTTCGAACTGCTAGGTTGGCAGAAGCTGGGACAAGTCACGGGAGCTCACTCCATTACGCGGCACTAGGTATTCGAACCGTTGAACTGCCGACTTTTCGATCAACAAGCTCAGCGTCTTAGCCACTGAGTCTCCGTTTAAGATGTGTGTTCCCTTAAAGAAGGGACCTTGAAGACGAATGGACTTCAACTCCCAGAATCCCCCCTTCTGCAAACCAGAAGGGGAATTCTGGGAGTTGAAGTTCGTAGATTTTCAAGTTGTGATGGTTGAGGAGGGGTTCCCGCAGTATCACCCCTGGCCCGGTGAATTATGATGGGGATCTGACCCCACTCATTCTTAAACCGTCCAGACAACCGATTTCAACCGTGGGATCGTGCAACGAGAGGGACCGAGGCCTCCCTTCCCCCAATGCACCCTAAAAAGAGGGCCTTTCGTTGGCCTCTGGATCCCCTCTTCGAGGCGTATTTCTCCCCGTCACTCCGAAGCCCATCTTCCCTGCCCTGACGGCACGAAATTCTCAGGAAGGAGTGGAGGGTGGCCGACTTCAGGCTTGTGAGCCCGCTGGAAGTTTCCGCCTTTTGGTTCTTCCTGCCCTATGGAAAGCCGGCCAGATGGCAGCTGCCGGGAAAGAGATTTCAAGTTGAGAGGGTTTTTTTTTTTTTTTTGGTGCTTCTGACCTACTTTTCATAAAAGGCTCAAGGAGGAAGCCAGTTGGGAGAAAAAAGAAGGGAAGGAGGATAAGAGGAAGGGAAGGCCGGACGAGAGGAAGGGCTGTTCCAGGCTCTTGGTCCCACTTGGGGGGAGGGGGGCTCTTGGGGGAAGCCCCTCGGCCTCACCTACAAGATTTCATGTCACCCCAAAGTTGCAGAAGAGAGAGAGAGAGAGAAAGGGGATCAGTGGTGGGTTTCAATTTTTTTTACTACCGGTTCTGTGGGCGTGGCTTGGTGGGCGTAGCAGGGGAAGGATACTGTAAAATCTCCATTCCCACCCGACTCCAGGGAAAGATTACTGCAAAATCCCCATTTCCTCCTTATGAGCTGGGATTTGGGAGGCAGAGAATAGATGGGGGCGGGGCCACTCAGAATTTTTACTACCGGTAAAACTACTCAAAGTTTCTGCTACCAGTTCTCTATTCTCTATTCTCTTCTAGTCAAAGTCTATTCTATTCTATTCTATTTCTAATTCATTCTATTCTATATTCTATTCTATTCTATTCATTCCAATATTCTATTCTATTTCTAATTCATTCTATTCTATATTCTATATTCTTTCTATTCTATATTCTATTCTATTCAAATTCTATTCTATTCTATTCCATTCATTCTAATATTCTATTCTATTCTATTTCTAATTCATTCTATTCTAATTCATTCTATTCCATATTCTAATTCTTTTATTCTATATTCTAATTCTTTCTATTCTATATTCTATATTCTATTCTAGTCAAATTCTATTCTAGTTCATTCCATTCATTCTAATATTCTATTCTATTCTATTTCTAATTCATTCTATTCTATATTCTAATTCTTATATTCTATATTCTAATTCTTTCTATTCTATATTCTATATTCTATTCTAGTCAAATTCTATTCTATTCCATTCATTCCAATATTCTATTCTCTCTAATTCATTCTATTCAAATTCATTCTATTCTATTCTATTCTATTCTATTCTATTCTATTCTATTCTATTCTATTCTATTCTATTCTATTCTATTCTATTCTATTTCATTCCAATATTCTATTCTATTTCTAATTCATTCTATTCTAATTCTATTCTATATTCTACATTTTACATTTTACATTCTATATTCTATTCTATTCTGTATTCTTTTTTTAAAAAAATAGGGGTTGAAACCTCTCCCCTTCCTCCACCATTGTCGGCTGGCAAGGTGCCAGCGGGCTCGGTTCCGCTTCCACGCAGAAGGCTGTCTTCTCTTCTGCTTCCCTTTCCTCTTTGCAAAAAGAAAAAAAGAAAGGGGGGAAAAAAAAAAGAGGAAAAAAGGAAGAAGAAAAAAATTCACTTAGAAATTGCAGGTTTGATCGCCTCGTCTCGTCTGACAGCCGGCTGGATAATTTGTCTCTTGGCTCTGGGAGGGGGATGATGGAAGTCAATTTGACAGCTGCACAGCTCCCCGAGGATCCTGGACCCCGGCAGCGTGCAGAGCAGCGACAGACACAGCAGCGACTCCGAATACCAATGAAGCGTCTGCCGAGGGCCGCCGAGCGGGGCCCGGTGAAATGAATCACGGCGCAGACGGCTAGGGGGCAATTACGGTTATTGCAAAAAGGGCACGGAGGGGCCCTGGGGGAGGCGGTGGCACTTTAAAGCGTGGGGTGGGTGGAGGTGGGAAATGCCCCCAACCTTATTCTGGGAATTGTCACAGAGGAAACGGAAAGATATGGGCAACATTGCAGGGATGGACCAGAAATTTGGCTGGGTTTTGTCTCTTGCGTTGGAATGAGCTTTTTCTCCAACCTGGCGCCCTCCTCTGAACGGGTTGGACGTTGATTCCTGAGGGTTGAACAGTCTTCCAATATCTCAGGGGCTGCCCCCAAAGAAGAGGGAGTCAAGTTATTCTCCAAAGCCCCTGAAGGCAGGACAAGAAGCAATGGGTGGAAACTAATCAAGGAGAGAAGCAACCTAGAACTAAGGAGAAATTTCCTGAGAATTAGAACAATTAACCAGTGGAACTGCTCGCCACCAGAAGTTGTTGAAGCTCCGTCACTTCGATAAGAGGTTACACAACCGTTTGTATGAAATGGTACAGGGCAGTGATGGCGAACCTTTTCGGCACCGAGTGCCAAAAAAGGTCGTGTGGAAATGTCGCACATGCCCACGCGCGCTCCTCAGGGGCCGTCCTCCGGAAAAGCTGAACTCCTGGGTAATAGCTGGTTTTCAGCACTGCCGCACGTGCGAATGGATCATGCTCCGGAAACTATCCTAGGAGCTTGTTTTAAGACTTCGATGGCTGAGGACGTCACAAAGCAGACGACAGAAGTCGTAGGGATGAGGGGCTGTGGATTGGAAGGCAATCAGGGGCAGGTCAAAAAAAAAAAAAAAAAAGGATTGCGGTTTTGAGGCTGGCCGGCCAGGAGTTGTTTTAGGGGATGGGAGCAGAAAAATGGGCTGTCGAGGAACGAGCAAGCGATAACTCAAACTGCATTAAAGTACAGGCAAGTCCTCGACTTACGACCAGAAGCGAGCCCCCCCCCCACAAGTTTCTGTTGTAAAGCGAGACATTTGTTAAGTGAGTTTTGCCCCGTTTCTCGCCACAGTTGTTAAGTGAGCAGCACGGTTGTTAAGCGAATCTTGGTTTCGCGTCGACTTGGCTTGTCAGAAGGTTGAAAAAAGGGGACACGGCAAACCGTTGTCGAGTGTCTGAATTTTGATCTGTAATCGCGAAAAACGGTCATAAGTCACTGTTTTTAGTGTGGCTGTGACTTTAAGCAGTCACTAAATGAACTGCTGTAAGTTAAGGACTACCTGTAGAAGTTTTTTTTTGTGTGTGTGTGTTTTTTTTTCACTGTTAGGTAGTGGTTGGCTTCTTGTAGCACACTAAACCATCAATCCTGGTTAAGAAAGCATCAACGCCAGAGATGGGTTTCACATAATTTTACCACCGGTTTCCCTGTGTACAGATGCGATCGCGGGTGCACGCACCCTCGCTTCACTTGCGCACCTTCTGCACGTGCGCGCAACCTTCCGTGCGTGTGCTTTGCTCGCCCCACGCGGCTTAGAAAACGTGGGTAAATAGGCTGACACAGCACGGGGCGGTTGGGCAGGCCGCCACTACCACCTCTGATCAACGCCTGCATTCCCACTCGAGCGAGCGAGTTGTGCGAATCCGCCCTTCCAGTTCAGACGTAATCCACTGGATTTGGAAAAAGGCGAGAGGGAGGATCTGTTGGGGACCCTACCTTGCTGAGCCGAGTTGAGACCCAGTGGTGTGAGGAAGCGGAGAAGAAAAACCGGAGCGGCTTGAACCCCGAAACCACAATGTTATTGTGTGACGGACGGATGGACGGAGAGGCAAAAAAAAAAAAAAAAAAGAAAAAAAAAAGGCACAATTTTTTTCTCCTGGTGAAAAGGGAGAAATCTAATTGGATCAGATGTGCTTAGCTGGCACAAAATACCTCCCAGGTGACAAGAAAGAAAAGCGAGTGGTAAAATCATCAGTTAGGTCATTAAAAAAAAAAAGAAAAGAAAAAGAAAAAGTGGGGTGGAAACACATACACAATACACACAACTCGTGTGAGAGAATGTTTGTTTGAATAAACGCTATGGTAACCGCAGACAAACCCCCCCCCCACGCTCGATTAATTCATCCCGCTCGTGAAATCTGCTATCACCATAGTAACACCATCGGGGCAAACATGCCGAAATATAGTAAAACATTCAACATCTGGCGAGCATCTGCACGGCGCTTCCCTTCTCGAATTAAGAGAGCTGGAGCAGAGGGAGGCCCAGGAGAAGAAACTAGAGGAAGGACCAGATTTTAAGCAGTGCCGTATATCAAAAGCCATTGGGGGGGGGGTTTGGGGGGGGTGTCCGACATCTGGGATTGTCATCTGAAAAACAAGAGTTGGGGGGGGGGTGGGATAGGCAGCCTTTTGGGAAACATTGGGCCAGACAACTTGGTGGCAAGAGTTTTTCTAGATTAGAGACCAGTTTTGCCAAGCAAAAAAAAACAAAAAACAAAAACAAAATGGAATTGCGTTCCCGAAAGTTTGCCCGGCTCGGTTTTAAAATTCCAGCAGCCACGAGTCAAACTGGATCTGAAGGAGGGAAAAAAGCAGAACCAATCTTTTGGAGGGGGAAAAAAAAAAAAAAAAAAAAGCAAAAATTGGCAATGCTTCTTTTAGCCCTGCGCTGGCTCTCTTAAACCCCCCCCCCCGTTCCAATTTCCAGCACGATGCCCTGATGGCTAAATTTGACCCCGGGGATGGGATCGCGCAGGCCCCTTCCCGCCCCGGGGAATCAAAGCTAAGATAAACCAGGGTTAGCCTGTTGCAAGGATGCACTTCGCACAAGGCCTATTTTTATAGACCCTTCAAGAAAATATTTTTTAAAAAAGATGCCGAGACTCTAGAAAGAGTGCAGAGAAGAGCCACAAAGATGACTAGTGGATTGGAAGGTAAAACATATGAAGAACGGTTGCAGGAACTGGGTATGTCTAATTTAATGGAAAGAAGGATTAGGGGAGACAGGATAGCAGTCTTCCAATATCTCAGGGGCTGCCCCAAAGAAGAGGGAGTCAAGCTATTCTCCACAGCACCTCAAGGCAGAACAAGAAACAATGGGTGGAAACTAATCAAGGAGAGAAGCCGCTTAGAACTAAGGAGAAATTTCCTGACATTTAGAACAATTAACCAGTGGAACAACTTGCCACTAGAAATTGTGGGTTCCTCCATCACTGGAACTTTTTAAAGAAGAGACTGGACAGCCACGTGTCTGGTATGGTATAGATGCTCTCTAGGAGCCTGGGGAGGGTGAAAACGGCTTTTCCCCCACCCGGAGGCCGTTTCCCAACTTCCGGTGTGCCCAGAAGGCCCGAAAATCATCTGGCCGGTGCGCGCATGCATGTTGGCATTGAGCTAGGGCAACGCTCGTGTGCCCACAGATTTGGCTCTGCATGCCACCTGTGGCACGCGTGCCATAGGTTCCCCATCACGGGTATAGGGCTTCCTGCCTGAGCTGGGGGTTGGACTAGTAGACCTCCAGTGTCCCTCCCAACCCTGTGGCTCGGTAATTCCTCCTCTTTAAAGAAACAAAACCGAGGGGGGGGGGAAAACCCCTTTAGATCCTCCCTGAACAGATGAGCAGCGACGGAAATGCCATCCGGGCGCCTCCTGCGTTTAAGGAGCATCCGTTTTAGTAAAGGAAAGCTCTTACCTGACATCTGTGAGCAATCAAATTAGGTGCGTGCGTGCGCGCGGCGTCTCTGGCGGTGTTTGCTTTACTCAAATAAAAACACAGTTGGGCATAAACAGGCGTGCGGCACCAAACAAATAGATAATAAGTTAAGCTTCCTGCCTTAGGCACACAGACAATCTCCGCGGAGTTAAAGCAGGCCTCCGAGGAGGCGAGGGGGAACGTCTCAGTCACAGTAACAGAGAGGGAAGGGACCCTGGGGGTCATCTAGTCCAGCCGCCTGCTCAGGCAGGAGAGCCTGTACTAGGGATTCGAATTCAGAATAGCAAAAGGGGCGCGATCTGGTTTCAACAGGCTCTTCCTAGGCACAGGTGAGGTGCAAGCTTTTTAGAATCCGAGGTGGGAGGAAACTTAAAGGGTCATCTAATCTAACCTCCACCACCCCCGCCCGCCATCGGAACGGAGTCTGGGGTTATATCATGCCTTTATATTCGGAATTTCTCTTGCGTTGGGAATGGTTGGGGTGGCAGATGTGGGAGAGAAATATAGATGGAAGGGAGTGGGGGGGGGGCTTTGATTTTTTCAGGCAGGGAAGGAGACAGATGTTAGGGGGTGTAAGTAGCCCCTTTGCAGGCTTTCGCCTTTGCATGGTGGGGGGCTTTCAGATTGCCACGCGGATATCCAGGTTCTGCCATCTATAGTGCCAGTGAGGCTTTGAAGCCTTAATTTACTCCAGATTAACCTGGCTGCAACATACCGTGCCTTCACGTGGATTTAATTTCGCCAGTTAAATCTTAACCCCTAAGATAGCAACTTACTTGAAGTTAGAGCCGCATTTCGGTACAGATTAACAGAGTCGGAAGGGACCCTAAAAGCCTCCAGGGATGAAGCTCCCACAACTCCTGTTCCATGGGTTGATTGCTCTCTATGTCAGAAAATTTCTCCTTATTTCCAGGTTGAATCTCAGTTTCCATCCATTGTTCCTTGTCTGGCCTTCGGGTGCTTTGGAAAAATAGCTTGACCCCCTTCCTCCTCTCTGTGACAGCCCCATAAATATTGTTTGGTTGTTTGTAGTTAAAAAAGTGAGTTTCGGTCCCGTTTTACGAGTTTTCTTGCCGCCGTTGTTAATTGAATCACAATTGTTAAGTGAATCTGGCTTCCTCAACCGACTTTGCTGGTCAGGAGATCGTGTAAGGGGATCACGTGATCTCCCCTGGGAGGCTGCAACCGTCATAAATACGAGTCAGACACACACACACACACACAGAGGCCTTGACAATCTGAGCTGCAGTTGCTGTGGCTGCCACCCCAGCTTTTTCCGAGTCCCCAAACAACGCAGTGAGCTCTTCTTTCTTTCCCCTCCTACCATCTGTGGCCCCCCTTTTGGGTCTTTTCCAGGGTTGCGTATACCACCTGTGCTCCTCTCGATGACAACGGGGCCGGAGACAACCCTCGGCGCCGTGGAAGGTACGGCTGCCAGCTGACTCCATCCTTCTAGAAGACACTGCGTCGTCAGCAGCTTACACTCCGCGTTTCACACTGTGCCTTCGCAAAAGTTTTTTTGGCTACCCGCCGGCCCCAACCGGCGTGCCACTTCGCCAGCTGTGCCGGCTTTGATTGTGGAATAGACAGACCGAGGCCTCGTTTTCGCTTCCTACAAGTTTGCTTTGCTCCTGCCGCACCCATTCCCGCATCGGCTTACAGCAGTGATATGCGAAAACCGGAGTGCCCAAACCGGAACGTGAGTGCAGGTGCATGCGCCGAAGCACCGGAAACCCGATGACCAGCTGGCTGGCGCGCGCCTGCCTGGTTTTTTTGGCTGTTTTTGGTCATTTTTGGGGCTGTTTTTCCAGGCCAAAAATGGCCTGGAAACGGTCTGAAAAACTGCCAGAAACAGCCCGAAAAATGCCCTGCTTTTTGGCTGTTTTCAGGCCATTTTCCGGTGCTCCGGTGCCCACGAAAATCAGCTGGCTGGCATGCAAAAACCAGAAAAGCAGCTGGTGACAGCACGCGTGCCCACAGAGAGGGCTCTGCATGCAACCTCTGGCACGCGTGCTACAGGTTTGCCATCACGGGCCTACATGGAAGGACTCAGAGAGTAACTTCTATTCAAACCAGGTGTCGTATCGATCCCACAGCTTGTTAATTCTCGTAAACAATGCTCAATAGCAATAGCAATTAAGACTTATAGAATATAGAATAGAATAGAATAGAATAGAATAGAATAGAATAGAATAGAAACAGCTCTTATATAGCGCTTCACGGTGCTTTACAGCTCTCTCTAAGGTGTTTACAAAGTCAGCCTATTGCCCTCCACAATCTGGGTCCTCATTTTACCCACCTCAAGAAAGATGGAAGGCTGAGTCAACCTTGAGCCCGTCAGGATCGAACTCCTGGCAGCGGGTAGAGCCTGGACTGCAATCCTGCAGTCTAACCGCTGCACCGCAAAACCCAGTTTGGCTATTGCAATCTTGGCAGGGTTTCTGGAGCTGCCCGGAAACACGACGATTGAGCGAGCTTCTTTTTGAAAGACACGGCACGTGGTGAAGTTAACCGTAGACTTATAGCCAACTCAACTCAGGTGATCTACTCATTGAGCCAACCTCAACCTCCGAAAAGCTAAACAACGTTGGCGCAAGCCGACACTCCGGAAGATCATAGCAACAACTATATATGCCTGCCCCTGAAATCTACTTGCACCCAGGAAGCCGACAAGGGTTGACAAAAAAAATAGGTCTTTGGAAAGCAGGGGTAACTGAAGACCTCACAAATCAGAATTCAGCTGCCCTTCCTTGTTGGTACCTCCAGCTGATCTTGCGATCCACTGGAGATGGTAAAAAATATTGTCGGGTTTCAGCCTGGCTTGAATTCTTGGCCATTCCAAATATTACAAGAGGCTCGGAAGGCGCTTCCTTCCTCGGTCTGCTGTAAACCCTCGGCAGACAACTGGAAGGAAGGGGAGGGGGAAAAGACAAAAGATTCATACTTAATTACAAGTGTTTCACTTCTGGGCATTTTCAGCAACATCTGGAGATGAAAGGTACCCCAGCCGTACCTCCCACTGAGATCAAGCAGGCCCAGCAGTCTTCCACCAATCTCCCAAGGTTTTTATCAACAGACGATAGAAAGCGCGATTAAAAGTATACCGAGAAACACACGGAGAAGAATCGTAACTCTTCCGTTTGGTCTCTTCCTGACGTGGAGATTGGCCTGCCTTTCAAGACAAAACAAATAAGGAACTTCTGAAAGCTCCCCATATAAAAGAGTTAAGCTCATCCAAATTTGGCTGGTTCCAACTTTTCCTCTACTTGAAGTTGCAAAGGAAACCCAACGAACTTCCCGACTCCCGTCTTCTCCTGGGATGGGAAACCAGGGGTGAGCTTCAGATCCTTAAGCAACGGGTTCGCCCCCCTCGCTGTGGTGCCGCCTGCACCACAGCGAGGGGGGGGATGTTTTTCGCCCTCCCCAGGCTCCGGAGGCTTTTCTTGAGCCTCCGGGAGGGCGAAAACTGCTTCGCCGGGGTCCGGAGGCCAGAAACAGGCCTGTTTCTGGACTTCGGGAATTTCCGGGAGGCCTATTGTTTGCCCTCCCCAGACTCTGGATGCTTTGCTCGAGCCTCCGGGAGGGCGAAAACTGTTTCCCCCGCGGTCCGGAGGCGCTCTAGAGGCAATTTGCTCTCGCGCGCCATCCACACATGCATGCAAAGTCAAACAACACGGCAATTCGCTCACGTGTCATCCGCGGGTGCGTGCGGCGTCACAAAACACAGCGACATAGGACAGGATTGCCCCCGGGTGGGTGGGCGAGCCCCCCTCCCGCAGGTCGCTAACTACCGGTTTGCCTAAACTGGTCCGAACTGGCTGAATCCCACCTCTGCCGTGGACTTCCCCAAGCTGGCTGAAGAATTCTGGGAGTTAGAGTCCACAAGTCTTAAAGTTGCCAAGGTTGGACACTTCTGCCCTAGGAGGAATAGTTAAAGGATCTGGGGATCTTTTGGTCTACAGAAGAGACCACGGAGGAGAGATCTGATGGTAATCTTCAAATACCTAAGGACTCTTGCTCAAAAGGAGTGAAACTCTGCTGCCCCAGAAGACAAGAATCAGTGGATTAAACCTGCAAGGAAGGACTTCCGCGCTAAATGTGAGGAGGGGATTTCTGGCCAATGCAGTAGGCTACGCCATGAAGGGGTTTGCCTTCTCTTTTGCTGGAGGTTGCCCAACAGAGGATAGACAGCCAGCTGCCGGAAACATTTCTCCTGGCACAGAGCAGGGATCCGGCTTATAGGGGACCTCCGAGGTCCCTTTGGGCTCTATGATTCTATGAACCCGCTAAGCCGAGTGCGCTTCAAGGTTCTGGTTATCACCTTTAAAGCGCTCCATGGCTTAGGACCTGGTTATCTGCGGGACCGCCTGCTACCACCAATAGCCTCCCACTGGCCAGTACGCTCCCATAGAGAGGGGCTCCTCCGGGTGCCGTCGGCCAAACAATGTCGACTGGCGGCCCCCAGGGGGAGAGCCTTCTCTGTGGGGGCACCTACGATCTGGAACGATCTCCCCCTGGAGATACGGAGGATCCCGGATCTGCGCACTTTCCGTCGCGCGCTTAAGACTTTTTTATTTCATCAAGCTGGCCTGGCCTAAATCTCCTCCCTCTTTTAAATATAAATTTTAAATATAAATTTTAATTTGTTTTAAATGATGGGGTATTTTAAATTCAGCCAAATTATTTAATTCGTTTTTAATCTATTTTAAATTTTTGTATTTATGTGGTTTATCTTGTGGCTGTTCACCGCCCTGCGTCCTTCGGGAGAAGGGCGGTATAGAAATTTAATAAAATAAATAAATAAATAAATAAATAAATAAATAAATAAATAAATAAATAAATAAATAAATGCCGTCAATCGCGGTCGACAAAGCCCAACATTGGGCTCGCTCGCTCGCTCCTAAACAACCCAAGCAGAGGAGGGCAAACTCAGCTTTTAGTGAGCTGGCATTATTTCCACTGCAACAGCCCGATCAGGTTTGAGAAATTCCCTTAACAGGCCAAGCACAGCCTGCAGACGGTCTCTTTAGAGCTATTCCATTTAAGCCACAGATGTTAAATGAATTCAGCAGACAGACGGAGTAATGGAATGTCGGTCCTTCAACTTCTCGCCTTAAAGCAAAAAAAAAGAAGTCTTATTTCTCTCTCTCTCTCTCTCTCTCTCTCTCTCTCTCTCTCTCTTTCTTCTCATCTAATTCCTAAAGCCGCCTCTGGGCTCTCTGTTTTGAATGCAGCATGCTTGTCAGGCTGGCTAACCCAATTTGGAAATAATTAAATTTTAAAATATTAAAGGGATTAAAATATATTTCGCCTTCCCGCCTCCGCCAAAATGGGTGAATTTTCTTTTGGCACTAAACAGAAGGAGGGACTTTAAAAAGAAGGCGGGGGGGGGGGGAATAACCCCACACTATGAAACTGTACTGCAACAGCCCCCTCCCCCCCCCCTCCGATTTTCTACCATTATTTCTCTAGGGAGCTTTGGCAGAGAACCAAGCAGTTAATTTTAAATAAGAAGGGACCTGGAGGCGTTCTGAAACGGAGGAGCGTTTAGACCGGTTCAGTGGAAAGGCATACTCTAAAAATGCAAGAAATTCAAAACTTCAGCCTTCAATATTTCTACCGGAATATTTTCACTTTGGAACAGGAAAATTGGCCAACGCTGGCTCTAATCCCTCTTCCTGTTTTTTTTTTTTTTTTTTTTTAAACCGGACTGGGGGAAGCTGGATTCGCTTAACGACCTGTGTGACGAATTTAACAACGGCAGAGACTGACTTAACAAATGTGGTGAGAAAGGCAGAGGTGGGGTTTCAGCAGGTTCTGACCGGTTCTCGAGAACCGGTAGCGGAAAATTTGAGTAGTTCGGAGAACCGGTAGTAAAAATTCTGACTGGCCCCGCCCCCATCTATTCTCTGCCTCCCGAGTCCCAGCTGCTGGGGAGGAAATGGGGATTTTGCAGTAACCTTCCCCTGGAGCGGGGAGGGAAAGAGATTTTACAGTATCCTTCCCCTGGAGTGAGGTGGGAATGGAGATTTTACAGTATCCTTCCCCTGCCACGCCCACCAAGCCATGCCACGCAAATTGTAGTAAAACAATTTGAATCCCAGCACTGGAGAAAGGTCGTAAAATAGGGCAAAATTCACTTTTTAAACATTTCAAACTTAGCAACCTACAGTACATTTTGGGTTCAATTGCGGTCATACGTTGAGGACTAGCTGCGGTAGGAGAAAAAAAACCTGGGTGCATTTTTGATCTGGTGCCACCCAGCTCAGGCCGGTGACATGGCATCAGGATCGCTGGGAGGACAGGTGGGAGAGAGAAACATTTAAAGAGACCAAAAAAAAAAAAAACCCTTGGATAAGGACTCGGTGTGTTTGTACGACCTCGGGACTAAATTTAGCCGGTGCCACGGCCTCCCAGCTTTGCTGTTGATGAAAGAGTCATTTCAATGAAAAAGAGCACTTTTGGGGGGATTTCCGTCTGCCCTTCCAAGTTACTCAGCCCTTCCAAATTGGATCTCCTCTCTCTCTCTCTCTCTCTCCATCCCTCCCTCCCTCCCTCTCTCCAGTAACAGAGTTGGAAGGGATCTTGAAGGTCATTTAGTCCAACAGGAGGCCTGTACTAGGGATTCGAACCGCTGAACTGCCAACCTTTCTGATATATAAAACAACAACAACAATCCTGGAAAACAGCTGGTTGAAATTCTCCTTTCCATTTTCCCACAAGGCCCCACAATTCAATTCCCTATGGGGCATTCTGGGAACCGATCGTGGCAGCAAGAGGTTAGAAATTCACCCGCTTGGTTGCAGGTCTCACTTCCCAATGATTGTAGGGGAGAAGCAAGCTCTCCAATGTGGTTTTTTTTCCCATTGGAATTAAGCAATTCTCTTCTAGGGCGCCATGGATTCGAGAGGAAGGGGCCAGCAAAAAATAAAAATAAAAAATAAAAATGAAACGGAGAGCTGGCCAGCCACTCCGCCTAATTGAAAGCACCGGCCTCTGACCTCCCTAAACGACAAGGACTGTGGGAAAAGGAACTTGTCTCAGGACCCTTGGATAACAGTTGGCCGCAAACTCACCCGTGGAGGGGAGCCAAGGGAAAAGCCAGCTACGGAAAACCCTGGCACCGTCCCTTGACGGTTAGCCGCAAAGGACTCTGCGCTCTGCTGCCTCCCTGGAAGCTCTGTTCCTCTGCGCTTTTTTTCTTCCTGATCTGCTGCCTGGAAAATCTCCTGGGAGAAGGAGAAAGAGAAAGAGAGAGAGGATGGAATTCATCTGAATGGCAAAGTGGTTCAGCTCTATCCTTGCATCACATGGGCTTCCCAGTATAATGGTAGATACAGATTAACAAGAGTTGGAAGGGACCTTGGAGGTCATCTAGTCCAACCCCCCACCCAAGCAGGAGACCTGCCTACACCATTTCTGACAAATGGCAGTCCAGTCTCTTCTTGAAAGCCTCCAGGGATGAAGCTCCTACAACTTCCGAAGGCAACGTCTGTTCCATGGGTTGATTGTTCTCACTGTCAGAAAATTTCTCCTTATTTCCAGGTTGAATCTCTCCTTGGTCAGTTTCCATCCATCATTTCTTGTCTGGCCTTCGGGTGCTTTGGAGAATAGCTTGACCCCCTTCCTCCTCTCTGGGGCAGCCCCTCAAATACTGGAAGACTGCTCTCATGTCTTCCCTGGTCCTTCTCTTCATTAAACTAGACATACCCAGTTCCTGCAACCGTTCATCGTATCTTTGAGCCTCCGGTCCCCTCATCCTCTTAGTTGCTCTTCTCTGCACTCTTTCTAGAGTCTCCACATCTTTTTTATAGTGTGGTGCAGGAAGGGAAAACAAAGCTAAACTTAAAATGTCCCATTTTCCCGTCGCTCTCTCCCCTTTGCGCCAGGGAACAGCAAACTAGGCCAAGAGGACTTCTCCATTTGAAGGTTTGATGCTTCTGAATCGGAAGGTTTTCGGCCTACGACGTGCCATTGGCTTTGTTAAATGCTTAGCCCGGCTTGAACCGAAGAAGACTTGAGGGGCTGGACATTTTGGGGGGCAGGGGCTGAGGAAGGCAAGGACAGGTGACAGATTGCCAAGCATGGACGCTTGACCTTTTTAAGCTAACCAGACACACAGGCGGTCAGAGATGCAAACCGACCCTTAGAATCTAGAAAATGGAGAATGCGGGAGGAGAATGAAAGTAGAAGAAAGAGAGAGAGAGAGAGGGAGGGAGGGAGAGAAAGCGGGAAGGAGGGAGAGTGGGAGGGAGAGAGAATGGGAGGGAGGGAGAAAGAGAGAGAGAGGGGAGAGAGAGGGAGGGAGGGAAAGAGAGAGAGAGAGAGAGAGAGACAGACAGACAGACAGACAGACAGACAGACAATCAGACATAAACCACCTTGGTAACTTGGGAGGAATCCCAAAACTGGACTGATGGTGGCAGGGATCAATTTTCTGTCATTTTCTGCCGACAGGGGTGATGAGGAAGTCTTTTAACAGGTTAAGGGCAGGGGTTTTTCACATACCCCCAAAGTCTTTTTTGCAGGTGGGGCAACTAGAGGAAGAGAGAATAGCAACGTCTCTTCCAGGGTGCAAAAAGCTATTTTTTCCCCCCTGCCTCCGGTCTGCTGTTCTCCCTGCTCTTACTAAGAATGTGTGTGTGTGTGTGTGTGCGCACACACTCACACATATGTGTCTGTCTTCCCCCACTGAGCTCAGCTGTGCCTAATGACATCCAATCTGTTCAGGCACCGAAGAAAGGGTGGGGGGGAGGAGGGAATCAGCAGCAGGGCAGGTAGAAGGCAAGCGGGGAGGGCCGCTCTCCAATTTGGGAGGCCGAAGGGGAGGCTTGCAAGGGGTAGGTGGGTGGGTGGGTGGGTGTAGGGGAAGGTCTTTGGGGCAGCCCCCGCTGCGCTCTCGGAAACACAGGTTTGGGTGCGCAGGCATCAATTTAACTTGGAGGGGGGGAAGGAAAGTGTCCAAAAGGCCTTCGCAACATGCAGGACACGAAAACCAACGAGGATAGTGGACCGAGAGAGAATAGAGTAAGAGAGTTGGAAGGGACCTTGGAGATCTTCTAGTCCAACCCCCTGCTTAGGCAGGAAACCCTACACCACTTCAGACAAATGGTTATCCAGACTCTTCTTAAAAACTTCCAGTGTTGGAGCATTCACAACTTCTGGTGGCAAGTTGTTCCACGGGTTAATTGTTCTCACTGTCAGGAAATTTCTCCTTATTTCTAAGTTGCTTCTCTCCTTGATTCGTTTCCACCCATTGCTTCTTGTCCTGCCCTCAGGTGCTTTGGAGAATAGCTTGACTCCCTTTTCTTTGGGGCAGCCCCTGAGATATCGGAAGACTGCTATCATGTCTCCCCTGGTCCTTCTTTTCATCAGACTAGACATCCCCAGTTCCTGCAACCGTTCTTCGTATGTTTTATCCTCCAGTCCCCTAATCCTCTTTGTGGCTCTTCTCTGCACTTTTTCCAGAGTCTCCACGTCTTTTTTACATCGTGGCGCCCAAAACTGGATGCAGGATTCCAAGTGTGGCCTCATAAAGTGGTATCAACACTTCACCTGATCTTGATTCTATCTCTCCGTTGATGCAGCCCAGAACTGTGTTGGCTTTTTTGGCAGCTGCTGCACACGGCTGGCTCCTATTTAAATGGTTGTCCACTAGGACTCCAAGATCCCTCTCACAGTTACTACTATTGAGCGAGGTCCCACCTATACTGCACCTGTGCATTTTGGTTTTTCTGGCCTAAATGTAGAACCTTCTAAGGCCGCCCTGAGTCTTCGGAGAGGGGCGGCATATAAATTGAATTAATTAAATGAAATTAAATTTTCACCAATGAATTTCATTTTGTTGGGTTTTTGTTTGGCAGAAGGGATTCCCTGGTTAGAGCAACTGAAGGTGTTTATTTAGGAAGTGCGAGAAGGATAAGCAGGGTTAACCAAGGGACAATGATACTGCTAATCTGATGGCTTTCCCAAAAGAAAATGTCATTATGGGGTATAAGAAAGTAAAGGTTCCCCTTGCACTTATGTGCTAGTCGTTCCTGACTCTAGGGGGCGGTGCTCATCTCCGTTTCAAAGCCGAAGAGCCAGCGCTGTCTGAAGACGTCTCCGTGGTCATGTGGCCGGCATGACTCAACGCCAAAGGCGCACCGAACGCTGTTCCCTTCCCACCAAAGGTGGTCCCTATTTTTCTACTTGCATTTTTTTTACGTGTTTTCGAACTGCTAGGTTGGCAGAAGCTGGGACGAGGAACGAGAGCTCACCCCGTTACGCAGCACTAGGGATTCGAACCGCCGAACTTCTGATTGAGAACCTCAGCGTCTTAGCCACTGAGCCACCGCGTCCCGATTATGGGGTGTAAGGAGGGACAAAATAAGCTACCGATTGAAGGCATTTGGGTCCTGTCCTTTTGGGAAACGAGCAGCCACTGTGGCTGGCAAATATCAGGAACGATTGTGCTAAGAAGCACAGCAGGAGAGAAAGGAATGAAGGGGAGGGAGGAGGAGGGGAAAAAAAAAAAGGAAGCTATAATATTAGTACCAAAAACCCGAGGGATTTCCCTACAGCTGGAGAGGAAACGGTGCAGCAAAAGTTAGATGCTGAAAATCAGCAGGGACATGTATAACACTGCAGAAGTGGACAGGTGCTCTACAGAGAGATTTCTCTTCTGTAATTTCTTTCAGGTACGCTGGGAAAACCTACCAGGAAAACACAACAGTTTTGTTTGCCGTACAGAAACAAAGAGGCCATAATGAAGAATCCCAGTTCGTCAATGGCCACAAATGACCACTTAGAAAAACAGACCCGAAGACAATTTCTCTCTGCTGAGGAATTAAAAATAGGCCGGAGATAACGCAGCAGCAGGGAAAGCTATTCCGGGATTCTAAAATAGCCGGGGAGGGGTGTGTGTGTGTGTGTGTGGATGGGTCATTTTTAGAAAAAGCTTTATTTTTACTGCAAGGGTTTCTTCGCTGCACAGAAAGCTCGGGCGGTGCCAAAGCTCGCTCACACCCCGCAGAGACACGACTGGTGTTTGTGGGTGTAGCTCGGACGGATCGGCCTCCGTCCGTGGCTGGTATGGTTAACATTCCTGGGGGAATCCGATAAGCTATAAATTTAGCAAAGGGCAAGGATGGGCCAAAAGGAAACCGATTCGATGGAGGCCGGCCAGCTTCTCCTAGGGGGCTTCCTCTCTTCCAGCCTGGAACTTGCCCTGTTCAAACAAACTCCAGGCCCTCTAACTATAATACACATTTTTCTCCCAGTTTGTGTCACCGCTACCGGTTCACTTGAACCGGTCCGAACCGATTGTGTTTTACCCTCCAGTCTCCTAATCATCTTAGTGGCTCTTCTCTGCACCCTGGTTCATTTTTTCCATTTATTTTTAAAGCAGGTGGCATACTTTTAGAAAGTTTTCTTATCTTATAATTCTTATAATTTTATTTCTATGCCGCCCTTCTCCCGAAGGACTCAGGGCGGTGTACAGCCTATTTAAAAACACAAGACAAACATCAATTAAAAATTAAAAATTATTAAATAAATTCGGCTCAATTTAAAACCCCAGAAATTTAAAATACCCCAATTTAAAATTATTATGTTGAAAGCCCGGCCTGGCGGAACAACAGGGTCTTCAGTGCACAGCGAAATACCCGGAGGTCGGAGATCTTACGTATTTCCGGGGGCAGTTCATTCCACAGGGCTGGGGCTCCCACAGAGAAGGCCCTCCCCCTGGGTGTCGCCAGCCGACATAACTTGGCCGATGGCACCCTGAGGAGACCCTCTCTGTGGGAGCGAACTGGCCGGTGGGAGGCTATTGGTGGCAGAAGACGGTCTCGAAGGTACCCGGGTCCTATGCCATGGAGCGCTTTGAAGGTGGTGACCAACACCTTGAATCGCACCCGGAAGACCACTGGGAGCCAGTGCAGCTCGCGCAGGAGGGGTGTCACGTGGGCATAACGAGTTGCGCCCATAACCACCCACGCGGCCGCATTCTGGACCAGTTGGAGCCTCTGAGTGCTCTTCAAGGGGAGCCCCATGTAGAGAGCATTACAATAGTCCAGCCGGGAGGTGACAAGGGCGTGAGTGACCGTGCGCAAGGCGTCCCGGTCCAGAAAGGGCTGCAACTGGCGAATCAGATGAACCTGATAAAAGGCCCCCCTGGCCACGGCCGTCATATGCTCTTCTCTGCACCCTGGTTCATTTTTTCCATTTATTTTTAAAGCAGGTGGCATACTTTTAGAAAGTTTTCTAATTTCCAAGGGTAAAATGTAACCGAGACTTTCCTCTCTATGCTGAGGCGATGTAAGGGGAAAAAAAAAACACCCTACTCCCGTCTTTGTAAAATGGCAAGCAAAATAATAATAAAAGGGTAAACTCGGAAAGGGTTTTAAATGCCCCAGCCAAGTCAGTACTTTAGAGTGGATTATTCTCCTTGGGAAGAGCTTACTTGTAGAGCGCTAAAATGACAGGAGTAGGGAAGGTTAATTGGGAAGAGCAAAGAAACAGTTGGGGAGAAGGCATGGGTTTCTGTTTTTGAACACGATAATGGCAGCGAGATTATTATGTGCACAAAGATGGAAAGGTTCGGCTCTACCCACAATGAAAGAAGACGAGGAAACTTGCTGAGACGGCTAAATTGCCCTTTTTTTTTTGTTGAGAGAGAAGACAAATATCACTGACTGGAAACCCCTTATAGACATTTTGTGTAAAACAGGAAAAAAAAATGCATTCGTGATTCATGGTTTTGATGACTGGACAGGATAAATAATAGAGGGACGAGAGTTATAGTGTAACCCTACAGTAACAAGTAAATTTTTATAATAGCTATAAAGAAGATTGAAAGTCACGTTTGTGTATCGTCGTTTTTTCCTGTTCTATTTTTCTTTTAGTTTTCTCCTTTCTTGTACTTTTAGAGCTTCCTCTTCAGTTTCTTTTTCTTTGTACTTCCTTCCTTTTAAAAAATGTTTAATAAAAAATGTATAAAAACCGAAGTGGGGGGGGGGGGAGAGATGAGTAAAATTCGCAAATCTTATCCTAATACCCTCTAATTCTGTCCCAATCATTCTTCTTATAGCCCTTTAAGAACAAGAACTGTATATCCCTGCTCTCTTTCTCTCCTGATTTCACTCACGGAGATGTTTTTGTCAATGAGCCTCTCCCAAACTTTAAAAGCAAGCTGCTAGTCCTTATGATAGTCAGTGTAGCCAATGAAGCTACATGTATTTGTGTGTGTTAACGTAAAAAGGGAGCAAGGTAACCATGGACCTCTGTACCGAACATCCTGTGCCACCTGACTTTGTGAGTTTTGGATAATTTTTTTTTTTAAAGAATAGGAAAGCAACATGCTGCAAAGTCAAATAACAGCCTCCAAAGTCATGTGAGAATGATTGTGAACTCGCAATCGTGTTCGAATATGTGCTGTCAAGTCACTGTTAATTTTAAGCCATTTTATGACTTGTGGACTTCAACTCCCAGAATCCCTGAGCCAGCATGGGGAAATATGGCCATTTTATGACTCATGGACTTCAACTCCCAGAATCCCTAAGCCAGCATGGGGAACGATGGCCCTTTCATGATTCGTGGACTTCAACTCCCAGAATCCCTGAGCTAGCATGGAATCCTGAACATGGCTGGCTCAGGAATTCTGGGAATTGAAGTCCCCGAGTCATAAAGGGGCCATCGTTCCCCAACCCTGACATAGATGGATGTTTATGGAGACTCTCAGTCATCCAGGTCATAGTTTCCCCCCATTACAACCGATGAAGCTTCTTGGATAAGAAGCGAAACGTCTTCTTTTTCTTCTTCCTCAAATAATAAAAAAGGGGGCATCTTTGAGGCACATAGCTGGACCTTCACCACAATGAACTGTCCCCAAACTTGTCCTTCAGGTTCCACTTCGATTGACTGCTTGTCCTCTTCTTCTCTTCCCTTCCATCTTTCCCAGAAGGAAGGCCTTCTCCAGAGAGCTGGGCCTTTGCACTGATTGACTGATGGACATCACGTCCTTGTCAACTCTTCACGACCACACAGAATTCCTCAGTGATGGTCCTAACCTGGTCTTTCAGATCTTCTAAGGGTGCCCTCATCAGCACCAAAACTAAATCCCTTCACCTTGCAATTGGTCGTCCTCTTCTCCTTCCTTCCTTCCTTCCTTCCTTCCTTCCTTCCTTCCTTCCTTCCTTCCTCTCCAGATCCAGGCTCCATCAAAGCCTTCTGGAGAGAGCTGGGGCTTTGCACTAATTGACTGGTAGACATCAAAGTTCTCGTCAACTCTTCATGACCACAAAGAATTAATTCCTCAGTAATGATCTAACCTGGTCTTTCAGATCTTCTAAGGGTGCCCTCATCAGCACCAAAACTGAATCCCTTCACCTTGCGATTGGTCGTTCTCTTCTCCTTCCATCCATCCATCCATCCATCCATCCATCCATCCATCTTCTCCAGATCCAGGCTCCATCCAAACCTTCTTCATGTCTCCAAAGTAGGAACTTGGGACCTCAAAGAGCCATCTTGTGCCGGGCTCATCCTATCTTTCGAAAAAATTAAGCCCTCCTTCTCTCTCCCACAAGCCTCCCGACACACTGGCACAAACACACACACACACACACACACACGCAAACAGGCACCCACTCGGGCTCCCCCCCACCCCCCACCCCTTTCCCCCCGGTGATTCATTTTCCTCCCACACGGCTCAGCTGCTTTTGTTTTCCTCGGCAAGCGCAATGTGTCTAATACATGGGGAAAACACGCCGTGCCAAACGTCGGAGCTGTTGGGAACACACACGGATGTCAAGGTAATGACGTCGTTGGCAGAGGAGCGAGATCGGGCGCAGTGCGGGGCGGGAAGAGGAGGAGGAGGAGAAGAGAGAAGAGAAGACTGTGGTTCGCTTGGTCTGGCCTTGTTCGGGTGAGAGAAAATGAATGTTGTCTTCTCCTTCCTCTCCGTACGAAGCCTTGACCTTCGAACGAAGCCTTGCTACTCGCTGGTTGTCCTTCCTCCTGCCACAGATGCTTCGTTCTTGTCTCGTGTCCGGCTGGAGCATCTCATCCGCCTTCTGCTTTCCCGATTTTTGACGTCGTTGAAGTCGTGGGATGTTCTGACTGCTCAAGGCCCACTTTTTCTCCCCGGGGGTCGCAGAGGGCTCCTTTCTCTTTCTCTCTCTTCTTCCCCCCCTTCTCTCTCTCCCTCCCTGCCAGCCTCCCTCCCTTCTTCCTTCTCCCTTTTACCTATTTGTGTGGAAAACAAGCTATTTCCACCCCACCTACTCATAAACACAAGAAGCGAGCGAGCGAGAGAGAGCCAAAGGAAAGAACACTATGTTTTTCAGACCAGCCTCTGCCTTAGCAACCGAATTTTTTAAAAAAGAAAAAAAAAATCTTTATGGGGGGAAAAAAAAAAGAATGGAGAGCTTTGGGGAAAGGAGAAGGAAAAAAAAAAAGAGGAGGGGGGAAAAAAACACGACAGAGGGCTCTTTACTGTTCAGAGAACTCCAGGAGACCCGTCTTCTGCTGTTAATTACAGTCCCTGGAACCTTTTCAAGGCCACAAGAGTTGGTGGGGCATTGTAAAATGAGAGCAGCTAGGACAGAAGCAGCCTCTTCCGGGAACTATGGCGGAGAAGGTGAAGACCAGAGCAAGGACTTGGGAGAGGAGGAGGAGGAGGAGGAGGAGGAGGAGGAGGAGGAGGTGGAGGAGGAGGAGGACTGTAGAGTCCTGGAGGCTCTCTGAGCTTGGTGGTTTTTCTTGCAGGCGTTTCATTACCCAACTAGGTAACTTCATCAGTGCTAGAAGGGAGTGGGATTTGCGAAGAGGAGGAGGAGGAGGAAGAGGAGGAGGAGGAGGAGGAGGAGGAGGAGGAGATGGCAAGACTTTTAGACACAGTGTGGCGAGGCTTGTTGGAGCTTGGCGCAAGGACCAAGAATCAGGGTAAATCCCTTCCCCTGGCTATTCTTCCAAATTTTGGAACAACAGGGAGGGAGAGGGAAAAGGGGCGTATCCTGAGGTGCCAACCCCAGCTCAACCCCGTAGGAGTTGGCAAAGCCCGTCCACCTTGAGTAGGTGTGGGGAACCTGTTGCTACACCAGACCGTGGCTGAGCTACAACTTCGGTGTGTGTGTGTGTGTGTGTTTGCCTTGGAGGTAAAAGGGATTGAGACACCTTGGAAAGGCACCGCTCTGTGGAACGGAGCAGGGAGAGCCATACTTTGAGGAAGATGGAGAGACGTCGCCATGTTTCTGGAGGAAGTTCCTGACGCACCGGCACCACCTGTCCCTCGCCATCCTATGCATCTGTTGGCATTTTGGGGCCTGCCGAAGCATGGTTATCGCTCATGATTCGAAGGGGGGGAGAGAGAGAGAGAGAGACAGACAGACACACAATTGACTTCCAGAGCTGATAAGGGGTGCCAGAGGGATAGGTTGTGCTGGGTTCACACAAGACATTTCTCTCCAGAGAGGAAAGACGGGATCTCTTTGGAAGCCAAGAGTAGGATCAGGGGAGAAGGAAGGGGCTTCTCACTGAGGAAAAAGGGACACGGGGTTGTTTTAGGACGTCGTTCCATGCGGCCATGACCCAACCTTCTCTAGCATCAAGGTGGCGTCAGGGCCATCCTGTAATATACATAATATTGGTGTATGTGTGTGTCTAATGAAGACGTTTAGCAACGGGATGAAGGCAGAAGAGCTTAACTGGTTGATCCAATGTCCGTCAACCGTGTCAACTTTAAGATGAGTGGACTTCAACTCCCAGAGTTCCCCAGCCAGGTTTAGCCTTTCCGACAGAAACGTGTCCCATACTTCAGCCTCTTTTCAAGCTGACGAGCATCTTCTCCCTCCCCACTCCCTCTCTCTCCTCCAGATGTTTTCACCAGAATAGAATAGAATAGAATAGAATAGAATAGAATAGAATAGAATAGAATAGAGGATAGGATAGGATAGGATAGGATAGGATAGGATAGGATAGGATAGGATAGGATAGGATAAGAGAATGGAATGGAATGGAATGGAATGGAATGGAATGGAATGGAATAGAATAGAATAGAATAGAATAGAATAGAATAGAATAGAATAGAATAGAATAGAATAGAATAGAATAGAACAGAACAGAATTTTTTATTGGCCAAGTTTGATTGGACACACAAGGAATTTGTCTTTGGTGCATATGGTCTCAGTGTACATAAAATAAAAGATACATTCGTCAAGAATCATAAGCTACAACACTTAATGATAGTCATAGGGTACAAATAAGCAATCAGGAAACAATATCAATATAAATCGTAAGGATGCAAGGAACAAGATTACAGTCATGCAGTCATAAATGTATGGGACACGTTTCTATCCTGGACCTTCCTCCCTCCCTCCTTTGTCCCTTGCTTAATTTTAAGGATGGCACAGCCTTCAAAAATAATAATAATAATAATAATAATAATAATAATAATAATAATAATAATAATAATAATAATAATAATAATGTTATGCTCAGGGCTTCTTCAGAAAGAAATCCGCAAACGTGGAGCTAAACCACCGGTTTACCCGGGGGCTGTTAAAAAAAAAAAAAAGAAAAAAAAAAAAGAAAGAAAGAAAAAGACGCATTTTTTAGTCCCTGAGAAGATCACGTCACATTCTGAAAGCTTTTCCAGGTTTCCAAAAAAGGAACGAGGAGGCCAAGCCATTCCCAATTCACCCAGGCAAGCCTTTTTTTTGCATGGGAGAAAAGGAGGAGAATGCAGGTGGTGGATTTGCCCCCACCCGCCCCCCAAAAAAGAGAAAAAACCCAACCCCCAAATCCTTCTTTTAAAGAACAGCTGCTCTACCCCCCTCTTTTTTTTTTTTTTTTTTTTTTTTTTGAGCTTCTATTCTTTCACAGATCTTGTATCTCGTGACTCACTGGGGAGATACTGGTTTTCTTCTCTTCAGCCTCTTTTCAACCTTACGAGCATCTTCTCCCTCCTTCCCTCCCTCCCTCTCTCTCTCCCCCCTCCAGATGTTTTCACCATGCCTGACTTTTAATTTCAAGACCTTCCTTGAATGCTCATCCCTGGCTGGCACTGCAATCCCTCCAAGGGCCAGGAAGGAAGCCGAGAAAGAGAGTCCTGGAAGGGGAGCACAAGGTTTTTCCCAAGCTTTCCAGAATCTTGGAAAAGCGAGCAAGAGCTGTTGTTTCTCCACCGCTAACTCCAGCTGCAAGGCGTTTTTCAACGCATAGCAATTACCCGGGAATAAAAGCTCGGGCAGACAGACGGGTGGCATTGGATGCCCACGTGCAAAACGCTGAGCGCGGCGTGCAAATTAGCTCGGAAATCGGGGTGCCAGCGGATGGAGGAGGAGGAGGAGGAGGCCAGGATCCCATATATCTGGGGCGTCGCGCCCTACATACAGCGAGATGACGAGAAAGAGGAGAAATAAAGGAGAATGTTTGCAGTTTAGGGTTGAAATGAGGAGGGGGGTGTCCTATTTATTTATTTATTTATTTATTTATTTATTTATTTATTTATTTATTTATTTATTATTTATTTATTAGTTCAATTTATATGCCACCCTTCTCCGGAGACTCAGGGCGGCTTACAATGCGTTAAGCAATAGCCTTCATACTTTTGTATATACCTGCTTAGTAGGGCTTTCGGCCCCTCCCCCCCCCAAGCGATGTTCTTTCTTTTTTTTTTTTTAAAGTCAGCTTATTGCCCCCACAAACCGGGTCCTCATTTTATCTGCCTCGAAAGGATGGAAGGCTGAGTCAACCTGGTGAGATTCGAACTTGCAGTAATTGCAGGCAGCTGGTGCTAGTTAACAGCACTTTAGTCTGCTGCGCCACCAAGGCTTTTCTTGCAGATGTTTCGTGACCCTAAATAGGTGACACCATCAGTGCTAGTAAGGAGTGGGGTTTGCTCCCACTTCTTACTAGCACTCTTTACTGATACTGATGACGTTCCCTAGTTAGGGTCACGGAAGGACTGCAGGAAAACCAGCAAGCTCAGAGAGCGCCAAGGACCCCCTCAAAGAAGAAAAAGTTAGGATAGGTACAGATACAGATTAACTCTGTATCTGATTAACAGATTACAGATTAACAGATTACAGAGTTAAGGAAGGGACCTTGTAGGTCATCTAGTCCAACCCTGTCCAAGCAGGAGATCCTACACCATTTCTGACAAATGACAGCGGACGTGGCAAAGACAGTGGAAGAGAAGAGAAAGAACCCATCTCTAAAATTTTTCCCTTTTTAAAAAAATTTCCTCCACTGAAAACTCCAAAAAGGAATTTTGCATTTTAGGTTTTGTTTTAGAGACGGGGGTGTGGGGTGTGGGGGGTGGGGGGAGATGCCTGATGAATGTGGGCTGTCGGACCTCCCCGGCTCGACGGCAAGAAGACGCGAGCCTGGGTGGGACGAACGAACCGTGGCCAAACGTCAAAGGAAGTCCACACCTTTGCAGAAGAGAGTTCGAAGGGAGGGGAGGGAAAGGAGGAAGCAATGGGGGGGAGGAAAAGAGAAGGAGAAATGCAGCCAAGCAAGCTGGAATTAACAATGGCGAGGCAGAACAATAGCCACTAATGGAATGGGCTTGTGGAAGGAATTGCAAATGGCACGGAGAACAAAAGAGACGTGGCAGGAGTCCCAGGGCAGGGTTCCAAGAAATGCCAGCTGGGGCAGTCAAAGGGGGGGAGGGTGGGTTTCACAGCCTCCGAGGGAATGTCTGGCAGCCTCAAAGGAGGTTCAGGAGAGAAGGTGGAGCTGCTGGGAGACCGGCAAAGCAAGGAAGAATTTCAAGGGGTGTGTGTGTGTGTCTCGGCGGAGAACTTCGTGGAACCCGTCATGGTTGAGGGGCTTCAGATTTAGGGGGAAGCTCTCTGGACGTCCAGGGTTGTAGGCTGGGAAGGGCGTCCATGGAGAAGACGATGACAAAACAAGGTGGTCGGGAACATGGCACCCATCGTGCAAAGTTTGGCCTTTTGACGGGCCACGAGACGGGGTTCTTCTCCTCGGTGGCTTTGACTGTCACACCGGAGCTGTGGACTTAAAATGGAACGGAGGGACATTCCTTGCCCATCGTCGGATCGCCTGCGAGGCTGAGGAAACGACTGCGATGAGTTAAAAAAAGGAATCACAGAAGGGGCTTTAAGAGGTCGTCGAGTCGCCCTGGGTCTTCAGAGAGGGGCGGCATATAAATTGAATCAATTAAATTAAATTAATTAAATTAAAACCTATACCAGTGATGGTAAACCGTTTTGCCATCGCGTGCCAAAAATGGGGGAAGCACCGGAGGGGGGGGGGTCACACACATGCTGGCCCACACCCATAATTCAATGCGCCTCACCCCCCTACGCTCTTGGCACGCGATGGCATGGTGGGCCCAGTAGGCCCTTTTTTTCGCCCTCCCCAACCTCCAGAGGCTTTCTTGGCGCCTGGGGAGGTCAAAAACAGCCTTCCCCACTCCCCCTGGAGGCCGGAAAAATTCTGGTATTCATTGCAGTTGTTAAGTTTGAGGACTCCCTGTGTATTTTGATACGGATATCGAATGTTTTTCTTTCCATTCCTCTTGGATTAGTTGCTTGGTTTCTCCCACCCCCCTCCGAAAAAAGGCTGCGGGCACCTGCTGTAAATGGGTGGGAAGAACAGTGAAATAATAATAATAATAAAAAAAAAATGAAACAGAACAATATAATAAAATAAAAGAGAAATGCAATGGAATAAAATAAAGTAAATAAAATAAACAATAAAATAGAAGAGAAATGCAATGGAATGCAATAAAATGAAATGAAAGGGAGGCATCAAAGAGAAAGCAACAATGGGCAACGATTGAAACTCAGAAGCACAAGTCACAGCTGACGGTCTGTTTCCTGCTTGGGAAAAGCAGAGAGAGGCCAGTGAAATCTGAAATCTCTGCTTTAAAACAGAATGTTCCTTTTTCCCCTCCCTGCCTTTGTGCCTGCATTTGGCAGTCTGGGCTTTTTCTAAGGGAAGAGAAGGAGAGAATAATAATAATAATAAAAAAAAATTTGGGAGGGTGTGGTGGTGGTGGGGAGGGGGGGAGAGGAGGAGGACTTTCTTCTCGTGGGTGGGGGGAGGTGGGGGGCGATTTTGGGCCAGAATTCTCTGG
This sequence comes from Pituophis catenifer annectens, assembly GCF_029215685.1. NCBI lineage: Eukaryota > Metazoa > Chordata > Lepidosauria > Squamata > Colubridae > Pituophis > Pituophis catenifer. The sequence continues at coordinate 2,747,034 of NW_027256898.1, read as the reverse complement.
GTCTTTCTCGCGCCCACTTACTTCCTATTTTGCCTTTGCAAAACCTTCTTTCTGCCAGCCAAACCGGGCCCAATTGTTTCTGTCTTTCAGTTTTGCATCTTAGCAACCCACCAAACGTTTTTACTAAATAAGGAGGCATCCAAAAACACCATAGTAACGCAAGCGTTGGACCTGCGGTTTGTAGAAAACTTTTGGTATTTAGACGTTTGGATCAATTTATCTATCTTTCTTTCTTTCTTTCTTTCTTTCTTTCTTTCTTTCTTTCTTTCTTTCTTTCTTTCTTTCTTTCTTTTTCCATTCCTTCCTCCCTCTCTTCCTTCTTGCTTTTTCTTTCTTTCTCTCTTTTTTACTTCCTTCTCTTCTCTTCTCCTTCCTTCCTTCCTCTCTCTCTCTCTTACTTCCTTCCCTTCCCTTTTCTCTTTTTACTCCCTTCCCCTTCCTTCCTTCTTTTTTACTTCCTTCCCTTCCCTCCTTTTTCTTTCTTTCTCTTTTTTTACTTCCTTCCCTTCTCCTTCCTTCCTTTCTCTCTTACTTCCTTCCCTTCCCTTTTCTCTTTCTACTCTCTTCCCCTTCCTTCCTTCCTTTCTCTTTTTTTACTTCTTTCCCTTCCCTCCTTTTTCTTTCTTTCTCTCTTTTTTACTTCCTTCCCTTCCCTTCTCCTTCGCCTCTCTCTCTCTTCTTAATTACTTCCCTTCCCTTTTCTCTTTTTACTCCCTTCCCCTTCCTTCCTCTCTCTCTTTTTTACTCCCTTCCCTTCCTTCCTTCCTTTCTCTCTCTCTCTTTTTACTTCCTTCCCTTCCCCTTCCTTCCTTTCTCTTTACTTCCTTCCCTTCCCTTCTCCTTCCTTCCTTCCAATTTTACCACCTTCCCTGCCACCGTTGTTAAGCGAATCACTGCAGCTGTCCAGTTAGTAACCCGGTTGTTAAGTGAATCTGCTTTCCCCGTTGACTTCGCTTTGTCCAGAACGTCACAAAACGAGATCACGTGACGACCCTGGGGACTCTACAACGGTCGTAAATATGAGTCAGTTGGCAAGCATCCGAATTTTGCTCACAGGACCACGGGGGATGCTGAAACGGTCGTTAAGTGTGAAAAACGGTCCTAACTCGCTTTTTTTCCCCAATGCTGTTGTAACCGAACAGTCACTAAACGTAGTTGTAAGTAGAGGACTGTAATGAGGGGGGAATTCAAATAGGCAAACATCCAGTGGGTTTTAGAATAAACCATCATGATTATCAAGAGGGTATTTATTTATTTAGCGTATAAATAAATAAATAAATAAATAAATAAATAAATAAATAAATAAATCAAGAGGGTGAAAACCTTGGGTAGCCAAAAAGTGTATGAAAGACAAAACAAACAAACAAAAACAAACCAGAGTTGGAAGGGACTTTGGAGGTCATCTAGCCTAACCCCCTTCTGCTCACGCAGGAGACCTGCGCTAGGGATTCGAACCGCCGAACCGCCGACCTTTCTGATCGACAAGCTCAGTGTCTTTAGCCACTGAGCCACCTGGTCAGATAACGAGAAATGATGTTATATTGAAAATATCCCGCTCAGAAAGGACTTCTTAAAGGGTAATCACAAACAGGAACCTGAAAAGAAGGTGAAATAAATAAATAAATAAATAAAAAAAACCAGGAAAGATCAGACTGAAACTCTTTTTACAAGCGGTATTGTGGAAACGTTTGCAGGCGGAGAGCATCTTCGGGGGGACGGATTCCATTTAGAAAAGCGAAGCATGACAAGCAATAGACCAGCTGTCAAAGAAGACAGGATGAGACACAGGAAGAAATAAGCGCTGAATTGTTTAAGGTTACAGGCAAAGACGCGGTAAAGTGCTAACAGCTCTCTGTCAACAGATCCATTTCTATGTGTGGCAGATCTGATTATCCCTCCGCGGAAACGTCGAAAAGGGAACAAGAATCTACCGTAGGAACTGAAGGTGGAGAGGCTCCGAACAGATGTGTCCAGACACGCGTGCATAATATTATCCTTATATCTCTTTATTGATCCATTGATTATATGCCGTCAAACTCTTAGTGATTACATAGATAGGTGGTTTTTTTCCCATGGGGATCTGTCCCCAGTCTGGTCCTTCGAGGTTTTACAAAGGTGTTCCCATCACCAACGTAACTGAGTTTAATATAAAACTGTTAAATCGTACAGAGAGACAAAAAAATGCACGACGGAATACAACTGGCAACTTGGGAAGAGATGTTCTCTGGAATGGAAACCAAAGGCTAAAATGTAGGCAGATGGTGATATACGCTGTCATATCGGTGATATATTGATATTGTATATGGTATTTTAGATAGACAGACAGACAGACAGTCAGACAGATAGATAGATACCGTGTTTCCCCGAAAATAAGACCCTGTCTTATATTTTTTTGAACCCCCCCAAAAAATAATTAAGGAGCGTGTTCAACCTTGGAAACTTTAAGAATTGTGGACTTCAACTCCCAAAATTTTGGGAATTGAAGTCCACAAGCTTTAAAATGTCTGGCTGGGGAATTCTGGGAGTTGAAGTCCACAAGCCTTAAAATGTCTGGCTGGGAAATCCTGGGAGTTGAAGTCCACAAGTCTTAAAATGTCTGGCTGGGGAATCCTGGGAGTTGAAGTCCACAAGGTTTAAAATCACCAAGATTGGGCATCCCTAGCCTAGTATTCTGATTGAGAAAGTTGAGGAAAATAATGGATAAGGTGAATAGGGGATGGATTAAGGAGTTTACGAGACTCCAAGTTATTATTAGAGATCAGCCAAGATTGCGGGGGGGGGACCATTTCCACACACTGCTGCCCTCAATCCAACCCAATTCAACAGCCCCCTGTCCCCACCCTGAAATAAATAAATAAATAAGCAAACAAATGCAGATCTGTTGGGATGGGAAGAAACCCCACTCCTTCATTTGCCGCCATTGTGGCTACGCTTTCGTATAAACCGAAGCCGGTTCATCTACAGAGAGTTATTTATTTTTATTTCCTTCAAAATTTACACCAGGAAATTCAGTGGCAAAATATCTGTTTTGGGTCGGGGCATTCTACGGATCCAACGGATTTCATAAAAGGTGAGACTGGAGGAGGAAGAGGAGGAGGAGGAGGAGGAGACGTTGGTGGGCTCCATTTCCACATCTGGGGCTTCTCTGAATTGATGGCGGGAAGACAAGTCCTCCACTTGACTGTCTTGACAAAGCTGCCAGCTGGAGATTTTACGTTCCCTTCAATTATTTTATATTGTACCTTCAGGCTCCGCTCCAAAGTGACTCTTAAAGAATAATCAGGCACTCTCAATAGGCAATCAAACTCAAATTAGAGCAAGGTTATAGTTGCAGTTGAGTAGCCGTATGTTTCTAAGAGTCGGGGAGATTTCCGACCGGCCCCGCAAGCCATAAGCAGAATGGGGGCTGCTGGCAGCGCCCCTTCGCTCTTGCCCGTAACAAACAGGAAGTGAAGTCTGTCCCCCCCTCTGCCACAATCAATAGGATGGGCTTTGATTCTGATTTTCGTAGCTTAAAATCCAGTGGGTTTCTCGAGAGATCTGGAGGGGGTCGTACCGCACTTCCGGCTAGGGCTGGAAAGACAGAAAACCTAGAGATCATCAGACCCATCTTAGGGCTAAGAGGCAAGTCTATCATTTGATTCAGACCGCTGAGCACAAACGGGACAGAAACCAGTCCTCGGATTACGATGCCCATCGCCGTCGTCCTCTTTATTCGTTTGTCTCGAGAGGGTTAAAAAAAAGGATGACTCGGCCAGCTTTCGAGTACTTTGCACTCAAGGAATGTGATCAAGAGGAGGAAAAGGAGAGGAAGAAGCAAGAACTAGCATGGGAAATAGAATAGAAAATAGAATAGAATAGAATAGAATAGAATAGAATAGAATAGAATAGAATAGAATAGAATAGAATAGAATAGAATAGAACAGAATAAATGGAATGGAATGGAATGGAATGGAATGGAATGGAATGGAATGGAATGGAATAGAATAGAATAGAATAGAATAGAATAGAATAGAATAGAATAGAATAGAATAGAATAGAATAGAATAGAATAACAGAGTTGGAAGGGACCTTGGAGGTCTTATAGTCCAACCCCCTGCTCAGGCAGGATGCCCTAGATCATTTCAGACAAATGATTGTCCAATCTCTTCTTAAAAACTTCCAGTGTTGGAGCATTCACAACTTCTGGAGGCAAGTTGTTCCACCGTTAGGAAATTCCTCCTTATTTCCAGGTTGAATCTCTCCTTGTTCAGTTTCCATCCATTATTCCTTGTCTGGCCTTCAGGTGCTTTGGAGAGTAGATTGACCCCTTCTCAGTGATGGGATTCAGCCGGTTCGGGCTCGTTTGGGCGAACCGGTAGTTAAATTGCTGGCTGGCTCCGCCCCTCGCAGGAGTCCCCACGCATCTCCACCAATCCAGTCTCCACCCCGGATTGCAGAAGAACAGAGCTGGGGTCTCCACGATGGGCGTCTGCCTCCGGCCACCATCCCACGAAGGGTCGGAGAAAAGGCAAACCCAGGAAGAAAAGCCCACCCCACCCCGCCGGAAAACCACAAGTGTCTCATCCCTCCGTGTGTACGCGGTGCGTTCTGGCAGTTTTTGTGGCAAGGCTCTCAGCAGGAATGCAAACAGAGCTCTTGGCAATGTCTGCCTTATGTCTCCAGCTTGGTATAATTTTCTAAACAGGGCGGCTGCCAAGAGACCGAAGTGTGAAGCGATGGGGGGAGAGAGAGAGAGAGAGAGAGAGAGAGAGAGAGGAGAGAGAAAAGATACTCGGAGCAGATTATCTCATCCAAACCCGTCTTGTGTGATTCTTCCACCCCGCCGCCCCCCACAAAAAGAATTTGCAGGTTAACCATCCTTCCCTTCTCCTTCTAAGGTCGGACAAGCGAGGACGTACCTCGGATCATCCAGAGATTCCGGTTTAAAACAAAAATCAAATCAAATCAAATAAGAGGGGTTGCAGTGACGTCTTGGTATTTGCAAAAGATTTCAAACGAGAGAGCTCCCGGTTGAATTATGTGAAGGCTGACATTTTCCTGTTTTCTTGGCATTTGATGGTGTGTGCCACCTCATCCCGGTGATGGGGGTTTATTTGACGCGCGGGGTGAAATAAACCCAGAAAGGAGCAGATTGCCAACACAAACACCGGCTGAAGATGAGTCAATGTCTCCACACCCTGAGCAATGGGTCCTGTTGTCTTCTGCTCCTGACCCACGCTCCCTTCATTGCGTAAGAAGAGTGTGGGGGGGGTTGTCTAACCTTAGGACTCCTTCAGGGCTAAGGGGTACCATGGAGAAGGTTTGCTTCTGCCCTCGTTCTTAATAGCATCTCATCCCGCATAAATCTCGAAGCTGAAATGTCTTGGTCTAGAACTAAGTCAAGATCTACCCATCTCTCCATCTATAGGATTAGTTTCCCAAATTGACCCTTAAATTATCACCACTTAGTTCGGATGGAGGGCAAATCGCTATAGCATTTAGACTTATATACCGCTTCACAGTGCTTTTACAGCCCTCTCTAAGAGGTTTACAGAGTCAGCCTTTTGCCCCCCACAATCTGGGTCCTCGTTTTACCCACCTCAGAAGGAGGGAAGGCTGAGTCAACCTTGAGCCTGGTGAGATTTGAACTGCCAAATTGCAGGCAGCCGGCAGGCAGCAGAAGGAGCCTGCAGTACTGCACTCTAACCACTGCGCCACCCCGGCTCAAATAGAGTCTACAGGTAGTCCTCGATTTACAACAGTTCGTTTAGGGACCATCTGAAGTTACAACGGCACTGAAAAAGTGACTTGTGACCGCTTTTCACACTTATGACCGTTGCAGCATCCCTGTGGTCAGGTGGATCAAAATTCAGATACTTGGCAACTGGCTCGTATTTATGATGACGGCTGCAATGTCCCAGGGTCAGACAAACCCCTTTTGAGATCAAAATCAACGGGGAAGCCAGATTCATATAACAACTTAATAATTGCAGTGTTCTTTAAGTGATTTGTTAATCACTTAACAAATGCGGCAAGAAAAATCATAATCTTTTATTACATCTATTATGTTTATTGTGTCTAGTCTAGTGAAATGAAGGACCAGGGTGACATGATAGCAGTCTTAACAATATCTCAGGGGCTGCCCCAAAGAAGAGGGAGTCAAGCTATTCTCCAAATCACCTGAGGGCAGGACAAGAAGCAACGGGTGGAAACTCATCAAGGAGAGAAGCAACTTAGAACTAAGGAGAAATTTCCTGTCAAACGAGAACAATTAATCCGTGGAATAACTTGCCACCAGAACTTGTGAATGCTCCAACACTGGAAATTTTCAAGATGTTGAATAACCATTTGTCTGAAGTGGTGTAGGGTTTCCTGCCTAAGCCGAGGGTTGGACTAGAAGACCTCCAAGGTCCCTTCCAACTCTGTTATTCTGTATTTCATTTAGCAACATAAATTGTGGGCTCAGTTGTGGTCGTACCTCAAGGACAACCTGTAGAAGCAGAGTTGCGTGGCTCCTCTTTGGAAATTAAACCTGGCCTTCATATTTGGGGGGGGCCTCTCCGTTTTCTTCCGGAGGTTGCTGGAAAACCTATCTGCCATTGGGTCAAATAAAAGGGATATACTGGGAATCATAATTCAGTTTAAAAGCTCCCGGGTTCGTCTTTCCTGTACATGAAGAATTGGTGAGCGGGGGGGAGGGGAGGGGGGGCAGTGTGCTTCCCTCTGGAGTAGTGAAAGAGCATTTTCTCAAGATTTGGGAGACCCCCACTCTTCGTCAAATAACTGGTTTGCCATCTGGACCACACCCAAAGCTCCTGAGAGAAGCTCGGCGGATATATTCATATTTCCCCCCATTTTGGGGTGGGTGGTCTTTTTCGGAACCCAGACAGTTGCTGGAGAGAATCGAGCAAGATAGGGTGGCTGGGTAACTGCAAAGACTCCAAGAACACAATGGCACTGCTTTCTATTGTCTACACAACCCTGCCTGCCCCCACGCTGAGATTTTTCCATCCATTCAACGGTTGCAAGTTCCTTCCGCTGATTAATTGTTTTCGGTGTCAGGACATTTCTCCTTAATTTCTAGGTTGGATATCTCCTTGTTATGCTTCCATCCATTGCTTCTTGTCCTGCCTTCAGGTGGGCACAGATTAACCTCCAAGTGGCCTCAACGCAGGGGTGAAATCCAGCAGGTTCTGGAGAACTGGTAGCGGAAATTTTGAGTAGTCTGGAGAACCGGTAGCAGAAATTTGAGTAGTTCGGAGAACCGGCAAATGCCACCTCTGGCTGGCCCCAGAGTGGGATGGGAATGGAGATTTTGCAGTATCCTTCACCTGGAATGGGGTGGGAATGGAGATTTTGCAGTATTCTTCCCCTGCCCTGCCCATCAAGCCACGCCCACCAAGCCACACCACGCCCACAGAACCGGTAGTAAAAAAAAAAAAAGGAATTTCACCACTGCCTCAACGGCTCTCTAAAAGGATGCAGCTCTGTCTGCAAGGAATATAAATTCCATTCCATTCCCCACCGTCCAGTCAGAGCCGAAGAAGCTTCTTGGATGAGAAGCGAAAACGTCTTCAAAGAAAAAAAAACGAGAAAGTCCAGTTGCCTCCTGAAAAAGCACCTTTGGTCAGGCTTTCTCTGGTTTTTTTTTTAATTTTTTCCCTCTTCACCAAAGCTTGAAACAGCCAAAAGACAAGCCACATGTTCCTTATTATGTGAATTCTTTATATGGTTTCGGCTTGTTATCCTCAGCGGTTCCCACTTCTGTACGCTTCCTCCTTTCCATTCCTGGTGTGCTGTTATTTTACATGGCAGTTGAACAAGTGATTAGGTCTTATCGGAACGGAGCTGCGTTTTGTCCCCACCAGGAGACCGAATCTTAAATGAAGAAGAAGAAGAAAATCTCTGTAAGGCTTCCCTATTTATGCTCCTTCTGAAAACAGCCTCCGGGATGGCACCTATCCAGCGAGGGCTTTACGTGGGAGAACTGGCGTATCACCGCGTGGGGATTTCAGCGGGATAATAGATGCCACAGGGCCTCTGTAGATGCCGTCAGAAACCGGAAAGAAAGAAAAAAGCGAGGGCAATTGTCCTGTGGCACCTTTGAGACGAATAAGTTGAGAAGGCATATTAGAATTTAGAACAGAACAGAGGTGGAAGGGACCTTGGAGGTCTTCTAGTCCAGCCCCCTGCTGGAGCAGGAGAAGAACCTATATCAGGGATCAGCAACCCGCGTGGCTCTGGAGCCGCATGTGGCTCTTTCATCCCTCTGCTGCGGCTCTCTGTTGCTGGTAGGCTCCACAATTGATAGGGCTTCCGGTTAGGACAGGTAGAGGAAAAAGGATCCCGTGCGCTAGGAGGAGACTCTATGGTGGGGGAACCGACTTCCAGTCGGCTCCAGAATTGAATGGGGGGGCTTCCGGTTAGGACCTTTGTGGCTCTTTGATTGTTTAAGGTTGCTGACCCCTGACCTATATCATCTCAGGCAAGTGACTGTCCAGTTTCTTCTTAAAAACCTTCAGTGATGGGAGCACCCACCATTTCTGGAGGCATGTTATACGGGAAAAATGAAATATAATACCATGCAATTTACTATAATGTAATATAACACTCATCCTGTATCCTGGTATGGAGGAATGCAGAAATAAAGTTGACAAAGGAAGGCAAGAACCATTAGTAGAATCGTTATGGGATAATAAAAAGACATTTTAAATGAGAATATGGGAGTGGAGGCAAAGAAACGCAAAATACACCTCCCCACCCTTTCCGTTCGGTATAAGAGGGGGCAGAGAGAAACTTGACCAAGGTTTTAAAATTCTACTATTATACTCTACAAAAAACCCCCCAAAACATGAGCATTTCTGTGGCGTCTGTTTCATAATTTGAAGGTGACACAACACAGTGTTGATCCAGTGTAATGCAAAATTTTGGAATATGGCAGCCCGGAACCAGTATTCAGCCGGTTCGGACTGCTTCAACCAAACCGGTAGCGGAAATCGCAGGTGAGCCCACTCACCTGCCCCGGCTCTATGCCATCCTATTTAGTCACGTTTTTTAGGCCGGGCGCGTGCACGGAAGGCGCGTGCCCGAGCAAAGTGCATGTTGGAAGACGGCGTGTGTGTGAACTGGGTGCACACAAAGCGAGTGTGTGAGAAGGGGGGGGGGAGCGCGAACCGGTAGTAACATGTGAAACCCACCGCTGCCCGGAACATGGGTGGACTTCAACTCCCAGAATTCCCCAGCCTGGTTGGAGCATCCTGGGAGTTGAACTCCCCCCGGTCTTAAAGTCCCCAAGGTTCAGAAACAATGGCTTAGAAACAAAGAGCCTTGAAAAATGGCCTCCTGGAAGTTTTTAAGAAGGAGCTTTAAGCTACGATTCTTTCAATTGGTGTTTTACGCTTTTGATCTTGCCTTGTAAATTGATCTTTGGGGGTTCTGATCTGTTCTAAGTTTATTTTTTGTTATAGGGGCGACGGGTTTAACGTTTTTTTTTTCTTTTTTAGCGTGGATGGAGGTGATTTTCTGGCATACCCGTTTCATAAACCTTCCTCTTCCTCCTCCTTTCTGTCCCCCCCCACACCCCCCCACACCCCAAACTGCACTTGCTGGAAACTATTCGTGCTCCCATCCTCCAAATGGTTTGAGTCAAAGGCACACATGGGAAGCATTAGGGATGCCTATGGCAGCCATAACACAGTTAAAATAAAAGACAAAAAAAATTCTCTTCTGAAGATGACGCCCCTCCCAATGCAGACCTCAGGTTTCCTCATCGTGCCCGCTGCGGGCCCCCAAAACGCCCCCCCCCCCACACAAGTAATGCAATCAGGAAGTGACTTCTCTCCTCACCCCACGCCATATCCAAGAAACCAACATTTATGCCAAGTTTCCTTTTTTTTTTTCTTTTTTTGGGCTGGGTTTGTTTCCCGCTGTGCTGCACATTTTCTGCTTTGCGACGTCTAAATCCTCGCTTAGCCACCGGAGCGATACCAATAACGACGCTTTTTCTTCCTCCCGAGAAAACCGAACCAGAAATGCATGCCACTCCCCCTCCGCGCATACAAAACATTAGGATAAGCGTGGAGAAAAAACAAAACAAAAACGTGGCCCTTCTTTTGTGGTCTGCTGGCCACCCAGAGAGCGATCACGGGCACGCCCGATGCTGCGCGGCTCACCTGGAAGGGAAGGAGTGCCGTGGGAGGCAAAGCAACCAACCTGAGCACGATGAAGATTAATGGATTACGGCTTCAAACAAACCCAGAATGAGAGGCAGTTGCTCATTTCTGCGCCATAATAGATCCCCGGAGATTTACCTAGGGGGGAAGATGGAAGAAAAGCTAATCCCACTTTCTCTTTGGAGGGCTGGCTTCATCGAGCAATTTAGCTCCATGAAAAGGAGAGGCAGGCCAGGCGATAGTGGTGGGTAGCTGAGTTTCTTTTTTCAACACCAGCCCCAACGACACACAGACACTTTTAGCTTAATTTTTTAAAAGGGAGGAGGAGGAGGAGGAGGAGAAGTGGAAGAAGGGGAGGAGAGAGGAGGAAGAGAGGACTGTGAGGTCCTTGGTGCTCTCTGAGCTTGGTGGTTTTCTTGCAGACAATTCATGACCCAACCAGGTAACGTCATCAGTGCCAGAAGACGGAGGAGGAAGAGGAAGAAGAAAGGGGAGGAGGAGGAGGAGGGGAAGAAGAAGAAGAAGAAGAAGAAGAAGGAGAAGGAGAAGGAGAAGGAGAAGGAGAAGAAGAAGAAGAAGAAGAAGAAGAAGAAGAAGAAGAAGAAGAAGAAGAAGAAGAAGAAGAAGAAGAAGAAGAAGAAAGATGGGAAGGAGAAGGGAAGGAAGAGGAGGAGAAGGAGGAGGAGGAGGAGGAGAAGAAGAAGAAGAAGAAGAAGAAGAAGAAGAAGAAGAAGAAGAAGAAGAAGAAGAAGAAGAAGAAGAAGAAGAAGAAGAAGAAGAAGAAGAAGAAGAAGAAGAAGAAGAAGAAGAAGAAGAGTTGTAATTCATCATAATCAACCGCATCCTAATTTTTGAACTAAGGAAGCAATACCAACGTCGTCACAGCAGGTGGCAGCACCAAGCCAACTTGGTTTGATCTCAGAAGATGGAAGGAAGGAAGGAAGGAAGGAAGGAAGGAAGGAAGGCCTTATTTCCAAGTTTGCATCCTTAAGGACGTAACTACAACTGCGTATCACCCAAAAGGCAGATATTTCCCAAGAATGCAGTAGAGATCATTGTTTGTTTGTGTGTGTAGTTGTGTGGGTGCGTGTCAGATCGAGGCCTACACATTGTCCACACATTGACAGGCTGCCAAGATTGAGAAACTCTCAAGCTAACGGATCTCTCCGGTGAGATTCACTTTTTCTTCCACCCTGCGGGTTCCGTTTGCAAGTATGGTGGGAGTGGGGAGGGCGGAGAGCAGATTTAATAGGAGTGCCTCCCTCCTCTTTCTCCCAGCTGTTCATCCACTCACTGTCATTCAGCAAGTAGATATTTCGCAGTGCCGGACTGCAGACAATGGAACTTTTCATCGGGGAGTGGGGAGGGGGAAAAAGATGAGACCCCCAGCTCCAATATCTCAGTGGTGGTTGAATACCGGAAGGGCACCCCCCTTTATCTCACAAGGCTCAGATTTAAGGGGTCACAAATGGCTCTCTCAACATTCCCCCCCCTCCTCAGGTAACAGAGTCCCAACATAAGGAAAGACAAATGATGGGAGAGAGAAAATTGGCCCCCAAGCAACCAGAGAATTTCGGGGAAGGGGGGACGATGAATGGATTGAAAAAAATGCCTAGACTCTAGGAAGAGTTCCCAAATTTGGGTTCACATTTGTTTGCTTTTCCTAACCTTGAAGACTGCCGTATTAACACAGCAGTCACGGTGCATTTTCTCGCTTTGAATCGCTAATCATCCCAAATCAACAAAAGCAGGATTTTTGACAGAAAGAGCGGTGATTTTTTTTTTTTTTTTACAGATCCAAGTTGAAATTCTACGCCAAGAAATCCCTTCCTTTCCCCCACTCCCCCGGGTTCGAAATGCGTGCCTGTATCCAAGGAACTAAGATGATTCCAGCTCTGGTTTAACCAGAGATTGATGACCTCGTTGGCTTCCAAATCCGGTTAATTTTTTTTCGCTACGAGGAAATGAACCGGCGTATCAAAATTCTTTTTTTATTGGCGCTCCGGTCTTCGTGCATTCTAATAAGAAAAATTATTGCGTTTGGTAGAATTCATCCAGATATTGTTTGTCTTAGGACGTCAGCTATTTCCTTCCAAATATTGCTAATTCTCGTTGCAAGGCCATATGTTTCTCATTTGCAGAGGGGGAATGGCGATGCCAACATTCGGAGGCGAAAAAATAAAATAAAAATGTATTTACATTTTCTCGTTTGGATAGTCCTACTACACACCTTCAAATAAACCAAGGGGCAGAAGTTGGGATGGTGAGCTGATTCCGTTCGGAAAAGGGGGGGGGCAAGAAACTTAACGACACATTAAATAGGTATGTTTTTACTGAAAACCACACAGTCTGTAATATCATTCACTTTCTCATTCCACAGAGGCAGGTGGAATAACGAAACTTTTGCTGGATAATCTCCTTTTCCCATATTTTAATTCAATTTTGTTCTAGCGTACCCTCAAAGCAGGGGTGAAATGCTCCCGGTTCAGATTGGATCGCCCCATCCGGTAGCGATGGTGGCGGGTGGTTCGGAAAACCGGTAGCAAAAATCCCTGCCCCCCCCCATGCCCAGCTGAGCCGCACGATCATGAGTGGCTGTTTTTTTTTTTACTTTTAAAAGCATTTTTTCCTGCAACCTCTTCAGCTGAAAAAATGCTTTTAAAAGTAATAAAAAAAAAAGCCTCTCATGATCCCACGGCTCAGCTGAGATCGTCAGAGGCTTTTAAAAGCATTTTTTTTTTTCCTGCAACCTCTTCGGCCGAAAAGACAGGAAAAAAAAAAAAAAGACAGGATCTTATTTTCGGGGAAACAGGGTACCGCCAAAAATAATATTCTTGGCGGTACCCTGTTTCCCCGAAAATAAGATCCTGTCTTGGGATACCGCCAAGAATATTATTTAGGTGCATCCGCGAAGTCACCCGAAGTTCAATTTCGACTTAAAGGAAATGTAACTATAAATTTGTGGATGCTTCATAGGAGCAGAGAGTGCCTACATGTGTCATGTTAATGGTTTTAATCCCCATGGTTGATGGAAGAAACTGGGATGAACTTAAATGACGTGATCGGGACGTGATCGGAAAAATATTAAACCCCCAGATAGAAAAACTCCAATATCTCCGTTCACTCGAGCTAACAAGCCGAAACAAGGAAACAAACCATGGTAGGGATTAGCACGGTGATAGGAACCAACCTGCACATTTCTTAATTTTCTTCTGATCCTTTTTCTGTGTGTGTATGTTATTTCAGTTCGTAATTTGGCAGCGTGGTTAAACACGCTTCCTATTCTGGCTTGAGCAGTTGGTGAGATGATGATGATGACGACGGCGATGATCTCAGGCTGATGTTCTTGTCGTTGTGAAGCTCTTTCCACTCTTAGTCATATACTTGAGGGCTTAAACAAGGGATGTCTGAATCAGGAGTGGTATTCACTTACCTTCGCTACCGGTTCGGAAATGTAGAGTGTGTGTGTCACCTCTGCGCATGAGCAGAGTCAAAAACGGGATGTGATGAGTCTCTTGCAGCCATTGCTACCGGTTTGCCCGAACCGGATAGAATCGGTTGAATAACACCAGTGGTCTGAACCCAGTTCTGGCTTGTTCCAAAACTCCTTAGGATTTTCGGTAAACTCTGGGACCTGTGGATGAGGCTGACCGGTCCAAAGCAGGCTTTAGAGTGTTGTCCCCCAAGGTGGGATCCGTAACTCGAATGCTCTGATCGGACCAGGATTTCGGCCGTCTTCTAGCAAAGGAAGTTGCGTTTCTTGCGTCTTCCTGCTGCTTTCTCGGAGCAGATGTTCTGCCAGCTTCCCTCGCAACGCCACTTCCCAGCCTCGCACTTCCCTTTAGCTGGGCTCTACAAGACGCTCGGTGATTTGAGCCAGAAAGCTGGGAGCTCCTGCCGGCGGAACAGATGCTCAGGCATTGATCCTTGGCACTTCTCCATGAATAGATCCAGCAAAAGACTGTCTTCTGCTCAAGTCCATTTTTCCGCTGGCCCAGGCGTTTCCAGCTCGGCCTGGTAATGACTCTCTGGGGCTTTAACCCAGGCCGAACGCTCGCCATCCCCTCCTGATTCTTTTAAGGGGGGATGCCAGGAACTCGATCTGGAACCAGGCACCCTTCTCCCTTGCCACGTCTTCCTTTGTCTCTTGCCCAGGATGAAAGTCAACATGTGGCCAACTGCCCAACCTCCCTCTCGCTCTCTTGAAAGCATCTTTTTTTCTCCTGCCCATTTCCACCCTTGGCAACCCTCTGGCCTCCTTCCTTTTTTTAGAAACATCAAAAAGACTCCGGCATCTCTCTCTCTCTGGGGGGGTTTGAGTCTGGAGATGCTGACTCTTGAATGGGAAAGGAAACTGAATGGCCCTCGGTAATTTGCCAAGGTTTCTTCCCCCCCCCCCGCCCCCTCCGGCCATGGATGCTTCCAGCTTCTCAATGTTCTCTCTCGGCTGTATGGATTTATTTATTTTTGATTGTTTGATCCGAAGGACTGCCCTTCTTCCTCTTCCTCCCGCTGCCTCTGCGAAGCATCCTCGCCCTCCATCCATAACATTAATGACTCAGATGCCGGAATCCGGAAAACAGGCGTTGCGCCAGCTGTGTGAATTGTCTTGATGATTGCTGCTCCTTATAATTGTCCCGTGCGGCTGTGGAAGGAACGGTGTTGGTGGGGGGGGAGACAGTTTGCTGTTCTAGGGCCCCCCCCTCTCTTTTTACGATGAAAGGATAGGTTTGATTTCTGGGAGAGCCTCGGTGGTTGGTGATCCCTCTTGCTCCAAAATGGAAAAGCTGGAAGTTGGTAGGAGTTGAAGCTCTTGGGAGTCACTTAATTCGACGTTCCCCAAAGTTCTCTAAATTTGGGAAGAATCAACTAAAGATGATTAAAGGCACGGAGATAAAAACATAGGAAGAACGGATGCAGGATTTGGGTATGGCCGGTCTAGAGAAAAGAAGGACTAGGGGAGACATGATAGCGGTCTTCTAATATTTGAGGGGCTGCCACAAAGAAGAGGGGGGGGGGGTCAATTTATTCTCCAAAGCACCTGAAGGCAGGACAAGAAGCAACGGATGGAAACTAACCACGGAGAGAAGCAGCCTGGAGTTAAGGAGAAACTTCCTAACAGTGAGGACAATTAACCAGTGGAACAGCTGGCCTCCAGAAGTTGTGGGTGCTTCATCACTGGAGGTTTTGAAGAAGCCACCTGCGAGAAATGGTATAGAGTCTCCTGCTTGAGCAGAGGGTTGGACTAGAAGACTTCCAAGCTCCCTTCCAGCTCTATTCTGACGCAAGATGAGCACGGGCTGCCTTCCGTTCACTCTAGTGCTTCCTTTGAAGCCTCTCAAAAGCAGCTTATCTTGGAATCTTCCTCTGATTTTATCTCGACTGCATTCCTGGCAGGTAAGTGGGGGAGAAGGGACAGGTCCAAATGGCTGGTGAGATTTAAAGCGAACGGGAGTGTCTTCGTAGGGTTTGACCAAATTTGGTATCACAACCACAGACTGCCCATAATCACCACTTACCGGGACTAGAATTTCAAGCTTATTACTGTAAGAATTTCAAGCTTATGACTTTAACCAAAGAAAAGTTATGACGCCCTAGTGACTGGATTCTAGGGACTGCTGGGTTCGAAGAGCAAGCCCTATTTATAAGATCAATATTCACAACCACTGGAGTTTCTTTCTCTTGTGTAAAGGGCTTGTGCAGATTCCTGGGTTCCCCCTCTCCCCGATAAGGGGGTTTTCCCCTTTCCACCTGTCCTTCGTTTTTTTCCCCCCCACACAATTAGAACTGCTGCCGTGTTGTTTTTAATCCGCTGACCAAGAACTAGCTCACGTTAACGCAACTGACAGATAACTGCTTTTGATGCTTTTGCCAAAACGTCTCTCCCATATGACTTTCGTGTTTTTTTTTTTTAAAAGCGGCCTTTTAATTCCGGATTAATTAATTAATTAAAACGGCACTTTGGAAAACAAAAGGAGACCTTCAGAGATCACACCTGCACGATTTTACCTGGTCGCTGAGTGACCTTCTACCTAATCTAAGTGACATAAATAAACGAGAGGCATTTGTGCATTGTGCAGTCAAACTGGCTTTTTGACCGCAGCTCAGGGCCCCCTTTCTAATTCCAATTGCTTTTTATTGAATAGATTTTATTTATTTATTTATTTATTGCTCTATCTTCTTTATCGTCTTTACTGGCTTTTTAACCCCTATATTCAGGGGTTTTGCTACCGGTTCGCAAATGTGAGGGTGCGTGCCTCTGTGCACGCGGAGGGCCTTCCGTGCATGCGCAGAGTGTCAAAAACGGGATGTGATTACGTCTAGGCGGGTGGGAGGAGCTTCCCGCAGCCGCCACTACCAGTTAGCCCAATCCGGATAGAATCGACTGAATACCACCATTGCGTATATTACATGGGCTATCCTATTATTATTATTATTATTATTATTATTATTATTATTATTATTATTATAAAAAGTTTTTTATTTTTCTTTTCTCATAAGCATATCTTAAATGTACAATTTCTTATCTAACACATATATTTTCTTGTAACTTTCATACTAATACAATCTTCATCCTAAACAATTTAATTATATTCGGGATTGCTCTTCTACCATTTCATCTCCCTTGTTTTACAACAATCCTTCTTCTCCCTCTCCTCTCTTTCCTTTCCCTCCCTTCTTCCGTCTACTCTTCTACTTTCTTCTTTCCTCCTCTCCTGTTCCTTCTCTACTTCCCCTTCCTTTCCCCCACGCCTCCCTTCTTCCTCCCTTCTAACCTTCTCTCCTACTCTTGTTTCCCGTCTTTCTTCCACTCCTTTTCCCTTTCTTCTTTCCCTCTCTCTCCTTCCTCTCTTCTCTCCTCTATCTCTCTCCATTCTCTCTATTGTTGTATTCATTTTCAATTTAGTATCCTTGACCATCACTCAGAAGCTACAGTTCTTGGGATGGTATGGGATGGAAGAGAAGAGAAGAGAAGAATAGAAAGTAGAGTAGAGTAGAGTAGAGTAGAGTAGAGTAGAGTAGAGTAGAGTAGAATAGAGTAGAGAGTAGACTAGACTAGAATTTAGGCTACATTCGGCAATACCTCGAAAGTCAACCTGGTCAGTTGTGTTTCAATTAACGAACACAACTTTACAACGCCATTTGATCTGTATCTACCCAGGACTAATTGCTGCTGAGAGGATTAGCCAAAGAGAAGAGGATGGGGTGGGGAAGAGGCATTTAGATATGTTCAGGAGAGGATGAAATGCACTTGAGTGTTTTAGGACTAGCATAAAGTTGGCTGCTTAAGCTATTGACTTTCTTGTCTTTGCATATTTACAGGAATGGATTATCAATTTGTTCGCAGAAATGTTGTCCCGTCACATTAGACAACTCTTTAAGGAGAAGGATGGAGAGGAGACCACCTGAAGCCTTCCTTATTTAGTTAACAATTCTAAATCCCCCTTTTTTGGTCCTGTTTTTCCTTCCAGTGGTGTTCAACGGGGTTACTAACAAGAACACAATAAATTTCTGAGCTTAGAAACTGCGACGTCTATGTGACCTGACGTTCATTGGTTAACTCTGTCTTACACATTGGCAAAAGGAATCAGAACACAAAGTACGAGCTGAGTGGACACGACCTTGTAGACGACCCTCACTCGGTCAAGGACCTTGGAGTGGTCATATCAAATGATCTAAGTGCCAAAGCCCACTGTAACAACATCGCCAAAACGGCATTAAGGGTTGTAAACCTAATGTTGCGTAGCTTCTTCTCTGGTAATATTACACTACTAACCAGAGCATACAAAACCTTTGCTAGACCAATTCTTGAATACAGCTCATCTGCCTGGAACCCGCACTGCATATCGGACATGAATACAATCAAGCGAGTCCAGAAATATTTCATGAGAAGAGTCCTCCACTCCTCCGCTCGCAACAGAATACCTTGAAATTTTGGGCTTAGAAAATTTAGAAGTACGCCGCCTTCAGTATGACATAAGCATACCATGTCCTACCTGTCAATGATTACTTCAACTTCAGCCACAACAATACACGAGCACACAATAGATACAAATTTAAAGTGAACCGGTCCAAACTCAATTGCAGAAAATACGACTTCAGCAACAGAGATGTTAATGCCTGGAATGCACTACCAGACTCTGTGGTCTCATCCCAAAACCCCCAAAACTTTAACCTTAAACTGTCTACTGTTGACCTCACCCCATTCCTAAGAGGTCTGTAAGGGGTGTGCATAAGAGCACCAGCGTGCCTACCGTCCCTGTCCTAATGTTCCCTTTAATTGTATTCATTTTATGTATTCAATTCATGCTTATACTTATATATATTATCTAATACGCACTCGACAAATAAATAAATAAAATAAAAAATAAATAAACACAACGGTGGAGAAGCCTCTGGAAATAAATCTAATTTAACCTTGGCGCCTCAAGGTGCAAATAAATGAAGGAATGGAAGACCGAAGGTATAATAATAATCACTTTAGAATGCCACACTTGGAATCCTGCATCCAGTTTTGGTCGCCATGATGTAAAAAAGATGTGGAGACTCTAGAAAGAGTGCAGAGAAGAGCAACCAAGAGGATTAGGGGGCTGGAGGCTAAAACATAGGAAGAACAGTTGCAGGAACTGGGTATGTCTAATTTAATGGAAAGAAGGACCAGGAGAGACAGGATAGCAATCTTCTAATATCTCAGGGGCTGCCCCAAAGAAGAGGGAGTCAAGCTGTTCTCCAAAGCACCTGAAGGCAGGACAAGAAGCAATGGGTGGAATATTATCAAACATAAAATTAAGGAGAAATTTCCTGATAGTGAGAACAATTAATCGGTGGAACAAGCTGTGGGTGTCCCATCACTGTAGGTTTTTAAGGAGAGACGGGGCAAACTGGAATTGTGTGTAGGTTCTCCTGTCGGTCTAGAAGATCTCCAAGGTCCCTTCCAACTCTGCTATTCTGTTGATTCGGGCTCTCAGAAGACTTCTCCTGGAGTGAAAAAATAGCAGCTATGAATGAACCTTGCAGGAGTTCAGTTGGGCCATTTCACGAGCTTCACAATCAGGAGGTTGTGAGTTCGATCCCAGGTAGAGGCAGATATTTCTCTCTCTCTCTCTCTCTCTCTCTCTCTCTCTCTCTCTCTCTCTCTCTCTCTCTCTCTCGGCACAATGAGAATGTATCTGCTGAACAAAACTCCACACTGGTGACAGGAAGGGCATCTGGCCAGTAAATACTCCACTAGCTCCATTCAGTTGCCCAAGACTCTACCCGCAAGGGATTATGGGGTCGTTAGATGATGATGATGATGATGATGATGATGATGATGATAAATCTCAGGAGCTTCAGAGCAGAGCCGAGATGCCGGAGCACAGGACAAGCGTGAATTACGGGTTACTCATGTGCGATTTGACCAAAACGCAAAGAGAGGAAAGAAGACCAGTATTAAATTCCAGCATCCTTTCCCCCCGCAAGTTGGGATGCCGGCTGTTTTATCTTCACGGTCCCATGCCTTTCAGATCATGTGTGTGTGTGTGTGTGTGTGTGTGTGTCTTTGTATTCCGTTGGGCTCCACTTCCCGAGGCCCGGAGTGAGAACACTGCTCCCTCCGCCCTTCCGCCTTCCCAAGGGCTGGAGATTTCGTACGGCAGGCAGCGGCTCCCTTTTGTCAGGGGAACCGTCTCATCAGTAATTAAGCTGTTGCACAGGCTGCGCTTAATTGGTGCTGTCTGCTGACACAGGACTTCTGCTGGCAGATGTTGCCTGGGTTTCTTTCTCCCCTCCAGCCCCCTTTTAAATCTCGGGAAGCCTTGCGGGGAGGGGGCCAAACTCTCTTGTAAATGGGAAATGGAAAGAAATGAGGCGGCGAAGGGTTTTTTCGTTTTTGCAGTCAGGTGCACGGTGGATTAAGCCAGTAATGGCGAACCTTTTTGGCACCGAGTGGCAAAACGGGAGCGCGCGCCCTCGTGCACATGCCTGCGTGCCGGAAAACCAGCCGCCCGGAGCGCCAGGAAGATAATCTTCCGGTTTCCAGTGTGTCTTCCGTTTCTGGCGCGCCTGCGTGTGTGAAGACCAGCTGGCCGGCATACATGTGCGTGCCACAAACTGGAAGATCATCTTCCCAGAGTGTGCATGAGCACCGGGGGGCTGCTCTTCCGGTTTCAGGCGCTTTCACGCACGTGAAGATTAGCGGGCTGGCGCGCCGGCACCCGGAAGAGCAACGGGCAACAGCTCACATGCCCGGAGAGATGGCTCTGCGTGCCACTTCTGTCACGCATGCCATAGGTTTGCCATCAGCCGAAGAGGTTGTAAAAAAAGATGCTTTTAAAAGGCTCTAACGATCCCGGCTGAGTTGCCTGATCGTCAGAGGCTTTTGTTTTCTTTTAAAAGCTTTTTTTTTCTTTTAAAAATGCCTTTTAAAAGCATTTTTTTCGGCTTTTAAATTGCTTTTAAAAGTAAAAAAAAAAAAGCCTCTGATGATCGCGTGGCTCAGCTGGGCATGGGGGGGGGGCAGGGATTTTTGCTACCGGTTCTGTAAACCACTCGCCGCCATCACTACCGGATCGGGCGATCCAATCCAAACCGGGAGCATTTCACCCCTGCTTCTGACAGTGAAAAGGAGGTTGGGGACGATGCGCGCAAGTGAGGTGAATCAGTGGACGATCCCCCCCGGAAATAAGACCTGGCGCCTTTGTTTGGTGGCAAAAAAATTATAAGACAGGGTCTTATTTTCGGGGAAACATGGTAGTCACCTGTGCTGTCCAAGAACTACGCGGGAGATTTCTCCGGCACCACAGTCGATTTTTCAACCGGTAAGACTTGGTTTCGGTTAGAAGCAGGGGACGACGGTGGGAGGACAAGTCTTTGGCAGATGTCCTTGAATTCTTGAATCTTGAATCCCCTCCCCAAGGACTTAGTGATCAAGTGAAAAGTGACTCCCTCACCCTTCTACCAGCCTCAGGTGAGTAAGAACGCAAGGGAACCTCTGCAGAGGTGGTATTCAGCCGGTTCAGATCAGTTTGGGTCAACCGGTAGCAGAAATCGTGGGTGGGCCTGCCTACCTGCCCAGGCTCTATGCCATCCTCTTTAGGCATCTTTTTGAGGCCGGCACATGTGCAGAAGGCGCATGCATGAGCAAAGAAAAACACGCTTCCAGAGAGCAGGTTGGCAATGCAAACCAGAGGGTGCTTTGTCAGAGGAATCCATGGGAACCATCTGAGGATGTTTGAAGCATGAGGGGACTTGTCGCCTCGGCTCCGTCCCACCAGTCTTTTCCCCACTCTCTTGGCAGCTCCGTTTGAAAGTCAGAGATGGCAAGCCGGACGCCTTTTTCCAGAGAACAGCTTATATAACCTGGCCGAAAAGATGGAGTGGTGGGGAAGGAAGCCCAAGCTGAGATTTTCTCAACAAGCTTTCCCCCATATGAAGATTTGCACATACACACCAATATGCGTGTAACTCTAGTGCCAATGGGACAGGAAAACACAAAGAGATGGATCTAGGATATATTGCATATGAACAATGACATGTAAAATTCCTTCGTTCCCTCCCTTTTCTCCTTCCTTCCTTTTTTCCTTTACTTCCTTCCCCTCTCCATGTCCGTCCTTCCTTCCTTCCTTCCTTCCTTCCTTCCTTCCTTCCTTCCTTCCTTCCTTCCCTTTTGTTTCTTCTCCTTTCCTTCCTTCCTTCTTCACTCCATATTCTTTCTTCCTTCTTCCCTCCCTCCTGCTAATTTTTTCCAGGGGAAAAAACCCATACCCACATGCGAGAAAATCATTAATATCCATGGCAACTCCGAAAATATATATATATCAGATTTTAGACTTGAGAGTTTAGAAAATGCCTTTTACCTTTTGAAAAATGTAAGAGGAGTGTCTAAAAAAGAAAAAAAAAGAAATAAAAGAAAGGAAAGGAAAGGAAAAGTCAAGGGATATTGTAATAAGCTAACAAAGCAGGCCACAGCTTCATCTGACTTTCCAGCTTACAGGGTGCAAAAAAGTCACCAAATTATAGTCCCCGAATAGGCACGTGTGTCTGTGTGTCTGTGTATGTTTGAGTCTGGTAAAAAAAGGTCCCAGTTAAACCAACGTGATTCTTTTGTGAATTATTTTAAGGGTGTCCTGCTGGTTAAGGAATGGAGACTTTTCTAAAAATTCAGCCACAAAATGGGGGTTGCTAAAGCCTGTATCATCTGCATAGTGTCTTGTTTAATGGACTGCTAAATTGGCCACGCCCGTCTAGTCATATGACCACCTAGCCATGCCCACCCAGCTGGTCCGCCCGCCCCCTCAGTCTGAGGGGCCATGAATTGGCCCCCGTTTAAAAAGTTTGAGGACCCCTGAAGTAGACCTTACTCTAAATCAGGCTGATTTTTTTCCCCTCTTCACCAGGTATTTTCATCAGCTAAATTGCCCCTTACAGCTGCTCTGTAATCTAAGCTTTGCCAATAAACGTTGCCAGTAAGGTGGAAACTCTGTATGTGATGCAAGGACTGGGAAATTACTGCACACCCACAACCTCCCCCTCCCACCCACCCCCAAAAAAACCACGCTCGGCAACATCCCAAATAAAATATTGTTCTTCCCCCTTCCCCCCCAAAAAAACCCCACCACCCATTTTGCTTTCATTCCCAGCGAATGGCTAAGCTCATCGGAGTCCCTGGGAATTCTATTCATTCCACTATTCTATTCTATTCTATTCTATTCTATTCTATTCTATTCTATTCTACTCTATTCCATTCTCATTTTCTATATTCTATTCTATTCTATTCTATTCTATTCTATTCTATTCTATTCTATTCTATTCTATTCTATTCTATTCTATTCTCTATTATTCTATTCTCTATTATTCTATTCTACTCTTATTATTCTATTCTCTATTCTATTCATTCCAATATTTTATTCTATTCTATTCTCTATTATTTTATTCTCTATTCTATTCATTCCAATATTCTATTCTATTCTATTCTATTCTATTCTATTCTATTCTATTCTATTCTATTCTATTCTATTCTATTCTATTCTTCTGCATAGAAAGAAGATGGGAGATAAAAATTTTAACAGGTAATCCTTGGATTGTGACAACAGGGCCTGGTGGCTCAGCAGACTGATAGCGTTGTGATTAACACCAGCTGTCTGCAATTACTGCAAGTTCGAATCTCACCAAGGCTCAAGGTTGACTCAGCCTTCCATCCTTTCTAAGGTAGGTAAATTGAGGACCCAGTTTGTGGGGGCAATAAGCTGACTTTGTATAAATATACAAAAAGTATGAAGGCTATTGCTTAATGCATTGTAAGCCGCCCTGAGTCTCCGGAGAAGGGCGGCATATAAATCAAATTAAAAAACAAAACAAAAAACAATTGAGCCAGAAATTTCTGTTACTAAGTGGGACATTGGTTAGGTAGGTTTTGCCCCATTTTGCTTGCAATAGCTGTTCAGTGACTCACTGCAGTTGTTTAGCTCCCACCTTGAGAACCGAGTCCAGGCAGAAAGATGGAGAGAGAGAAAAGAAAGTCATAAGAGATTAAATTTATGGGTTTTCTTGGCAGCTTGCTTAGGTTCCCCACTCTTGCTTTACTCCCTTCTTATATATTTTTCTTGGAAGAAGAATTTAAAAGACAAAAGACAAAAAATAAAAATAAAAATGGGTGCATTTTCTTCCCTTCCCTGCCAAAGACAAATAGGTTGCAAAATTTATCCCGAGTCTCGTTGTCTTCTGCAGGTGTTCTATCTATACGGTTACAATTAATATATCATCAGGACTGCTGGAGAACGTTGTTTTATTATACATAACCATCCCTTTGATTTAAAATGTTAATATTATACGATCCTTTTTAACAACATTGCTCGGTGAGCCAAAACAGTTACGAAAGCACAAAAAAAAGAAGAAAGAAAACAAACTCTTGCCAATCTTTCCAGGAACAGAGTCCGATAATAATAATAATAATAATTTAAAAAAAAAGAAAGAAAGAAAAGAAAACCTCGCTGTAGCCTGTTGATTCATGCTAAAGTTATTTGTTCGGAACAAATCAAAAACCTGTAGAAAGAAAGATGGAAAATGATCTTCGTGGTCCAAAGGAGGAGGTGTTTTTTTTTTTTTTTCCTTTTTGCGTAAATAAATCTTCACCTCCTTTTTTTTTTTTTTTTAGATTTGGGAAATTTACACTGGCACAAAAAATGGTTCAGCATGACTAATAATCCTGTTGGGCTTTAATTGATTTTTTTTTTTAAAAAAAGGAAAGTAGTTGGAATCGGCTAGAACTGTTAAGGATCAACAGGAAACATGCGAATTGAGGGTTTGAATCAGTGGTGGGTTTCAAAAATTTTTTACTACCGGTTCTGTGGGTGTGGCTTGGTGGGCGTGGCATGGCTTGGTGGGTGTGGCAGGGAAAGGATACTGTAAAATCTCCATTCCCTCCCCAATCCAGGGGAAGGATACCCGCAAAATCCCCATTTCCTCTCGATCAACTGGGACTTGTGAGGCAGAGAATAGATGGGGTTGAGTCAGAATTTTTACTACCGGTTCTCCGAACTACTGACAATTTCCGCTACCAGTTCGCTAGAACTGGTCAGAACCTGCTGAAACCCATCTCTGCTTTGAATGCGTTTCAGATAGAACGTTTGATTTAAAATTTAACATTATGGTTCATCCCAGCTACTGCGGTGGTTAGTTCACATACCATCATGGTATGGTTTGCTTTAGGCACAATCTCTTGAATAAGCCATGATGGAAGACACCGTAGTGGCCTGGTTCACACACACACACACACACACACACACACACACACACACGGCTGGTGTGGCCTGGCTCACTGAAAAAAATGACACAACAGCCCTGTTCGCAAACAGGTTTATGCCGTAATGAGTGGAGATCGCGTATCGTGCTAAGGCCAAACGCCAATCCGGAGAGGCCCCGACTTACGACCACAATGGGAACCAGCATTTCCATGGCTAAAAGGAGGCCCCATTGTTAAATGACAACCACTTTTTCCACCGTCGTTCAGCGAATCGCTAATGTTGTTAAGGGAACCATGTGGTCTTTTAAGAGAATCCGGCTTCCCCCCGTTGACTTTCCTCGTCGCAAGCCGGTTAGGGAAGTCACAGACAACAATCACGTAACATCGGGACACCACAATTGTCGTAAATATACGCCGGACGCCGGTTGCCAAGCGCCCAAATTTGGATCTCGTGACTGCGGGAATGCTGCGGCAGTCCTAAGTGTGAGGAACAGCTATAAGTCACTTTTGTTTCCAGTGGCCATTGTTACCTTCAAATGGTCGCTAAATGAATGTTGTAAGTTGAGGACTACCTGGGAACCACATTACTGCTTGAACATTATGTGGGAATCGAGCCCGTTGATCACCCTGACTTGGTTTAAGGCAATGTGCTACCGGGAGTTCTCACCTTACAACTATTCGTTTAGTGACTATTTGAAGTCACGACAAAAACATGACTCACCGCTCTTTTTCCCACTTACGACTGTTATCGCCATTCTCAAAATTTGGATAATTGGCAACTGGTTCACATCTATGACGGGATCCCCTTTTTGTGACCTTCCGGCAAGCAAAACCAATGAGGAAGCTAGATTCACCGTGTGGCTAACTTAACAATTGGAGGGATTTGCCTAATAAGGAAGGGTGTAAAATGGGGTGAAACTCACTGAACAAACCGTCTCGCTTAGCGACAGAAGGTTTGGACGCAATTGCGGTCGTAAGTCGAGGATTACCTGTATTCTTGGGGGGGGTCTAACTTTGGTCTTGGAGCAACAGATAATACACCAGCATCAGCTTTGGGGAAACTGCCACTCAACTTTCTAAAAGCTCCCGGTGTTTGTGCTTCAATGTCTCATAGATAAAACTCCTGCCTTAAATGTACCCCGTGTTTTCCTTGCAGGAATCCAACCCCTTTTCGGGGCCGGGGCCCCTTCTGTGCGTCCCCCCCACCCCTCCTCAGCCTCACGGTCTTGAGGCAAGCTGTTTTCTCATAAATTGTCTTCAACGGTGGGAAGGGAAGAGAAAGAGAGATGGAATGATTTAAGCCGATGTTTCTGTAGCAAATACTTTTCTCAAATTTTCTGCAGATGTTGCTGTCGCTGGGATGTGATTTTCGCACGGGCCCCGCCTATCCTGAAACGGTCTCGGAATGATAGCAGAAGAATTCAGATCCCCAAATCTCTCCTTGGATACGGGAACAACTCCAAATTCTTTCTTTCTTTCTTTCTTTCTCTTTCTTTCTTTCTTTTCTTTCTTTCTTTCTTTCTTTCGCTTTTTTCTTTCTTTCCTTCTTTCCATCCTCCCTTCTCTTCCCTACTCTTTCTTTCTCTCTTTCCTTTCTTTTTCTTTCCTTCCCTTTTTCTTCCTTCCTTCTTTCCATCCACCCTTCCCTTCCTTCCTCTTCTCTCTCTCTCTCTCTCTCTCTCTCATGCTTTGGAGAATAGGGTGACGCTCTCTTCTCTATGACAACTGCTCAAATATTGGAAGACTGCTATGTCACCCCTAGTGCTTCTCTAAATTAGAGCAGGGGTCGGCAACCTTAAACACCCAAAGAGCCACAAAGGTCCTAACCGGAAGTCCCCCATTCAATTCTGGAGCCAACCAGAAGTCCGGTTCCCACACCATAGAGTCTCCTCCTAGCGCGGCATCCTTTTTCCGCCAGGCCTCTAATCATCTTTCTTGCTCTTCTCTGCACTCTTCCTAGAGTCTCAGCATCAACGTGCCACCATGATAACATTGTACCGGGCACCGGCTGTTTCTTTGGCAGTGCTCATCCAGACCCGTCTATCAGAAAGAGCATCAGCTGACCGACCCATCGTCCAAGATCACTGGCTTTTGGTAAACAGCCGTATATTATCCTTTCATAATTTTGACTGCTTGGGGCACCTGCTTGACTAAAATTTCTCACTTCTGTTCCTGGCCAAGAAAAGAGATGCCTATTTATAGTGCTTTTAATTTCTTTTTTTAAAAAAAAATGAAAAAAAAAAGCCCATGTACCTTACCATGGCAACCACAGTGTCCATGTGCTACCTAAGAGAACAAAAAGCTTTGCCGTGTAGGAAGCACGCACACACACACACACACACACACTGTCAGTTTTTGTTTCGCAACACCTTGTTTGCTGGTTTTTAAACATCCCTTCCCCCTTCTTACGAAATCAACGCCCCGTTATCGATCTCTTCTGTCTGGCTGTGGCAAAGCTTTCGTTCCCTTTCAAGGCGTACCAAAAAATCTCTCTCTCCAACCCACCCACCCACCCACCTTCAAAAAAAAAAACCAAAAACACACACACACAAAAAAAGATTGATGAAATTCTCAGAAAAAAAGACTCTGGAGTTGTTGCCCTGAAATAGATTAAGAGCTGTAGGTTTGGGATGTCTTTCGCGACACAATCCCCCTTGTACGCAGTGGTGGGCTGCTGCCGGTTCGGGCAAACCGATAGTTTCAACAATCAGCTGGCTCCGCCCATCCGCCCCTGCCCTATCCTGTCCTATATTTCCTTCTTCTTTCTGGCTCAGCTGATTCGCGCGGCACAGCTGATTTCCGTGCCTCCGCTGTTCTACTTACCGGGGCTGCCTTAGAAGGTAAGCGGCTGAGCTTCAAGTTGCTGTATTTTGAACGCAAGTGAGTTAGGCGCATGCAACGCGCACGATCACTGAACTGGTTGTACGGCATAAAAGGCTCTCCTTTCTACCTCTTTTTTTCCCCATGTTGCTCAGGAGCCAGAAAGAGTTGAACGCCATCATCATCATCATCATCATCATGAGAATACATATTTTTCCCCCTATAGCATTCCCTTAAATCAGATTAATATGAGGAGCGAACCCCCTTGTGCTACTTGACACCAAGCCTATCATTAGGGTGTGACATACTCAAGAAGGCCTCTGTTGTGTGATTCAAAGATTTGGGCCAGGGGTGAAATGCTCCCGGTTCGGACAGGATCGGGCGATCCGGTAGCGATCGTTGCGGTTCGTTCGATGATCCAGTAGCGATGGTGGAGTGAAACTCCGCCTACCCGCCCGGGTGTCGTTACTTCCTGGTTTTTATTTTTTATTTATTTATTTTTTTATTTTAATTAGATTTATACTCCGCCCTATCTCCATAGGACTCAGGGCGGCTCACAACAATTAAGATAGACAATCTCAATCCAAGTAAGAAACATGTTAAAATACATATTAAACGTATATTAAAATACATTAAATACATTAAGCTTGGAAGTGGTCTCAGTAGCAAGATGGCAATCTTCTCTGTCAGAGTATGAATATTCATAGACTGGAGTAGATCACCCAACGGGGACTGTTTGGATAGACATGGTAACGGGTCAACCAATGGGGACTGTTTGGTAACTGAAACACAGTATTGTTGAGTGAGGTACTAAACTTGTTATTTATTTCACGCAGGCCCCGCTGGGAGAGTGAAGGGAGAGGGGCCGGATGTCAGCGTTTCAACGCTGGGATAGAGAGCAGAGGGGAGCGAGAGATAAACTCTGAAACTTTTGCCTGCTAAATCCCTTTGAAGTCGGGTTGTCATGGAAATGAGGGGAGGGAGCACATTCCTGGGAAATGACGAGAAAAGAAGTCTGAAGAATGACTTGGAAGATAGCCAATGAGAAGCAGAGATTTGGGGATCGGAAAGGGAGGGATTGGGGGGCAAAAGGTCAGTCTTGTCCACGTGGAGTCATGATCCGGTGGCTGTGCTCAATTAAAGAAAGATTTCCTTAAAGATTGGCAGTTTGGAAATTCATTTAATTTTGAGATAGCGTTGTAGTCTGACAATGGGGCCATAAGAATCAGTTTGGAGTGTGGGCGTGGCTTAGACTTGCTGAACTGTATATATGTTCTGACCTAGGCCTCCTGAGTCAGTAAAACACACGAGTAGTCCCAAAAACCTGTTTTATTGCAACAATTCTGTTCATTCACAGATGAATCCCAAATAGTTGTAAAGAGTCCTTTGGGATAAGGCTGATCATCACCCACCTTTATCTCCCTTGACACGCTGCCAAAGACCTAATTGGCAAAGCCACATGGAGTCCAGAATCAAACAGAGCTTCAGGCTTTAAACTGCACAGAATTAACAACGTTGCTTCCTACAAAGGCCCATTTGTGCAGAAGCTTCTGTGATCCCATTGCAAACCGGTAGTAAAGGTAAGTAGAACTCACCCCTGGTATGAATGGTTAGAGGAGAGGGATAAAAGGCAAGGAAAGAGTAAATGAGGAAGATACAGGAGTGGAAATGCAGTAACAAACAAGAGGAAACAGAACAGATGCAGATCGTAGGAACGAAATTGTGTACACTGTTATCTATATGTATATGTGTAAATAAATCAATATTAGAATTATATGCATAAAGGATAAATTGAAATAAGGGAGAAAAAAATGGCTTCCCTTCGGCATTCCTAAAAATCCTGCAGAAGTCTTGTAAAACTGACACATCTTTTCTTCTCGTTTGGATTTTAAAGACAGCCCCCAAAGCAAAAAGAAATGTGAAGGTTTGGGGATTGCTAAAAGGGAGGGAGGGGGGAGGGAAGGAAAAGGAAAAGAAGAAAGGAGAAAAAGAAGAGGGAAGGAAGGAAAGAAAGAAGGGTGGACAGAGGGAAACCAAGAGAAAGGGAGAGAGAGAAGAAAGGAAGGAAGGAAGGAAGGAAGGAAGGAAGGAAGGAAGGGAGGGAGGGAGGGAGGAAGAAAGGAGGGAGGAAATAAGGAAAGAAGGGAGGAGAGAAAAACCAAGAGGGGAGGGAGGGAGGGAGAAAGAAGAAGGTAAGGAAAGGAGAAGAGAGAGAAACCAAGAAGGAAGGAAGGAAGGAAAAGAAGAAAGGAAGGAATGGAGGAGAGAAAAACCAAGAGGGAAGGAAGGGAAGGACGGAGAAGAAGAAAGGAAGGAAAGGAGAAGAGAGAGAGAAACCAAGAAGGAAGGAAGGAAAAAGAAGAAAGGAAGGAATGGAGGAGAGAAAAACCAAGAGGGAAGGAAGGGAAGGAGGGAGAAGAAGAAAGGAAGGAAAGGAGAAGAGAGAGAGAAACCAAGAAGGAAGGAAGGAAGGAAGGAAGGAAGGAAGGAAGGAAGGAAGGAAGGAAGGAAGGAAGGAAGGGGGAAGAAGCCCAACCTCTCTAAGGGGAGAATAGCTCACGCTGCGTCTCCAATCCCAGTTTGCCACCAGTCAGAACTGTCTTTCCAACATATCGGCTCCCCCTTCCTCCTCCTCCTCCTCTCCCCCCTTCCAAGCTTTGCTCCTTGCTGGCCGGTGCCACTTAGGCTTTATTTGCAAATAATCAACCGAGGCCTTTTTCTGCTTGCAGCGGGCGAATTTTAAATGCGTTCTCTTTTATTTCCTAATGCACTGGACGGAGAAGAGTTCCTTTCTTACAAAAGCAAAGCCAAAACGGTCCAATCATATCAACGGACCCTGCGCCGTTATAAATGTAATTTGCGATGTGCGTTTTCGGCCATTAGTGGGCCTGGCTGATTCATCAGCTTCGTAGGGGGCATCTCGGCCCGAACTATTGTACAAACTCCCTCGCTTGCGTGGGTAGGGTTTATCTTTTTTTTTTTTCCCCAAAATTGTTGTTGTTGTTGAAGGCGCAAAGTCCATCTTCGATTTAGAGAGACACGACGCGTCAAGGCCAGCAGGACTGAAGACTTGGCCTCCGTCGAGGGAAAAAATTAAATTTATCTAGAGTTCATCGGGATTGAGGTGGGCTGGAAGAAATGACAAAAGCAGACGGTTGGGGTTTGGTGGGGTTTTTTTTTGCTGTTTGGTTCCCATGTTGTAGATCCTCTTTGAGAGAACGTTATGGAGAGGTGAAATTAGATGAATAATTCCCAGGTCAGCAAAGAGTATATATATATATACTCTCCCCCAGAGTTCAGGGAGGGGAGGGGGGAAGAGAGCTTGGTTGTGGTCCATCAATTTCCTCTCCCTTTAGCTGCCAAGTTCTTTCTGGATGTCTTTACTGGAGCCCATAACTATCTCTTTCTTTGGCAGGACTCTTAAAAGCTTGGAAACAGGTGGGAGAAGTTGGCCTAGAAACGGAGGTGATGTCACTTCACGAACTGCAATTACATATTCGCCTGAAAGATAGAAAGGAAGGCTGGGAATTAGCTGAGGAGCGGGTCTGGATTAACGGGTATCCTAAAAGCAGGCTACGGGATGGGGCACCCAGGAGGACACTTCTCTGACAAACCACGGATGTTTTAAGATGGTGGACTGAGCACGCAAGGCCCTACGTAAGCAAGCACAGATCACGTCTCTCCGGGCACATTCTGGTGGCTGGAAGGCGTTTCCCCACCTGAGTTAAAATCTACACACCTCTACCTTGCAGGAACTGGGGATGTCTAGTTTAATGAAAAGAAGGATTTAGGGGAGACATGATAGCAGTCTTCCAATATCTCAGGGGCTGCCCCAAAGAAGAGGGAGTCAAGCTATTCTCCAAAGCACCTGAGGGCAGGACAAGAAGCAATGAGTGGAAACTCATCAAGGACAGAAGCAACTTAGAACTAAAGAGAAATTTCCTGACAGTTAGAACAATTAATCCATGGAACAACTTGCCTCCAGAAGTTGTAAATGCTCCAACACTGGAATTTTGAAAGAAGATGTTGAATAACAATTTGTCCGAAGTGGTGTCGGGTTTCCTGTTTAAGCAGGGGGTTGGACTAGAAGACCTCCAAGGTCCCTTCCAACTCTGTTATTCTATTCTATTCTATTCTATTCTATTCTATTCTATTCTATTCTATTCTATTCTATTCTATTCTATTCTATTCTATTCTATTCTATTCTATTCTATTCTATTCTATTTTCTATTCTATTTTCTATTCCATTCCATTCCATTCCATTCCATTCCATTCCATTCCATTCCATTCCATTCCATTCCATTCCATTCCGATTATTGAAAATCCATGTCTTCTAACGGAGGCCTCTCTTGCTTAGCTGCCCACTCTTTTTCAAATGCAACGGGGCCACAAGGGAGATATTTTGCATCAACGTGGCAGGCCCATCGCCCAGGTGCCTGGCATGCAGCTCTCAAAGCTGCCCATGGGCACCGAGTGAACCAGTCGCTCCAGAGGGATATCGATGGCCGTTCTTCCTCTGAAGGTTGTCAGCGTTTTTGACAAAAGAGGTTTTTAAATACAGGGTGAAAGTTCGGTGCAAAAACGCAACTTGACAGAAGGTTCTCAACCTCCCGTGTCCGTGAAGTCAAGATAAGACAGCACTGCCATCAATATTTCGGGAGGGATTAACATGATGAGCGGGTTGTTAATGGAACTGGACGGGGGCCAGGACACCTGGATTAGCAGCTCCTGAATTTAAAAGGGAAAAACATTCAAGGAGATTTTTTTTCCCTTTTCTTCTTCTTCTTCTTCTTCTTCTTCTTCTTCTTCTTCTTCTTCTTCTTCTTCTTCTTCTTCTTCTTCTTCTTCTTCTTCTTCCTTCTTCTCCTCCTCCTCCTCCTCCTCCTCCTCCTCCTCCTCCTCCTCCTCCTCCCTCTACTCCTCTTTCTCCTTCTCCTTCTCCTTCTCCTTCTCCTTCTCCTTCTTTTAGTCTAGGGTGAAATTGCAAAAAGAGGTCACTCTGCACGTTTGGGAAGATTTTTGCACATGAAGGCTCAGCCTGACTGACACAAGGCCCCGATCGAACGGAAAAATGCGTACATGAAAGTTTTGCTCAGCACGGATTAGCCTTTGCGGGGAGAAAACTTGACTTGGCCGCGGTCCTAGAGGCTCTGATTTTGACGGGAAAGGTCTGTTTCCAGAAATATGAGGAGTGCGCAATTCCTTGCATCTTGGGAAGGTAAAGCGTCCGTGCCAGAAGACCTCCTTGTGAACTGATGACAGAGTCACCTGGGGGTAGAGATGGATTTGCTGGGCGATAATATTCAGGAGATGCACTTTTGAACTTAGGTGCTGGAAAACTCCTCCGAAGACCCAACAAACTAATGGATCATCAGATAAATCCACCCAGAGTTCTCCTTTGAAGCACACGCGTGATCAGGCTCAAATTGATCCTACTCCTGAGACACATTATTGCGAACACCCAGAAGGCTCCTGGAACAAGAGCCGGAGTGGAGCGACGATGCCTTCCAATCTCACTATGTCTGTCGGTCTGTCTGTCTTTCTGATCAACTGTTTCACCTCCCATTCTGCAGTAAGCCTTCCTCTCCCTCACTTCCCCACCCATCTGTTCCAAAAACAGACTGACATTTAAAAAACAGGGAGAGAAACAACGTTAAGTCACAGCTATCTATACGCAGCCAGGGAGGAAGGGAGGGCGGGCGGGCGGGAGAGAGGGAGGAAGGAAGGAAGGAAGGAAGGAAGGAAGGAAGGAAGGAAGGAAGGAAGGAAAACATTACTTTTTAAACGCTTGCATGTACTGTAAGTTGCCTTGAACATTTGGAAGTTTTGATTTCAAAACCAGAATTCAGGCTTAACTCAGGAATCTGTATTGCGTACATATTTCATACTGTTGCTTGTCACCCCACTTGCTCATCACATTCTCCCCACTCAAAGCTGTCTGTTAAAATCCTTTATGCAGTCCCAAACTTTGTTGTCTCTGCGGGAATTTGATGGTTAAATTTCCTTTCCCTTCTTACCTTCTGGAAGGAAGCCTTGTAGTATCCGAAGCCGAACATCCAGATTCAGTCACAGTTTTGTTCCATATAATATCGAATTTGTGAACGCTCAAGTTTCCGCTTTCCCCTACGCATTTCCACAATATTGCGTACTTTTTAACCAAATTTGTACACTAACACATGAATAATGAAGGATCCCTTAATGTACCCTTACTGTAGTTATTAAGTCTGCATTACTATTAATCTTCTCATCGGTCCTATCACCCATCTCCTCCCACTAATGAGTGTAACCTTGTTGCTGGTATCCTTAAGATTTATATTGACTGCTTCCCTATGACTATCATTAAGTGTTGTACCTTATGATTCTGAAATAATAATGGCGGGCTAACAAATAAATAAGGGACGTGGTGGCTCAGTGGCTAAGATGCTGAGCTTGTTGATTGATAGGTTCGAATCCCTACCGCCGCGTAACGGGGTGAGCTCCCGTGACTTGTCCCAGCTTCTGCCAACCTAGCAGTTCGAAAGCAGGTAAAAAATGCAAGTAGAAAAATAGGGACCCCCTTTGGTGGGAAGGGAACAGCGTTCCGTGCGCCTTTGGCATTGAGTCATGCTGGCCACATGACCACAGAGACGTCTTCGGACAGCGCTGGCTCTTTGGCTTTGAAACGGAGATGATCACCGCCCCCTAGAGTCAGGAATGACTAGCACTTATGTGCAAGGGGAACCTTTACCTTTACATACATACATACATATATATATATATATATATATATATATATATATATATATATATATATAATCAATCTGTATGTGACTTTCTCTGACATGCTCCGTTTTGTACAAGATTTGTTGCGCCGAGAATGCCAGGGGCTACAACTCTCCAGGAGACACTGTCCTCAAACCCCACCCAAGATTGGCAGATTACGACACAAGAAAACTCTTGGGTGCTCTTGATAAGGAGGACTTTAAAAGGATCAACAGATTCTACATCCAGCGTCCTTTTCTCCCTTCTTCTTCCCTCCCCTTTAAGGGACGCCACCAATAGCTAATTAATATGGCATCGGCAACATAAAAAGGAAAAATGGCTGCGATGAAAGGGGGGTGGGGGGGGTGGGAGAGAAGAGAAAAAGCATTTATGAAATTTGCTACCGCCCGAGAATCTGAAGGGCGGAGAACGTGCGTGGAATGTGGGTCCTTTCTTGCCAATGACATTTTGAGAGATGCTGGAATCATCAAAGGGCATTTACGGAGCGATGGGAGAAGGGATTATCAGATGTCGTTAAAGGGGAAAGAAAAAACCCGTCAGACTGAGTAAGCCTTCCTTTGGTTTGATCAGGAGAAGCACGGTTAGGAGTTTCACCCCAAAAGAATAAAAGAGAATAGCACTAGCCCTTAGACTTATATACTGCTTCACAGTGCGTTACAGCCCTCTCTCTAAGCGGTTTACGGAGTCAGCCTCTTGCCCCCAACAATCTGGGCCCTCATTTTACTGACCACGGGGAGGATGGAATTGGCTCTGTGTGCAAAGCTGGCGAGTGTGTATTTGTGTGTGTATTTGTCTCCGCAAGCCCAGGGAGAGACAAGAAACCCTCCAGAATATATTTGACTTACGACCAGTCATTTAATGGCAAAAATAAAATAAAAATAAAAATGCCCCAAGAAAATTCGGTTACAACTACGAGATTTGCTTAATAACCATAGCAACAGTTGAAACGTCAGATCTGATCATGCAGTGCCTCAGCTTAGGACCACCGCGACTTACGACCGGAATTCCGCTCCCAATTTTGTGGTCTTAAGTCGAGGACTACCCGTGACTTCCCATTCTTCTGACCCAGCCCCCCGTGTGGACTTCAATTCCCAGAATTCCACCTGTCTTAAAGCCACCAAGGGACGCAGCAGCCTTAGAGGTTCCTTGTGTTGAAGAAAAATAAAGTTTTGTTTTTTTTTTTAACCCAGGAATATTTGGTCCTTTGTGACTTTGGGCCCAACACCTGCATCTACAAGAGATGATCTTACCTGGTGGAGGTGGTGTGACGTTCGGCGAGCTTTCATTCACCCTGGACTTCCATCCTTCGGTGGCTATTCCTGATCTGGAAGAGACAAAGGAAGTGAGGGAATGAGATTAATCCGTTGCGTCGCTTTTGAGGTGTTACCGCTTGGGAAATCAGTACGGGAATGCAGGTAATCCTCGATTTACAACAGGATAGAATAGAATAGAACTTTATTACGGTCATAGACAAGAATCATCACTGTTTACAATAGTGTTAAAAGATACTACTACTGCTAATAGTGGATAATAACATTCATGGCA
The DNA here is from genome assembly GCF_029215685.1 of Pituophis catenifer annectens. Lineage (NCBI taxonomy): Eukaryota > Metazoa > Chordata > Lepidosauria > Squamata > Colubridae > Pituophis > Pituophis catenifer. Next base: position 2,711,031 of record NW_027256898.1, on the reverse strand, counting down.
ATAAAATACATGGCCTCAAACAGTTTGGATCAGGGGCCTCCAACCTTGGCAACTTTAAGCCTGGCAGACTTCAACTCCCAGAATTCCCCAGCTGGGGAATTCTGGGAGTTGAAGTCCGCCAGGCTTAAAGTTGTCAAGGTTGGAGACCTCTGGTTTGGATCATGCCTCTGTTTTTACATGATCGGAGAGCGGATTAAGTACGTATGTAAATATAATTTCTCAAAAAATTGTAAGAGATATCTACAAAATATCGGCGCAATTTGATACCTCTAATTCTGTAACCGAATTTTTCCTTGCGGTCATAGCAGCCGCACGGAATTTCGCCACTGCACACGTGGACGACTTAACAACCCTTAGGGACCGTTCAAGGTTACAAAAGTGTCTTATGACCGTTTTTTTTCCACCCTTACGACCGTCGCCGCATCCCTGTTGATCACGTGATCAAAAGTCAGACGCTTGGCCAATGATTCATATTTATGATGGTCGCAGCATCCTGGGGTCATATTTGAATATTTATTCGGATTTTCTTGGCACAGTCCTTCGCCTGGTTTTTTTAAAAAGGTGACGAGGGTAACCAGGAGGTGAAAAATTTCTGGTCTCCTGGGAGAACAAATAAAAGAATCAGAAAACCTGATTTCTAGGAAAGGAACAAAGATAAATAATTTAAGCACTAAAGAATATAACCCAGGCTTCATACTTTGCCAACCTTAGAAGAAATAAAGTTATATGAAAGTGCTTTTTTTTTTTTAAACAAACAGAACCTCTAAAAGGGGGGGGGTTGTCTAAAAATAATAAATACAAAACAAGAAGGGTTCAGAAGTGACGTGAATTGTGGAGTATAAAGGGAAGGATTAAAAAATAAATAAAATCCTAAGGTTTTCCCCAAATTGCATCTATTTATTTACCTAACCTATTTTGGTTCTCAAATTGGTTCAGATACATTCGAGGTTTTTTTTTTTCAATTACTATTTTTAAACTTCCATCCCTATCCTGTGAAGGAGACCCACTGAAAGAAATTGGTTCAAATACAGGCGAAGGGAAGAATAAGAAGTGTTGGCCTCGTTGTTTATAACCGCGAGAAAACTGGATCGCAGGCTGTACAGGCTCTGGAATTTATTTATTCCTCCACCACCACCACACAAAACAGTGGCTGAGGACTTCCATATTCTATTCCTCACGTCAAGTGATAATGAGGCTTTCAAGTGTCCTTATTTATGAAGAGCCGGAGAATGAGAACAATTAAATGAAGCATCTGTTTCTTTCCCGGAGAGCGCAAGTAGTAGCCCCTCCGTTTGTAAGGCTCGCGTGTATCATCAAATGTCCTATGCCTGTCAACTTTGATAACATAAATAAATGACTTCACGGGGGCTTACTGGATGCGCTGGCATATGAGTCACTGAGCTTCAATGGACTCCGGGGGATGGTAGAGGACAGGAAGGCCTGGAGGAACGTTGTCCATGGGGTCGCGATGGGTCGGACACGACTTCGTGACTAACAACAAGAAGTGTGTGTCTATCTATCTATCTATCTATCTATCTATCTATCTATCTATCTATCATCTATCTATCTATCTATCTATCTATCTATCTATCTGTATATATCTCTATCTCTATCTATCTATCTATCTATCTATCTATCTATCTATCCATCCATCCATCTATCCATCCACCCACCCATATCTATCTATCTATCCATCCATCCATCCATCCATCCATCCATCCATCCATATCTATCTATCCATATCTATCTATCTATCTATCTATCTATCTATCTATCTATCTATCTATCTATCTATCTATCTATCATCTGGGTTTCCCCAGGTCTTATATTAATTTTTGCTCCAAAAGATGCACTAGGGCTTATTTTCCAGTTAGGTCTTAAATGTGGTACTAAATGTGTCCATCTGGCTGACGATCTTAACTGGGACTTATTTTTGAGGTAGGGCTTACGTTACGAGCATCCTGAAAAATCATGCTAGGGCTTATTTTCCGGTTGGATCTTATTTTCAGGGAAATACGGTATTAAATGCATCCATCTGGCTCACGATCTTAACCGGGATTTATTTTTGAGGTAGGGCTTATATTACGAGCATCCTGAAAAATCATTTGAGTCTTATTTTAGGGGAAATGGTATCTATCTATCTATCATCTATCTATCTATCTATCTATCTATCTATCTATCTATCTCTATCTCTCTATATTGATTAGGGGACAGAAGGGTAAAATATACGAAGAATGGTTGCAGGAATTGGGTATGAAAAGGAGGACTGGGGTGACATGATAGCAGTCTTCCAATATTTGAGGGGCTGCCATGAAGAAGAAGGTGTCAAGCTCTTCTCCAAAGCACCTGAAGGAAGGCAGGACAAGAAGCAACAGGTGGGAACTGATCAAGGAGAGAAGCAACCTAGAACTAAGGAGAAATTTCCTGACAGTGAGGACAATTAAGCAGTGGAACAGCTTGCCACCAGAAATTCTGGGTGCTCCATCACTGGAGATTTTTAAGAAGAGATTGGACAGCCATTTGTCTGAAATGGTCTAGGCTCTCCTGCTCGAGCAAGGGGTTGGAGTAGAAGACCTCCAAGAACCCTTCTAACTCTGTTATTCTGTTCTTTTCAATACTCTGCAGATTCAATGGGGGGGGGAATCTCATGTTGGGATAGTTGGAGAAAGAGGAGAAAGAGAAAAGAAATATAAAACGTTCTTTTCTGAAATTTGGAAAATGTTGACCTCTGGAAACGCCTTCCTGTGCTTAAGTGCAAAGCTTTCCTTTTGAGTTACAACAAGGACACAGAAAAACACAAATAGTTGTTCGTGTGCCTGGTCTAGAAACCCCAAAGTTTTAAGAATTATTAACCTCCTAGGTTAAAAAACAGTTTTGGACCGGGAAATTTGCTCCTGCTCAAACATCCATGTTCTACAGATGATGTCCCATGATATGGGTGTGGTCCATATTCAAAAATGACCCTTCTCTCTTGGCAGCAGGCCATCCCTGGCAAATCAGCTGGATCCCCAAGGCGAAACCTTTTCTACTGTAAATGATTTAAAATTACTGCCACCAATTGTATCCTTTTCTTCAAGCTTTTTATTCACTGCTGGTTGGATTGTTTGAACCAGCTTTCCTGTTTATTAAAAAGCAAAGCTCAGTGGGCAATTGCTTTTGACGTTTGTCAACGGAAAGCGAGAAAGAAATGACGCTGAGTAAATAATATACGGAAGTAGAGAGATACCCCAAAACAAGATTAATCTTGAGAACAAGCGTTCTTTTAATCCATGCTGTAGGACTTCCAAAGACGGCACTATTTAGTAGTCTGCCGCTGAGCGTGTCCAACTGAGTGTGCCCAAATTGCAACTGTGTTTTAACTGGGTAATTCGTTCAGTGAGCGTTCCAGGGGTCCCATTAGAAAATGGGGGTTTTGACGCAGGAATCTGTTGGAAGTGCCTTGATAAATTTTGACGGGGTACGTCAGAAGGTAAATATGCCGAGAAACAAAAAGGAAGTCGGACGGGTGCTACAGGAAATGGTTTTGATCTTGGCAAATCTTCCCAACAGGAACATTTCGCGGCGTTTATTACAATTCAGCCTATTAAAGCCCATTATAAACGTAAGCTTTGCAATCCAGGAATCAGTTCAGGCCCATAGAATGGACTCGGCCTCTCTTGTGATGTAATGCTGCGTTTTCCCTTCTCCGGGATTAATTTTTCTTCCGAAGCAGGCTTATTCTCTCCATTAGCCTGGGTGGGTAGCATTCAGAAAGGAGTGGTCCCTTCTAGGCAGAGACGATGGCAATAGTAGGAATATTAGCTGCCTGGATCGGACTTACCGGCAGGATTAATTCAAGGTTTTATTATGCTACGCCGCTCACTTTTCAACTCCTTTGAAAAGAACCTTTAAAGAGACGAAATTGCTTTCCTTTCACGGAGTTAGCCGAGTTACTCATTTTACACGCAAAGCCAACTTTTCCTTTTAGTGAAATCATGCCAGATTCAAATCCAGAGGCGTTTTACACAAAATGACTAAGATCTGGGGGAAGGATAAAGGTGTGTGTGTGTGTGTGCGGGGGATGTATAAAGTCTCCAATTCAATGTTAGGATTTGTAAAGTTCAAGGTTGCCATGCAAGCTTATTCGGAGGTAAATTTGAGTTCATTGAAGACCCCATAAGCTTAAATCCAAGTTATTGAAGCACAAGATATGATCAGATGGAATATCTTAGGCTTCGCACCATGGTCCAGTTCACTCGACGTGCAAAATGCATAGTTAGATTCCTGCAAACCACCAAACAACTAACCAACCAACCAACCTGATTTTGGACAATATGTGGTGCAAAGCCAGCCCTTATATTCAATAAATGTTCATCCTAAGGGACAGCTTGATGGGACTTCTTTTGATTGCTACTTTAATTGCATCCAGTTTTGCTCACCACATTACACAAAAGACGTTGAGGCTTTGGAAAGAGTGCAGAGAAGAGCAGCAAAGATGATTAGGGGCCTGGAGGCTAAAACGTATGAAAAATAGTTGCAGGAATTGGGTATGAAAAGGAGGACTGGGGTGACACGATAGCAGTCTTCCATCATTTGAGGGGCTGCCACAGAGAAAAGGGGCTCAACCTATTCTCCAAAGCACCTGAAGGCAGGACAAGAAGCAACGGATGGAAACTCATCACGGAGAGAACCAAGCTAGAACTAAGGAGGAATTTCCTAACAGTGAGAAAAATCAACCAGTGCAAACAACTCTCCTTTAGAAGTCGTGGGCACTCCATCACTGGGGTTTTTTAAGAAGAGACTGGACAGTCACCTGCCTGACATGGTACGGGATCTCCTGCTTGAGAGGGGGTTGGACTAGAAGACCTCCCAAGGTCCCTTCCAACTCTGTTATCTGTTCTGTTCCTTTGGATTGGTTAAAAAAAAAAAAAAAAGAACTTTATCTCAGCCATGTTCAATATTCTAACCATAAATATTGCTTCCCATCAAGGAGGAAGGTCTCCAGACAGGAAAACCCATCCGTCACTAAAAGGAGAACCCAGGAAACCTCCCTGCAATCTCTTGATTTCATGACAAGGAGCTTTCCTCCATCACGTCTTCAGCTCGTGCATCACCAAGGATCGGGAGAGACCGAAGCCAGAGGGGTACAGTTCAAAAATGACGATGAGGGACGAGGGGAGTTGAGCAGCTGGTCAACTGAGACCGATTCCCTCTCCCCCCCGCATCACCAAATAATCCCTGTCCCTCAACCAGCCGCCATTAAGAGAACCCCACTCCTCATGAGTTGCTCCATTTATTATTTCTGCATTGCGTCAGTGGGGAAACATTCGCACTAAGCCACAGGGATTAAAGACCGAAGCTGTGGGGGACTCCGATCGTATCCGTCATACCCATCTGTTTTCGATTCCAACCTTTCACACCTGCTTATATTTATTATTCCTTGCTTAGACAAGACACGGCTCGTTTTTCAACCTTTTTTTGCCTCCCACCCCCACCCCACCCTTCCTGAAGAAAAGCATATAAAGGCAGGGGTTTCTTTAAAAAAAAGAGAGAGAGAGAGAGAGAGAGATGGTCATTATAATCTATTCTCAAGTTTTCTTTCTGAAGATGACACTCCCAAGAAGAGATTTTAAGAATGATTGACACGATGGGCACTCGGATCCAGTGAGAAGTGGAAGAAATTAGGTTGGGTCAGTGTAACTCCGCTGAAGTTAGGAGTCCTTAATGTTCTCTGAGCTTGCTTGTTTTCTTGCCATGCTAGCGCTGATGATAGATAGATAGATAGATAGATAGATAGATAGATAGATAGATAGATAGATAGAATTATTTATTGGCCAAGTGTGATTGGACACACATAAGCATAAGCTCTCAGTGTACATAAAAAGAAAAGATACATTCGTCAAGAATCATAAGGAAAAATAATAATAATAAATCACCCGATATAACGTTTCACGTGTAGGAGAAACAAGCCTGGTTCAAAACCACTTCTTTGAAGGGTTTGCTAGGGTTAAAAAAAAAGATGGCAACGAAGAGGAACAAATGGAGACAGAAAGGGAGAAGAAGCAATACAACGATGGCAATAGGCACTAATGGATGGGCACTAATCAAGGAGAGAAGCAACCTAGAACTGAGGAGGAATGTCCTAAAAGGGAGAACAACTGATCAGCGGAACGAGTTGCCTCCAGATATTGTGGGTGCTCTACCACTGGAGGTTTTTAAGAGGAGATTGGACAACCACTTGCCTGAAATGGTATAAGGTCTCCTGCCTGAGCAGGGAGTTGGACTAGAAAGACTAGAAAATCCAACTCTGTTATTCTATTATTCTGAGAAGGTAACTGAAGAGGGATGTCCTCTTCATCATCGTCATCTTCTTTTAACCCCCTGATAATCTCTTGCGGGGTGGAGTCTGGGCAACTGAATGGAGCTGAGTGTTTCCTGGCCGGATGCCTTTCCTGTCGCCAATGCGGAGTTTTGTTCAGCAGATATATTTCTCATTGTGCCCAGAGAGAGAGAGAGAAATATCTGCCTCTCCCTTAGGATCGAAACTCACAGCCTCCTGATTGTGAGACGAGAGCTCCATCTCTAGGCCACCGCACCACCCAAGGTGATACTGCATTTGAAGATGCCGAACAATTGGGCAAAACAAAACAAAAAAAAAATCCAACTTTTTCTTTTAAAAAAAGTGTATTTTTTTTTTTTTTTGGTTCGGAAACAAGAACACAGCAGATGGGCATCCGTAAACAACATGCGTTGCTCATGGGTTGAACAAATGGAGAGAAAGAATGACTGGCTACTTTCTTGTGCACTTCCGTTGAGGCAACAGTTGTACCGATCGCTTTTATTTTTTTAGCGTTTTTTTCCCCCCTCCTCTGACATTTCCAGTTCTTTATCCCAATAAGGAAGATGAGACGCACACGCCGTGCCTTCCTTCTGGAAGGTTCCTTCGGCCCTGTTAGACCAGGGGGTGTGTTTTCACCCCAGCCCTAACAACGACAGGATTGCTCCAGGTGGTCTCGGAAAAAGGCCAACATATAGAATTATTATCTTTATTGAAATGAAGATATTATGGTTATATCTTGACTGGCAGGGAAGAGAGAAAAAGTCTTTTTTTTTTCTTCTGCCTCATGTGCCAAAATAACTTGGCTCTCTTCGGTTTGATCCACCTTGATATAAGGGAGGAATTATTCACTGTTCTAATCCGAGCTGCAAAATAGATTGGGGTTATCCAAATGTCCTTTTTCCAAGGTTTCCCCACATTCTTATGCAACTGGGTTTTATTTAAGTAGACCTTTCCCTTCAGCTGCAGGGGGAAAAAAAAAAAAAGGTTTGAATAACCACTTGAAAGTGGCTTCTTTTCAAAATGTGTACAGTTGTTGATTATTTGCCCTGTCTATAGATGTCAAGAAGTGTGGAGTTCGCTTGTAGCACAACGTGCTTAGACTACCTACAGTAGAGGCCAAAATTGTGGAAACCTTTTGGGAAAAGTGTATTTTCTAAAACTAGCTAATAACACCACTTTTTTGGGGGGAGTAATACCATAAAATTATATCTCAATGGAAAGATCATTTAATCAAGAATGTCATGTCATAACTTTTATGAAGGATTTGCTGTTAGAATAGCAGTTACGGTATAAAGAAGAAAAGTGAAACACGTAAAAAAAAACAAAAACGAGATATGCAAAAATTATCACCATGTTATTTAATCCTTAGGTGGGTAAACTTTAGCATGAATTATGGCCTTATAATGTCTTCCCATGGAGTGAAGTAAGTCTTTGAGTTCTGCAGCTGCTCCAAGATTGAATGATGGCTTCTATTAACTGGGTTTTATTGCTGGGTCGCTTCTGACTCACAAGTTTCTTTAGTCGGCTCCATAGATTTTCAATTGGGTGAAGGTCTGGGGTATTCCCAGACCATTCCAGTAGTGGAATAGGATTATTTTGAAACTCCCCTCTCCCAAAAGTTTTATTAGCCATCAAACCTCAAAACTACACTTCTAATGCCATTGTAAACTTTTAACGGTCACTAAATGAGCGGCTGTAAATTGAGGACTAGCTGTAATCGATGGATCAGCTGACACCTCCAGATGTTGTGGACGCTCCATGACCGGAGGTTTTCAAAAATAGATTTAGACAACCATTTCACCAGGATGGTATAGGGCAGTGATGGCTAACCTTTTTGCCATCATGTGCCAGGAAGGGGGGGGCGGGGGGGGGTCGCGTGTGTGCGTGCGTGCTCATATCCATAATTCTATGCGACCCACCCACCCCCCTGCTCACCCCACTCCTGGCACACAATGGCCCGGTAGGCCCGTTTTTCTTTCTCACCTGGCTCCAGGACTTTTCTAGGCGTCTGGGGAGGGCAAAAACAGCCTTCCCCACCCCTTCGGAGGCCAAAAATGGCCCGTTGGACAACTTCCAGTCTCACTGGAAGCTGAGCTTGTGTGCCCACTGATTTGGTTACGCGTGCCAGCTGTGGCACGCGTGCCATAGGTTCGCCATCCTGGGTATAGGGGTGTAGGTCAGTAGGTCAAAGGTCTCAGTGCCAGGCTGTAACAGCACATTGCCGGCTTGTGCTCTTTGAGTCTTTCCTGCTTATTTCATTACTTCATTTTGGCTCAGATGTGGATGATCTAATATATTACTATACATATATTATTATACTTCTAATAATATATTAGAAGATGGCATCTTGAAAGGGGGGGTGAATAATTCCTATCCCATTAGAACCCTGTTACTGTGATACCTTTTATCTGCTTATGTAAAACTGTATAAAATTAAAGCTCTCTACGAAGTTGGGAGAGACATCTTGGAAACATCTTGAAACAGAGCAAAAGCCTGGACCTCTGATTTACAACATAGGGGGTTCCTGCTTCAGTAGGGGGGTTGGACTAGAAGACCTCCAAGGTCCCCTCCAACTCTTGTTATTCTATTTCTGAAAGAAAGAGCTGGCCGATAAGTACAGGGAATGTGGATCAAAGCTCGTTAGGTTTCAGATCTGATCTGGTTTCAGATGGAAGATGGCTTTACAACAATTCAGGAATTCGGAGCAGAAACAAGTCTTGTTCTGTTCCTTCCAGCTTAACAGCTGAGACTCAAACAGAACGAACGAAGAAAGGAAAAAAAAAGGGGGGGGGAATGCATCATTTCACGGTAGCATCAAGTATCTATTCAAATGTTCAAAAAAGAAAGGGAGGAAAAAAAAAAAAAACCAGCCAACTAATTGACTCCATCTGTATTGATTTAAGGACTGATTAAATGCCTAATCAAGAAAGTCTTAATTAATTTTTTTTTTCTTCTTCTTCTTCCCCCTGAGCAAAGAAAAGAGCCCGGGGAAAGGGACGAAGGAGAGGGAAAGCACTTATTAATAAAACGCCTTACGCTGCGTGTCAGATTTCTTCGGTGTCGCGTGCAGCGATCATCGCGTGAGTTCATTTCCACGCAAGGTCGTTTTTCTGGATGTTGTTTTGGAGACTGCGAAGGGACGTCGGGTCAGCAGGCTGGGATGAGATTCTGGGGGTGCTGCAAAAGGCCACCCCCTCCCCTCCCAAGTCAAAAACAGGTAATCAGAGTCTGCCAAGGACGAGTAAAATCCTCTGTGGCTGTTAAGAGCCAGATGGCCTTGCAGCCTTGGGAAAGACGGCTGGCTGTCCTTGCCAAGGTTTGACGTGAAGCCAGCTAGCGGGAGAAAAGATAGGAGGTGCCCTTGGGTGAGCTATCTTCAAAAGCCCCCCCTCCCTTGGCGGTGTTCACACAACACGCGGAACAGGTCAGGATTAGGGATAAAGCCCTTGGAAGGACCAGCTAAGCTTTGCGAGGGTGGATCTTGGCTGGAGGGAGGAGGAGATGTCTGGGGCTCGGCATATCGAGGGAATCTGGTTGCCTCGGTGAAGGGATAAATCCTCAAGGAAAAGGGCGAATGCGTTGAGCGGGTTAGAATAAGTCACGAGACTACGGGGAAGTCCTCGTCTTACGGCTACCATTGAGCCCAACGGTTCTGTGGCTAAGCGAGACAGTTTTTAGGGGAGCTTTTGGCCCCGTTTTACGATCTTTCTTGCCATGGCTGTTAAGGGAATCACTGCAGTGGTTGAGTTAGTTAGTTACTTAGCCTCCAGAAGTTGTGAATGCACCAACACTGGAAATTTCCAAAAAAGAGTTTGGACAACCATTTGCCTGAGGGGGGGCTGGACTAGAAGACCTCCAAGGCCCCCTCCAACTATTCCATTTCATTCCATTATTTGGAATTCTTCTTCTCCTCTCCTCTCCTCTCCTCTCCTCTCCTCTCCTCTCCTCTCCTCTCCTCTCCTCCCCTCCCCTCCCCTCCCCTCCACCTCTACTCTACTCTACTCTACTCTACTCTACTCTACTCTTCTATTCTGTTGTTAAGTAAATCTGGCTTCCCCACTGTTTTTGCTTGTTAGAAGGTCGTAAAAAGGGGAATTCAGGACCACGGGACACTGCAACCGTCATAAATACAAGTCAGTTGCCAAGCGCCCGAATTTTGATCCGGTGATCGACTGGGATGCTGCAACGGTCGTAAATTGCGAAAAACGGTCGCGAGTCATTTTGTTCAGTGCCGTTGTAACTTCGAACGGTCACTAAACAAACCGTTGTAAGTCAAGGACTACCTCTAAAAGCTTCCCATAGAAAGAGCCACTGAAATGCGGCAGTAACGATTGAACGTAGAGGTAAAAAAAAGGGGCCCCTGCAATTGAGAAGAGGACTTTCCTTTGAACCTTGGCAAGTGACGGTATCGTTGCTCACTACTCATCCTGGCTTCTCGCGGCTGCTCTTCTGCCTCCCAGGATGCCAACAAACACGGGAAATGCACGACCCACGTCTTAAGTCACATCTCACAAAAGCCATCTCAAGAGGACCCACAAGAGGTCCTGCCTTGCCCCGATAAGGCGTTGAAGGCAGCAGAAGAGACCAGGGAGGATCGGGGACCAGTGTCTAGGTTCCAAGTAATAGCTCCCTAGAAAGCAGAACTCCGAGGCAGGCAGATTCCTCAAAGGACAATTTTATTGGAGGGATCCTATTGGCACAAACGGGTGAAAACCGACTCTGAAAGTCCCCACGGTTTTCACCGGATTAAAAAGTGAATGTTTCCCCCTTACACCAATCAGTCACATTGTCCAATCAAGGGGCTGCCTGGTTGCCTGGTTACTGTGCTCCTCCTCTCTCCAGCCACCTGTTGGAATGCCCTTGGTTCCCACAGGAAACTTATTTTGTTTTGGCTACAAAAACCCTCTCTATTCCTTCTTCGCATTGTGGCAACCCTGAAGACTCCAAAGTGGTCCCAGCCAGGTTCGCTTCAGAGTCGATACCCAGATCTAGCCTCCTGAGGCGCGCCCGCACAGCGCTAAAAAAGGAACATTTTGAAGCCTTCCGGGTCTGCAAAGGTAAGTAGAACAGCGAGGGGGGAGGGGGAAATCCGCTGTGCCACGCGATTTAGATTTAGCTAGAGAGCAGGAAATCTGACGATTCTAGCTAATATAAATCGTGCGTCACAGCTGATCGTCACCCAGCTGATTGTCGGAAATACCAGTTCGCCCGAACCGGTAGCATTTTTTACTACCGGTTCAGGAGAACCAGTCCGAACCGGTAGCATTTCACCCCTGATGGGCTCAAATGCAGGTGCACCGTCTGTCCAGAGAGACAGGAAGGCTTGATAACCAGGTTGGGAGGAATTGGGGGGGGGGGGAAGAGCGAGGAGGAAAAGCCGCCATCTCTCCCCACTTCCCCAAGTCTGGGCTCATTAAATCAACTTTGGAACAGCCGCCGCAGCTGCTCCCTGAACATTGTTTGGGAACTCGCTGGGATCTTGATCAAGTTTCAAAAATTCCACCGAGTGCTTGATGTGTTGTATGGGGGGGGGGGGGGGGAGAGAAGGAGAGAAAGAGAGGGGAGGGGGTGGAAGAGAGAGAGAGGTAGATCGATCACATTTTCAGGCACAATAAGATGGCAGCGTATAGCCGAGCTGGGGGGTTTTATTGGCTCTCGGTTTTGCGAAGCTGATGCTTAGTGATGGTTGCGATGGAAAAAAAAAACAATAAATGCCCTCAGCTGCCACAGCTGCATCCAATTTTCTTAAAACAATATATGGAGGGGTGTGTGGGGGAGGGGAGGGAAATGGGGGGTGGGAATTCCCCAACCTTCTTCCCATCCAGAAATACAATTTTTTTTTTTTGTGGAAGAGCTGATGGGGAAGAGAAGGGCGAGGAGACGTCTTGGGGGAAATCATTCGATGCCAACGGCCCAGTCATCTGTGACTGACGTCAGAACTGTGCCCGCTTTTCCAAACGGGGACCGGAAAAAATGTGATGGTGTGTGCTGAAAGTGAGAACCTGTTTTGGGAAGCCTAGCCGCTTTTGAAAAGCTGCCGTTGGGATCCTTGACCTTATTGAGGTCATCAATTCCAGCCAAGCCGAGTTGCTTTAATTGACTTCTCCTGCAGTTGTCTCCATGGCCCCGACGCTGAAGGACTTCTCGTGTTTCTTTACGGTATTCGGAGACGGTTTCCCTGCTCAATAGCAATACGGGTAGTCCTCGACATAACAACAGTTCATTCAGTGACCATGCAAAGTTGGTTACGATGGCGCTGGAAAAAATTGACTCGTGACCGTTTTTCCACACTTACGACCTTTGCCCCATGATCAAAATTCGGACGCTTGGGAACTGACTCACATTTATGGCAGATTCCCGCGGTCATGTGATCTCCTTTTATGACCAAGCAAAGCCAATGGGGGAAGCCGGTTTCACTGAACAATCTTGTGACTAACTTAAACAACCGCAGCGATTCACTTAGCAACCGTGGCAAGAAAGGTGGTAGCATGGAGGCAAAACTGACTTAACAACCGTCTCGCTTAGCCATAGAAGTGTTGGGCTCAATTGTGGTCGTACGTTGAGGAATACCGGTACATGTTGCTGAACTAGTGACTCTTTTAACAGATGGATGTGTCTTTGAGAAAGACTGAGGCAGGGACTTTTAAGATATGAAAAGACAGGTCATTAAATGAAGCCCGTTTTCTGAGGGTGCTCCTTTACACCATCCCTACATCTGCTGGGCCACGAAGAGCATCCAAAGTGATAAAATAAAATAAAGACCAGAGCAGCAAGTTGACTCACGCCTGTCTAAACTTTCTAATGTTTGTCATTCCTCCTTTAAAAAAAAGAAAAGAAAAAAATTGAAACAGCATTCTTGCTCTTCGTGACGTTTTCTGTTATTTATTTATGTTTTCCCTGTTCATCTTCCCACCTGCGTTTGTGTGCGTGTGCGTTTTATGCTTTTAAATCATTGTGGGATAATCTACATGTAATTCTTTTTTCTTTTCTTTTCTTTTTTTCTAAGACGGTGATCACTCTTCCAGTGATTTTTTTGATCTGCTTGGCCCTTGCAAACTTGGTTTCTTCCTCTCGTGTTACGGTTCTGGAGAGCTCATGGATTTGGTCATTTCCTCTATTGCGGGGCTTCTCCATTTCTTCCCCAGCTGTTGAGCATTACCTCAACTAAGCAGATTTAAAGGCTCAAACTGGGGCTTATTCCCTCCTAGCTTGTTTAATGCATTACGAAGCAGGACAGCTGTTTATTCCAGCGGTCCCTTCATAACATTTCTTCCTAGCCTTCGCGGGCACTCCCCCCCCCCCCACACTCCTGTGATGATATTGTGCCCTCAGTGGGCTAAGACGTTGAGCTTGTCGATCAGAAAGGTCGGCGTTTCGAATCCCTAGTATAGGTCTCCTGCGTGAGCAGAGGGGTGGACTAGATGACCTCCAAGGTCCCTTCCAACTCTGTTACTGTTACTTCCACCCTTTGAAACACAACTCTGGGGGATGTTCTACGGATCCTCCACTCCGTCAAGGTCTCGGGAGAAGCCTGCGCAAAGACGGCATGTGTCAAACACAAGGAACAATGAGGGTAGTAAGCCACAAGTGGCTTGATTCACCTAAGATCAATAGAATAGAGCTAGGAGGGACCTGGGAGGTCATCTAGTCCACACCCCTTGCTCATTCAGGAGACCTATACTAGGGATTCGAACCGCCGACTTTTCTGATCGCCAAGCTCAATGTCTTACCCACTGAGGGCACGAATGCTGCCCTCATGTCCCTCCCTAGTCTTTCTTTTCTCTGGACTGGCCACACCCAAATCCTGCAACCGTCCTTCCTATGTTGTTGTTTTTTAAAGTTTGTCAAGTATCTATAAGATAACAGGTAAAAGTATAAACATAGTTTGAAAAATGAAAAGAGTAAGTAAAAAGGAATATTAGGACAGGGACGGAAGGCACGCTGGTGCACTTATGCAGGCCCCTTACAGACCTCTTAGGAATGGGGTGAGGTCAATAGTAGACAGTTTAAGGTTAAAGTTTTGGGGGTTTGGGGAAGAAACTACAGAGTCAGGTAGTGCATTCCAGGCATTGACCACTCTGTTGCTGAAGTCGTATTTTCTGCCATCGAGTTTGGAACAGTTTATCTATTATTTGCTCGTGTATTGTTGTGGTTGAAGCTGAAGTAGTCATTGACAGGAAGGACATTGTGGCAGATAATTTTACGTACTACGCTTAGGTCAGACTGAAGTCAGCATAGTTCTAAGTTGTCTAAGCCCAAAATTTGGAGTCTGGTGGCATAAGGGATTTTTATTGCGGTTAGAGGAATGGAGGACTCTTCTCGTAAAATATCCCTGGACTCTCTCGATTGTATTTATGTCCGATATGCAGTGCAGGTTCCAGACAGATGAGCTGTATTCAAGTCGATATTTTAAGTCTCCAGGTTTTTACTCATCTTAGTTGTTCTTCTTTGCACTGCCGTGGACATCTTTTATTTTATGGGGTTCTCACCTAGTTGAAAGGCTCGTTGATATTGCTAGTCCATGGATGATAGGCCGTACGCTCAATGAATATTCGCACTTTCCACCGCGAACTAAAAACACGGTTCTACTGATGGGGTTGATTATTTTTAATGTGTTTCAATATGTGTTTAATATGTATTTTTAATATGTTTTTATTTGGATTGAGATTGTTTTTCTTAATTGTTGTGAGCCGCCCTGAGTCCTATGGAGATAGGGCGGCATACAAATCAAATTAAATTAAAATTAAATTAAAAATATACGAATAAACAAACCACTCTTCCCTTTATCACAGCAGAGGTGGGGAGGGCTCTCTTCTACCCCCACCCCCACCCCACACCACTGGGCTTCGCTTGTGCCAAAGCGAGGCCTCTCCAGCAGCGTCTGTCACTCAGATGAGAAACCAATTAGATCTCCTTGGTGGATTCACTTCTCTTTCTTCCAGCAGGCACCTAATTGGAGCCACTCGTTCCCTTCCTCCCGAAGAGAGCCGAAATGGCTAATCTTCCTGCTGTTATCTTGCCCCTCTAAACCACTCGGTCTCGGTATCTGCTGGCATGAACTGCTAAGGCCGGGAGCCAGTATTCCTCTGTGGGTATCAGGATCAACCCCCCCCCCCAAAAAACGAGAAAGGCTGCCACCGAAAAGCGCTTCTTGTAAGAAATGCTTGCTTCTCTCTTCCTTCCTAGTTCAGTTAAGATGCTCCCGGCAGCGTGCGACAGGGCTCAAGGGATGGAGGGTGAGGGGAGGCCTCTCCAGCCCCGGGGGATCTCTCCAGAGGGTCCGACCTGCTTGCAAGGCACCCCTGGAAGAATGCGTCGTCGTGTGATAAAATTAATGAATCGCCCTCCGTTTAGGAGATTTAACTTGTCAGGAGGAGGAGGGAGGACGTGAAACTTCTTAGTGATGTCTCTACGTGCGAGACTGGAAACAAAAATGAAGGGATTTTTCCATCCACAATCCCCAAAAAAATGAGCATTGCTAGGACAAACGGGCAGAATTTTGGAAAAACTATAGTTTGTAAAGGATGGTGCAAGGACAGTGGTTCTCAAACGTCTCGAAGCAACGGTAACAGAGTTGGAAGGGACCTTGGAGGTCATCTAGTCCAACCCCCTGCTCATGCAGGAGACCTATACTAGGGATTCGAACCGCCGACCTTTCTGATCGACAAGCTCAACGACTTAGCTACTGAGGGCACGATATCGTCACGGGAGTGGGGGAGTTTTGAAGAAATGTTTTGATTTCAATCTTGAGTGAAGTCTCGTGGGGGGAGGGGGGTTCCTGTGGCCACAAAAGGTATTTAGAGGGAATTTGGGGTGAAGAAAAGGACGAGAACCACTGGGGTAGGAGACGAGCAGGCTGAGCTGGAAGGCGGGGTTAAACATGTTATTAGTTTGGAATCACTGCGTAGCTACAAGACACCCAGCCCTCTGTGAATTCTGTTGACTTTGTTGTTGTTAGTTTCAAAGTCGTGTCCGACCCATTGCGACTCCATGGACAACGTTCCTCCAGGCCTTCCTGTCCTCTACCATCCCCTGGAGTCCATTGAAGCTCACGCCGACTGCTTCAGTGACTCCATCCAGCCACCTCGTTCTCTGCCATCCCCTTCTTCTTTTGCCCTCCATCGTTCCCAGCATGAGGCTCTTCTCCAGGGAGTCCTTCCTTCTCATTAGGTGGCCAAAGGATTTCAGTTTCATCTTCAGGATCTGGCCTTCTAAAGATCTAGCTAGCGCCAATTTAGCTTTGACCATGTTGATTAGATTCTTGTGCATATACCTTGACTGAAACCATGTGACTGATGATTTACGAAAGGGGAAAAACTTTTACTTTTAATGAGGTGAAAACTGCGGGAACCTTCAGAGTCGGTTTTCACCAGAACTGTGCCAATATGATATACCCAATAAAACTATTCTTTGAAGGCTCTACCTGCCTCGGAGTTTTGCTTGCTATGGGTGTACTCCTTGGAACCCTGACAATGGGAATGCTGTTTCTCCAAAATGCTGGAAAACTGCAGCCAAACAAAATAGATAATTCTGTTCTGGAACAGCCCAGGTTCCTCTGTTCAATGCGAAGGTATCTCTGGGTAGGGAAAGAATTCTGACTGCCGTGCAGAAGATTCTAGATGGGTCAAGGATCTGACTATGTAACTTCTGCAAAGGTAACTCCACTCCAGAAGTTAATTGTGCTGCTGCGAGCTACCTTTGTGTTACATGTTTGCGTGTTGAGAGCCAGAGTTGGGTGAATCTGTTCCGCGGCGAAGAACAGGTGAAGGTTGGGCTTTGTGTGCAGAAGCTGAGATTTCAGGTGAAAATGTCAACAAAAGCATACCCAGTATTTAATCATCAATATTATGGAGTGACAACAAGCTTGTTGGCAAAAAAAAAAAAAAAAAAGTAGGAAGGAGAGAGGGAGAAAGAAAGAGAGATTATAAAGATGGGAGAAATGTCACAAACACACCACACAAGAATCCTACCTGACCTTTGCAATAAGTCACATGGATAAAAGACACTCTTATTATAGAAACCAATAAACACAGTATGACTCACCAAACATAAAAAAAATATATTGTATAATAATAAAAAAATGGCAAGGAAGCAAGCTTTAATAATAAAGTATGTTTTGGTCCTTTCATATTTCAGCCAAATTTGCACCTCCTTCCTACCCAAGCCCGTATTCCTTAAAAGCAGGGCCGGCTCCAATTTTTAAGAGAGAGGTAAGGTGAACATACCTGCTACGTCTGACCATAAGCGAGGTGAAAGCTTCCATTTGCTCTGTGGAGGCCCTGGCACTTTGCCTTTCAACTTCTCTCTGTAGGGATGGGAGATGCGAGGAAGAAAAACAGGAGATTGGTATTAAAGAAGTAAAAGAGGTAAAGGCAAAGGTTCCCCTTGCACATACGTGCTAGTCGTTCCCGACTCTAGGGGGCGCTGCTCATCTCCGTTTCAAAGCCAAAGAGCCAGCGCTGTCCGAAGACAACTCTGTGGTCATGTGGCCGGCACGACTCAACGCCAAAGGGGCACGGAACGCTGTTCCCTTCCCACCAAAGGTGGTCCCTATTTTTCTACTTGCATTTTTTTTATGTGCTTTCAAACTGCTAGGTTGGCAGAAGCTGGGACAAGTTACGGGAGCTCACCCCGTTACGCGGCGCTAGGGATTCGAACCGCTGAACTGCCGACCTTTCGATCGACAAGCTCAGCGTCTTAGCCACTGAGCCCTTTCCATTAAAGAGGTACTGGAATACAATGCTTTTTTTAAAAAAAAAAAAAAAGGAGCATCCATTAACTGATTGATTAGGTCTGGAGATTTGTGTAATCACAGGGCTAGAAGGGACCTTGGAGGTCTTTTAGTCCAACCCCTTGGCCAAGGCAGAAGACTTTATAGCATCCCAGATACACGGTGGGCCAGTCTATTTTTGGAAATCAGTGATGGAGCGTCCACAACTCTGGGAGGCAAGTTGTCCCATTGATTAATTGTCCTCACTGTCAGGAAATTCCTCCTTTGTTCTAGGACCTCTCTTCCATCGGTTACTTCTTGTCCTGCCCTCAGGTGCTTTGGAGAATAAGTCGACCCCCCTCCCTTCTCCATGACTGTCCCTCAAGTACCGGAAGGCTGCTGTCATGTCTCCCCTGAGCCTTCTCTTCATTAGGCTAAAAGATACCTAACCCGTTATCATTTTAGCCTCCAGACCGCGTATCGTTTTGGTTGCTCTATTTTCAGACATTCTGGAGAAATGATACCTTGGCTCAGCCACATCACACGGAGCAAAACATTGGATTTTAATTTTTTTTTTTCCCCCATGAGACAGGATGATGGAGGGCAGGTGCCAGAAATTGGCCAGATTGAGAGTTTTTTGAGGATGTTGGGTCGGGCAGACTCTCGCTAAGCCCTCCTCACACAACTTGGAGAGGATGCTGGCAGGGAGGTAACCAGGAGGAGAGAAGAGGAACGGCTTCTCCCTCCCGAGTAGAAAATCTCGAGGGACATTCAGGGAGGTGAGAAAAGGGGAAACTGATTTTGTCTCCCCCCCCACACACAAATGGGACTAGGCCTTGCCCCCCTTGAATATTTGGTCTTTCTTACCTCAGGCAGCTGGCCAGCCTGTGGATCAGGGTGCGGGTCGACCAGAAGAAAGGCGAGGGGAATATTTCTGAAAGTGACCAGGCCATGCTTGCTCCTTTGCAGACGGGGTAAACCGAAGCAATAGCTTCCTCCTTCTATGGAAAAAAAAAAAAAAAGAAGAAGAATCTGTAGTTAAAGCATCTCTCCCACCTTCTTTTGTTTCGTGGCCGTTCCCACAATCCTAACCCTAACCCTAACCTTACCTCTGAATAAACGACATTTCTGAGGAGGGGTGGGCTTCAAAATTTTTAGCAAGGGGTTCTCTGCCCGGTTGCTGGGGAGGCGTGACCATGGTGGGCGTGGCCTAGTCAGTCTCCTGCACCATGGGGGGGGGAGGAAGGGGGGTGCTTTCTTCGAGCCTCCGGGAGGGCGAAAATGGCCTCCCCAGGCTCCAGAGGCCCTCTGGAAGCTGTGCTTCTTTCCTCTGGTACTTTCTGTCGGATGGTGAAAACGGCCTTCCCGTCAGCAAGGCAGCCTTGGGCCTTTGACAAAGGACGTCGGTTATTAACACCCCCCCCCCTTCCCTTCTCTCTCTTCATTAGCTTTCGCTGCACTGGCGCATTTAACGTTCGAAGGGGAAGCGGAATGCTGCTTACAGCATCATTTCCAATCTCTTAATGCACTAATAGTTTTCAATAATGACACCGCAGCTGCCAAGGGTTGACCTGCCTGGTGAGCTGTGGGGCACGGGAAGCGCATGTCGACTCAGGGGAATTCGTGACCTCGGATGGACAGCTCCCGTCGACGTTTTCCCAGCCCGCTCACCGCCGGCAAAACCCGACCCTCAAAACTTGCAGAATCCAAGATTTATTTCCGAGTTGCTTGCTGCAGCTTTTTTTCCCCATCTTTCCATATGGAGTCAAAGCATGCGTTGTCAACACTGAAGCCGGCCTGACTGAGGCCATCTTGGGAGGCTTCCGCGTTGCCACACTGGTGCTGAGGAATAAGGGGGGGGGGGTGTAACAGAGATAGTTGGGGTTTTGTGGCCAAAACAAAATAGTTTCCCCTGAGACCAGGGCTGAAATGCTCCCAGTTCGGACCGGATCGCCCAATCCGGTAGTGATGGTGGCGGGTGGTTCGGAGAACTGGTAGCAAAAATCCCTGTGCCCCCCGCCCACCATGCTCAGCTGAGCCGCACGATCATCAGAGGTTTTTTCTTTTTTTACTTTTAAAAGCGTTTTTTTTACAACCTCTTCCGCCGAAAAAATGCTTTTAAAAGTAAAAAAAAAGAAAAAACCTCTGATGATCGCGCGGCTCAGCTGGGATCGTCAGAGGCTTTTCAAAGCATTTTTTTCTGCAACCTCTTGGCGGTAGGTGGTAAAAAAAAATGCTTTGAAAAGTTTCTGGCGATCCCAGCTGAGTTGCCTGATCGGTAGAGAGGCATTTTTTAAAAAGCCTCTCTGACCATCCCAGCTGAGTTGCCTGATCAGCAGAGGCTTTTCAAAGCATTAGAAAAAATGCTTTGAAAAGTTAAAAAAAAAAAAAGTTGGCCACGCCCACCCAGTCACATTACCTCCACCACCACCAAGCCACGCCCACAGAACCGGTAGTAACAAATTTTGCATTTCACCCCTGCCTGAGACCCAAGGACATTCCCACAGGTGGCTGAAGAGAGGAGGAGTCAAGTTTCCGAGCAACCGGACAGCACCTTGATTGGGCCATGAGTTGGGAAAGGGGAGAAAACTTTTACTTTTAATTAGGTGAAAACCGCAGGAACTTTTAGAGTCGGTTTTCACCAGTCCGTGCCAGTATATGTCCAATAATGTTCTTTTAAGGAATCTACTTGCCTCGGAGTTCTGCTTGCTATGGGTATATATTACTTGGAAGCCTGACGCGTGTTATAGCTCTCGCCTACGATGGCTAATTCAGGTGGTCCTCGACTTACGACAGCTCGTTTGGTGACAGTTCAAAATTACTACGGCACCGAGAAAAGTGACTTGGGACCGTTTTTCACAGCATCCTCGGGATCAAGTGATCAAAATTCAGATGATAGGTCACTGGTTCATATCTGCTTCTCTCCGAGGTCAGCAAAACGAGGACCCAGATTGTTGGGGGGGCAAGAGGCTGATTCTGTAAACTGCTTAGAGAGCCCTGTGAAGCGGTATATAAGTCTAAGGGCTATTTGCTATGAGCATGGCTGTGTCCCTAGGTTACGCGGTCCCCTTTTGAGGACAAGCGAAGTCAACGGGGAAGCCAGATTCGCTTAACGGCCATGTAACTAACTCAACAACCTAAGAGCAAGAAAGGACGTAAAACGGAGCAAAACTCGCTTAACCACAGAAATGTTGGACTCAATTGTGGTTCTACCTGTAGTAGGTTTTTTTCTTTTTTCTTTTTTATTAAATATCAGCCCGGGCACTGGGACCTAATCAATCCTGCCACTCGGGCGTCACCCCCTCAAATCCCCCCCCCTCCGCGTCTCTTTTAATTAGGACAGCTGATGTTTTTTTTCTTGATCAGCAAGATAAAGATCATCTCGTCACCTTGGGGGAAGAACACAGCAGTCAGGAGCGGGGATGACTAGTTAGGTAATGACCGAAGATGGGGCAGTTTGACCTCCTCCGGAGGAGTGAAATGCCAATTAATTATCTTTTTTTTTTTTAACAACCAGCTCAATTACACCACGCGCTAATCGCCTGTGTAGGGCACTGCAAAAAAAAAAAAAAAAAAAAAAAAGGAAGGGAAGGGAAGGGAAGAAACAGGATCAACCCTAAGCACCTGTAACCGAGAATGACAAGGCCCAGCTTCTAATCATAGGCACAAAGAGTTATGGGCCCATCCTGGCTGAACTCGGGAGCCATAAGACAGTCCTCTCTCTTCAGGAAAAAAAAGAAAAAAGAAGAAGAAATATTGCTCGGGGCGCCTTCAGCGCTGCCAACAGTATTCCCTGTAAAGGTGACCAGACACCGTTCATTAGCCTTTAATGCTCAATTCAATTACCAATAAATGTCAGTAATTAATAAGGCAGGTGTGGGGAAGATGCTGAGACGCCACGCAGCCAAGACATCCACAGGAGTGAAATGGTGGAGGCTGTTTGGATTGTCGGAGCTGGGTCTTGATGTCCTGGTGAACAATCAAGTGGCAGCAGACTTATATAGAGGTAGTCCTCGACTTACAACCACAACGGAGCCCCTGAATTTCTGTGGCTCGGTTAAGCGAGTTTCGCCTCCTTTTAACACATTTCTTGCCGCCGTTGTTAAGCGAATCACTGCAGCGGTGAAGTTTAGTCAGGCGGTCGTTAAGCGAATCTGGCTCCCCCCCCCGTCTGACTTTGGCTCGTCAAAGGGGATTGCGTGACCCCCCCCCCAGGACAATGCAATTGTCATAAATACGAGTCAGTTGCCGAGCCGACTCTGAATTTTGATCACGTGATCACCGCCGGGAATGCTACCACGGTCATAAGTGTGGAAAAGGTCCCTTTTTTTTTCAGTGCCAATGTAACTTTGAACGGTCCCTAAACAAACTGTTGTAAGTCAAGGACTGCTCGTACTAGCTTCTGTAGGAAGTTAAAACCCACCCCTCTCCTAGAAAATGAAATATTTTGGGAAATATTAGAAGGGCAGAATATTTCCCCTAAAAGGGAGGCAGAAATTCAGCCCCCCCCCCTTCCACATTTGTTAATGGGCCATTAAGGCCTGGGCCAGTCTATTCTACATAAATATCTACCTCCTTCAGGCAGAGCCATTTAATTGCCCTTCATTGCATCACCCAGCAAGATTCAACCAAACTTAGCACCCAGACAACCTACAAAGCTATGACCTCTGACAGCAACCAATCAGGACACCCTTCCTGTGCCCCTCAGGAAGTTCAAAGCCAGAAGAGGGTTTAAAATCCAGGGACTCTCAGCGTCTCTTCCCTTTTTTTCCGCCCAAGATCTCCAAGGCATGTGATCCTGTTCATCAATAAACCTTCTTTCCAAGCAACTTCCAGGAATCCAGTGTCTTTTTCCCCCACTTGGAACTGAACTCAGAAGGATATTTCTTCCAATACTTCAAAGCACAAAAACCTTAAAAAGTGACGGGTGCCCAAGAAAGGGAGGGGAAGCACCAGCTCTTTTTCCTGAGCAATTTTTTTAAAAGGAGATCAAATTTGCTCTCTGGCTCCAATCCCTACAAATAATTTTTCCACAAGGGAAAGAGAGAGAGATCTGATGTTGGAGCTCAACTGCAGTGCTGGCTCCCTCAAGACCTCTTCATCCCAGGCCTTATTATGACATGATGCCACCGAGATTAAAAGGCAACCCTTGCAAGTAAGAACAACCTGGAGAAATTTGCCAGAAGCCTCTCTTCTTTTCTTTCTAAGATAATGCTAGGGGGAAAAAAATGGAATCTGAGCTGGGAAAAATCCTTAAAAAAATAATAATAATAATACTATTTGGAATTGATTTTTATTCTATTTCTCAACAATATCTTCGATTGGAAAGGGCAACACTGAACAATGTCCAAAGAGGTCTAAAAAAAACCCCCAAAACAAAGGCCACAATTATCAACTAACAGCCATTGATAGTTCCCAGCACATTTCAAAACTGAGCAAGGAAAAACCGGATAGGAGGCAGATTGGGGAACATCTTATAAAAGGTCTTCTGCCTTGAGCAGTGGGGGTCAGACTAAAAGACCTCCGAGGTCTCTTCCAGCCCTTGAGATTCTATATTAACAAACTGCAGAAACAAGTGAAAAACAAAATCATGTGCTGGCTCACCCTTCCTCAGAATAAGGAAAAAAAATTGAGGCAGCTGCTGTTTTGGTAAATGCAATATATATTTATAATATAAGTATATATGCAATATATATTTATTTATAATATATAAATAATCCAGATGAGATCTACGGAGACCAAAAAGGCAAGAGGCACGCACAAACTCCATCGAAACTGACATACCAGAAGCCACGAGAAGTTTGGCCTCCATGGGGGAGCGGGTGGTGGGGGTGGGGTGGAGAGAGGGAGGGGGAAACTGTAATAACAGAAAAGTTTAATGAGATGGAACTTCCTGGGGAAGCCAACACTCCAGGCCACGAGGATGCCCAGAACATATGGTTGCAAGTTGTGTTTTGTAATCCCTCTAATGAAGAACTGTTGGAACAAAGCAGCAGAGTTTTACATTAAGGAAACTCAAGTTTCCAGATAGGAAATCCTAACTTTCCCCTTTATGTAATATAGAGAGAAAGTAAGGATTTAACAGGGACGCAGTGGCTCAGTGGCTAAGACGCTGAGCTTGTCGATCGAAAGGTCGGCAGTTCAGCGGTTCGAATCCCCAGTGCCGCGTAATGGGGTGAGCTCCCGTGACTTGTCCCGGCTTCTGCCAACCTAGCAGTTCGAAAGCACGTAAAAAAAAATGCAAGTAGAAAAAATAGGGACCCCCTTTGGTGGGAAGGGAACAGCGTTCTGTGCGCCTTTGGCGTTGAGTCATGCCGGCCACAGGACCACGGAGACGTCTTCGGACAGCGCTGGCTCTTCGGCTTTGAAACGGAGATGAGCAACGCCCCCTAGAGTCGGGAACGACTAGCACATATGTGCGTGGGGAATTTAAATCCTTAAGGATTGAACAAATCCTTGACTTTTCAGTGCCTGCTGAAAAAAAAAAAACCCACAAAGCAAAGAAAGCCAAGATATCAGTCCAATATCCTTCTAGGAATGCGGTTGCATCTATCCAAGCTGACACCTATAAACTTAGAATGAAGTTCTCGGGCGTATATTGGAGCAAAGGGGCAGCCCCATTTGTAGGAGAGAGAAAGAGAGAGAGACAGAAAACAGGAATGACTTAATGCTTCTGTTGTTCCATTCTCAAATGTTCGGTCTGCGTGGATCTTTAGGAACATATGGAAATCGGAAATCACGGGAGGAGAGGAAATCTATCACAGGTGAAGGATGTAGAACTGGCAGACTTCAAGGGAGAAGCATATATAACATGCTGGGTTGCAAGCAAAGGTGGGAGGGGATTAAATCAACACTTTCTATAGGGTCAACCACCCACCCACCACCCCCGGGAGGAAAAAAAAGAAAGAAAAATGCATATTAAAACCTCCAATGCCCAGGAGAAAGCTTTTTGCTGACTTGATAGATTTTATTATTATTGGGTTTTTTTTAAAAAATGCAGAGATTTGGCTCTTTTGCAAGAATGCGTTCACTCTGCAATCTTCCCACATCTGGAGAAAGATTTAAAAAAAAAAAAAAAACCAACTGCTTGATTGAAAAGAGGCAAGGCTCTCTTTACACTCCCCCATCCTCCCCGAATAATGAGATCTCTGCCAGCTCTAGGGATCTCTGGGAGATCGCCGCACTTTTAAAACGTCCACCCACATTGGATCAGATTTGCGTTTAACCTAAAATACAGGCCTATCGTTCCACAGCCACAGCGAAGAAGCTTAAAGCTTGTGGGTCAGACTGATTTTGGATACGAGATGCCACAGCAAAGGCCAGCTGTGCATCTGACGTGAGTCATGGGTGTTTCTTTTCTTTTTTTTTTTTAATTTGATTTATATGCCGCCCTTCTCCGGAGACTCAGGGCGGCTTACAATGCGTTAAGCAATAGCCTTCATACTTTTGTATATTTATACAAAGTCAGCTTATTGCCCCCACAAACTGGGTCCTCATTTCACCTACCTTAGAAAGGATGGAAGGCTGAGTCGACCTTGAGCCTTGGCGAGATTCGAACCTGCAGTAATTGCAGGCAGCTGGTCTTAATAACAGGGTGCTTTAGACCACTGTACTACCAAGGCTCTTTTTTCTTCTTCTACTGTTTAGAATTGGGAAGGAAGTTCACTTTCTTTCTTACCTAAGGAGATGAAATGGTCTAGGGCAGGAGTCAGCAACCCGCGGGGCTCTGGAGCCGCATGTGGCTCTTTCAACCCTCTGCTGCGGCTCCGTCACAATTTTGAGAGGAGCTTCTGGTTGGGGGGGGGGGGGGAAGCACAGTGCACCAGGAGGAGACTCTATGGCAAGGGGCGGGTTTTCTGGTCAGCTCCACAATTGATAGGGCTTTCGGTTAGGGCAGGTAGAGGAAAAAGGATGCTGCGCTAGGAGGAGACTCTATGGTGGGGGAACCGGACTTCCGGTCGGCTCCAGGATTGAACGGGGGCTTCCGGTTAGGACCTTTGTGACTCTTTGAGTGTTTAAGGTTGCTGACCCCTGCTCTAGGGTCTCCTGCTTGAGTAGAGGGTTGGACTAGAAGACCTCCAAGGTCCCTTCCAACTCTATTCTGACTGATTGATTGATTGAGATTCACGGAAGAGGCGAAAGGAACGACATGCACACAGTATGACTTGCCGGTCGGAAATATCCTTGCCATCAATATGGCCCCGGCATAATACCACTAGGAAAACAACAAACAAAAACCCACTTTATCCCAAAAGCTAGCAGGTCCCCATTTATTAATATAAAAGAGATTTACTCCCAGAGAACTGCTTGCTGTTTTCTCCAATGCCTTATTCCGATTGCCAAGTCTTTCAGTTCTTCTGACGGGCAATTAGGATCACTTATACGCCAGTTTTTATTTTTTTTTTTATTTTTTTTTTCTCCTTCCCGTTTTTCAAGCTAGCCTTTTTACTTTTGGCCGATCGGCTCCATCACCGTGGAAGCCTTTACCAGCAAACAGCAACCCCTGTCATTGTCAGAGTGCCTCTTTCCAGCCTGAATTTGGCAAGCCCACAATTCTGTTTCTCTTTCGTTTCCAAGTTAGGATAGGTCCGTGAGCTCAAGGGTAGAGATACACAGCTAGTCCTCGACCTACAACGGTTTGCTTAGTGACCGTTCGAAGTTACAACGGTGCCGGGGGAAAAAACCCCTGATTTATGAACGTTTTTCACACTTAGGACGGTTGCAGCAACCCCACGGGCATGTGAGTTTTCATTCGGATTCTTTTCAACTGACTCTCATTGATGACAGCTGTAGCGTCATGTGATTCCCTTTTGCGACTTTCTGACAAGCAAAGTCCACGGGGGGGAAAACCAGATTCACTTCGCAACCGTGTAACTCATTTATCAACTGAGGCAATTCGCTGAACAAAACTGGCAAGAAAAGTCGTAAAATGGAGTGAAAACTCACTGAACAAATTTCTCACTTAACATAAATTATGAGCTCAATTGTGGTCGTGAGTTGTATGTTTTTATTAAAATTTTACTCTTTTTAAATTTAAGTGAGCCATGGTGGCACAGTGGTGAGAGTGCAGTACTGCAGGCTACTTCTGCTGACTGCTGATTGCCATTCGAATCTCACCAGGCTCCAGGTTGACTCAGCCTTCCATCCTTCCTAGGTGGATAAAATGAGGACCGAGATTGTTGGGGGCAATAAGGCTGACTCTGTAAACCTCTTAGTAGGTAAAATGAATCCTTCCTTCCTTCCTTTCTCCCCCCACTTCCTCCCGGGGGTTAGAATGCAGTATTGCAGGCTAACTCTGCCCACTGCCAGCAGTTCGATCCTGACCAACTGGCTCACGGTTGACTCAGCCTTCCATCCTTCCGAGGTGGGTAAAATGAGGACCCAGATTGTTGGGGGCGAGAGGCTGACTCTGTAAACTGCTTAGAGAGGGCTGTAAAAGCACTGTAAAGCGGTATATAAGTGTGCTCTTGCTAAATGAATCATTTCTCCTTTCTAGTTACGGAATCTCTGACACGAGAGGAGACTTGAGTTCCCACCATGAAAGCCTCCAGTTTCAGTTAAGATGATTTAAAGCGAAGTGGACTATGGACCTCTCTGCTACTTCAGGAGTGTGATGTTAGCAAACAATTAGAGGTCCGCCAGCAGCTTTTCCAGCTGCATTTAACCAAAAGGCACCGGGTTTTGCCCGAAGATGTGAGCATCTGATGAAAGGAACTGCAAAAAAGAATTTTATTCTTTTTAAGTCCTTCTTTGTGGAAACACTGGGTGTAACTCAACTGGACGTGGGTTACACTACCGGTTCGGATTTCTCACTACCAATCTAATTTACATAAGCCGGCGGTTTGGCGAACCGTTCTGACATCGCTAGTGAGAGCGTGCAAATTTGCATCCGTGCAAGGACCGTCTTTGTGGCTTGAAAGACGCCACCGCAGGTTCCCCCATTCAGCCTAAACGGGCGAGACAAAGCCTCTCGGCAGTTCGCTTCTCCTTTTCGCCTCCTTTTCCAGGCTAAATTGGAAGCTAAAGTTATCTTTAAACTCTCCCTCTCTTTTTCTTTTTCTTTTTTTTAAAAAAAAACGGCCTCAAATCCAATTTGCAAGGAATTGTTTGAAACATATTCGCTATTGCCAGGAAAACAATAGCAGCCTTCCAATTAACGGCACCTGCATTACAATTCAATGCGTTTAAATTGCTAAGGGCTCATGGCTGAAACCCTACTGACAACAATTAGCATTAAAAAAAAAAAAAAGAAAGAAAGAGGAAGGGGGAAAAAAAAAAAAAGCCCTACCACATTCTGCAGTTTAAAAGCAGTGGGTGGGAATTACAAAAGGTTAACAGACTAAATATAAAAATGTTTTTGAATATCAAATCAATGCGTTTTGTTAGGGGGGGGGGGAAAAAAACACCACCGGGTACTGTAATTTAACCAAATAGGGTTTTTTAAAATATCTGGAGAGGATCCAGATGTAGAAGAACCAATCGGAGAACCTCTGCCCGAAAAGGGAGGGAGGGAGAGAGAGAGAGGAGATAAGTTAATTAATCATCATCGTCATCCTATCGCATCCTGTTTATTCAGGATTTTTCGAGCAGAGGTTCTTTCCTTTAATGCTGGCATCAACCATCCCGTCCTTTCCGATGTTATTTATAATAACGCTGCTTGGGGGAAAAAAAAGGAAGAATTGATTGGTGCGCCATTAACTTCCTCCTCTGGGTTGGGCTGGAGCAAAGTGCACTCTCTGACGGGCAGGAGAGAGACCCGGGGTAAGGCTGAGGGTGGCACAAATATGCGCAACTCCACCCATCCAATCTGCGCCAGATGTGGGAGGCATTGAGGCATTAAATTCCGAAGGCGTGCTTTTTTTTTTTTTTTTTTGCAGAGATGCTGGCAACGCCGCTTGGGCTCCAGCCCAGATGTGTTTCATGTTAACGCTCATCTCAAAGGAGAGAGAAGCGCTGCCATCCGCCCTCAAAGACCCCCCCCCTCGAACTCGATTCTTTCTTTACTCAAGATTTAAGTCCTGGTTTTAAGGAGCAGGGAGAGGAATTACGTACTCTGCATCAATTTTTTCTTTTTTAAAAAAACTCTCCTTTACCTTCCCAGCGATTTTTGAACAAAGCTAAGAGGTTACTCATGGGACGCGGCGGCTCAGTGGCTAAGACGCTGAGCTTGGCGATCAAAAAGTATTGGCAGTTCAGCGGTTCGAATCCCTAGTGCTGCTGCATAATGGCGTGAGCTCCCGTGACTTGTCCCAGCTTCTGCAGTTCGAAAGCATGTAAAAAAATGCAAGTAGAAAAATAGGGGCCACCTTTGGTGGGAAGGAAACAGCGTTCCCTGCGCTTTTGGCGTTGAGTCATGCCGGCCACATGACCACGGAGACGTCTTCGGACAGCGCTGGCTCTTTGGCTTTGAAACGGAGATGAGCACCGCCCCCTAGAGTTGGGAACGACTAGCACGTATGTGCAAGGGGAACCTTTACCTTTTAAGAGGTTACTCGATCCTCCCGGATTAATTTGACCTTCCCCAACTCTCCAACTTCCTAGAAATATTAGCACAGACCCATTGTCCTTCTGGTCACTCTTGGGGCACCTGAGAAGTAGGAAGACTCACTTGGAAACTGTTTGGGCAGTTTGGGATTTGGGACAGCCGCTAAGGACAAACAGGGCAAGATCTTTTAAATTAATTCGGCTTTCTGCAAGGCAGTAGACCGTGTATGTACAATGCATTAAATCCCTGGGTTGTTTAACTATGGTTTAGTGAATAAATTGCAACTAAGTCACAAAGAAGCTACATCTTGGCTCAGCGTACTGCGGACGCTCAGTCTCTGTGTTGCAGAAGTCTCCCAGAGAAAGGAGCATCTGAATTGACCAACAGCCCAATTCCGATCTCAAAAAACTGAGTGAAGATTTTAATTTTAAGCTACCGGTAAAGACTACCCTTTGTTAAATGGCATTAAGAACATGCCGGTCTGTGGAAACAAAACTGGATTCCCATCAGAAAGCTTTAACTCAGCTAGCAGGTTAGTTTAAATACCTTTTTTTTTTTTTGGTTTCTGGGTTAGTTTGGCTCACTAGACTAAGGATTAAGCAGGGTTTTGATAGCTTGTGGATTTGTGTGTGATGGGACACTGAGCCCTTGTCTTAGCATGTTTTGTGAGCTGCTGTGGGCATTGTTTTGCTGACTTGGGTTTAGGATTAAGCTGTTGGTATCTAGATTTTTTGGAACACAAAGTAGCCAAACAGGCTGGATTCACCCCAACGGTGCCAACCTCACCCCACCCCCCCCTCCACCCCCGGTTCAAATGAAGCAAGCTTAGCATGTTGTGTGAATGTCCCGCTTGTATATCTCTGTACTCTCAGTCCTGCAACCACCGTACGCTTCTCTGCCGCGGAGTCAAGCCAGCCTAAAACAAAAACCGGTCAGAGCAACAGGATCTTAATTATGAAAATTAGCAAACCGATTCCTCCTCTCTCTCTCTGTCTCTCTGGCATTGTTTTGGTGGTGATGGTGGTGGTGGGGAGGAAAGAGGTCACTCAAACAGATCAAAGGCTGCAGGCTGGGGAACTCTTCGCAAGCTTGTTTAGACATCTCGTCAAAGAAAGGGAAAGTACAAGCAAGCCCAACCACAGTGTTGTGAGAACCACGCTGGGCCTCAACAGGTTTAATCCCTTCAGACAGATCGGCAGGAGAAGGACAAAGCCACCGAGACCTCTGGCCTTTCCGAGAGACCGAAACTTGCATTGTTGGGCTTCTCCCTTCCTCTTGGGGCAGATGGCTTGCCCGCTAGAGAGAGGTTTCCCGGCACGATGCTGTCCTGACTTAAATAAATGTCACCACCAAGTAAACCGCAGATGGACGCTCAACTTCTTAACCCTCGAACAGGCTTAAGGAAAAAAACAAACAAAAAACAGAAGAAATGCAGGGGGGAAAAAACAACAATAAAGCACCGAGGCTCTGACACAACAAGGCCACTTGTGATGAAGGCAGCCTGGGCTTCAGACCTCCGACGGCAAAATATTCATATTAAATTGGAAGGCAGGGGATTGAGCATTAGGTCGTGACACCCGTTAAATTGGATGCAAATCAGAGGTGGTATTCAGTCGGTTCGGGCAAACTGGTAGCGGCGACTGCAGGTGGGACATAATAGGACGTAATGCCGTAAATAGGACGTAATGCCGTCCTATTTGGCCACGTTTTTGAGGCCGGGCGCATGCGCGAGAAGGCGCGAGCAAAGCACATGCGCGGAAGGACGGGTACATGCGTGGAAGGCACACACGTGTGAGTGAAGCGAGTGTGCGCACACACGGCAAACCGGTGGTAAGAATATGTGAAACCCACCGCTGATGCAAATGCGGGCGGGAGACTTGTCGAGGTTCGAGTGGCCAAACAGAGAAGAAAGTCATCCGTTCCAAGTCATACAGATGTACGTGTCCGATCCAGATGTTCTCGTTCCACAACTGTACGTTTTCAGAAGCTGATCCTGTCGTGGTCCCTCCCACTGAGGACTCCACAGAAAGATCTGGAAGGAGGCCGAATCCCCCCCCCCAAAAATCTCCATCTGGTCTTCGAAGTCTTGGGTTTTTCTTAGGAGTCTCAGGAGTTCAATGAGTTCTCCAACACTCAATAATTATTTTTTTAAAAAAGTCTTGGTGTTGAACAGCAGGTTGTCCCTGGTGTGTGCTCAGTTGACTTGATGTTGCCTTGTTGTCTTGTTCTTACGGCAGCCTTGACGTTCTGCAGCTGGGACTCAAGGGCTCTCCTAGGCTCCGCTCCAAAATCGTGACCCTACTCTTGTTCCCCATACGGATTGGGAGCCAGATTAGATTCTGGATCGCCTGCCAAAGTTGCTGTGACTTTGAAAAGCCTTTCCTCGGCTGGCTCCTACACAGGGTAGCGCCTACCTAGAAGAATTTCACCCTTCTGGTGATCTATGATGGACCATTTCCAGGAACTGTCCTCTATGGGTTGAGGTGATGGGGAGGACATCCTGTGGATTTGAACTGATGACAACCGCTTCACAAATTAAGAGGGCAGGGCTCAGCGAAGGAAGCCTGAGTTAATGAAAATCCATGCTGTGGTCTGTCAGCTGCCGGCCCCTCTAGCAGCCAAATCAGATGAGGAGTTCGAATCAGCATCAGGGAAGAGGGAACGGAGCTGTCAGAGAGAGAGAACAGAGGCGGAGCCTGGGCCATCCATCAGCCCTCAGATGGAGAGTCAACAGCCCCCAGGTCTGGAGGTGGCTGATGAGGAAAAGGAGGAACAGCTGGGTCCAGTGCCTGATGCGCAAAAGGCAGAGGAGAGGAGAGCACTGGAAATCTATGGGCCGGTCCTCGGGACGGAAGAATCACTGCTGCTAGCGAAGCCCCCCACTCTAGCTCTGGGGATAAAAGGCAGGGGGCAGAGATGAATAGGTGTGGCAGACAACTATTCATCACCCTGCCGGACAGACTTGTTAGCCCGCGGTGAGGGAGAAACTTTTTGCCAGGGCTGCTGGCGCTCCTAATAAAGGAATCATTGATTTAACTACAGAGGGTTTGTCGTGTTCAGGGAGCTGGGTCAGAACAATCCATGGGCAACTCAATCATTATAGTCCCATTTGCCTCGTGGGTTTTGCTGGGTTCCTGAACTAACCTACTTTCTGGGTTCACCGCACGAACTGAATCATCCGCTAATCCAACTGCCAAAAAGTCCAACCGAAGGTTAAAGCTGGCTAAACTCAAGATATTGTGCAAGACTTGCCAATTATTCTTTATTTGACCTGGGAAAACCCAGCGAGAACATGATTGTCATAATCAATTGCCAAGTGTCCAAATTTTGATCACGTGACTGTGGGGATCCTGCAATGGTCGTAAGTGTGAAAAAGGGTCATAAGTTACTTTTTTTTCCAGTGCTGTTGTAACCTCAGTCACTAAATGAACTGTTATTGAGGACTACCCGTATTCAAGGCCACCAAAACTCTCACCTTTCCAGATGTCTTCTAAAACTTTGCAAGCTGTTTTTAGGGTGGTGGAGCTCCTCAATGACCCCACTTGAGACTAGGAAAAATAAATTGCTCCTGTGACTTTTCAATCTCTGGCAGGAGTGAAGAACCACGTTTTCCACCTTTTAAGAAGGTAGAAGGACCAAACCATTGTGGTTGATATCACTCGGAGGCCATCTGGAGGGCTTTACGTTCTTTGGAAACCTTTCCCAAACTGCCTGCCTCTAAAAATCATCCAACAAAATCCAGCTCGAAAGGGGATTTTGAATCTACGCATGTTTCGAAGGCCCGATTTCCACTGAGCTTTTATTTCCCCATCTCATAAATTCCACCCGGTTTAAGACGTGTAACGAAATAGCCAACGGTCTTGTCCAAAAGAATGAGAAGCATTTGAGCTGAAGCGGCAGAAAAACACTAGGCGATAGGAAGCAAACTTTTAAAACAGATGGATGAAGAGCAACCGGGCAGCCAATAACAACGAGGTTGCTATTGTCAGTGCTTGGAAACGGACTGAGTTGTTGTACTTTGCTGTACAAAAACACAAGGGCCGCATGGGGAAATCAGCCATCACGGAACAGGCATCTCATTCCACAGAAGCGATGTCAGGCTAAGCCAGATACGCCTCCACTGTTGCTTGGAGTCCAGACGTTAAGAAGCTTTGCTTAAAACTGGTTGGTGGTTAGAACTGATCAGAAAGGATGCAGAAATTTTGGGAAATTGGAGAGTTTATACCCAAGACCGGCTGAAGGCATCTGGATGCCCAATGCAGAAATCCAGTAGCTCAGCATACAAACTTTCCATGCAGAAAAATCTTGGTTTCCTTATTAAATAGCACTAGCAATAGCACTTAAACTTATATACTGCTTTACGGTGCTTTTACAGCCCTCTCTAAGCGGTTTACAGAGCCCCCAACAATCTGGCTCCTCATTTTACCCACCTCGGACGGATGGAAGGCTGAGTCAACCTTGAGCCCGGTGAGATTCGAACTGCCAAATTGCAGTCAGCAGAAGTAGCCTGCAGTACTGCACTCTAACCACTGCACCAGCTATTGTTATTAAAGCTATTGTTCTTTTATTTATTGCAAATATTGTTCCCTTATTAAAGCTATTTTCTACTGTGAAGACCATGGCACATTTTGCTGTCCTATCTTTGTTTCCAATGCAGATTTCTGGGCATCTTCTCTTGTGCTTGTGGACAGAAGCACCTTCTCTGTCTGTGAAGGAGACACTGATTCAAGACGTTTGTTTTCACTTAGGGCGGCATGCAAGCAAGTCTCTGGTTATTAAAGAGGACAAATGAGAAGGGCATGCCCACCCCTTAATAGAATAATTAAGTTGGAAGGGACTTTGGAGATCGTCTGGTCCAACCCAACCCCAAGCAGGAGATCGTATGCAATTTCAGGCTGCCCAGTCTCTTCTTAAAAACTTCCAGTGTTGGAGCACCCACAATTTCTGAAGGCAAGTTGTTCCAATGATTAACATACTGGCTGGGGAATCCTGGGAGTTGGGAGTCCACACATCTTTAAGTTGCCAAGGTTGAGAAACACTGGTTTATTTGATCCATTTTAGAGGCTTCCCAACACCGTAAATCTCCGGGTAGTTTTACAAGGAACTTGATAAAACAGAACCATACTACTCTTAATAACTTGTGAATGGATTGATGTACCTGGCCAGAAACATGCACAAGGGAAGCTGAGGAGATGGTGATGATTGAGTCCTGTAGCCATCATCATCCTTGGATGCTTGCCCGGAGTCTAGACTGCATGGAAGCCAGCATTAAAGCGGTTGCCACTGGCCTTTTCGATCCCACGATGCCAAGCACTCCTGATGTATTCTGGTATATCCCAGCTGGATTGGTATTTCAGTCCAATCTGGAGCCAACAACAGGAACAATCCTTCCGGGTAAGGATGATGGTCTAAGCTAAATTAAACCATGTGTGGTCTCGGGCCTCTTCTATGTCGCTTGGCATCACGAAGATGCTAACGAGAAATACAGAGAGAAGGACCAGATTACTGTAGAACGCTGTGTTCCCTGGAGAAACGTATAATACGTTTCATTCTGTACACCTCGCCTTCATTTGAAAATCTCCCTCTTTTGAAAGAAACAAGCACGGTCAAGGTAAGTAGTCAATGGCTGTTAAGGGAGGGGAGGGGGAGCTTCCCCTGAAATGACTTTTAATCCGGCTTCAGATGTCATTACGGCTTCAAAACCAGAGAGTCGAGCACATCCATCTCTGAAAGGAAAAATGCCCTGCGCTCAGAACCTCTCAGAATTCCATTTTGCTGGCAGTTCATCAATAGTTCATAGGGCTGGGTACATTTCCATCACTGGGTTATTACCGCCATGTTAAAAGAACAGGGTGAACAAAAGCCTCAAGGACCTCGTAATTTACCCATCAGCAGAACTTGTTCCTGAGGTGTTTTGATCCCGGGCCAACCTTTTGCTCAAGCAGCCAGCCACAAAATCTTGCTGGAGTGAGTGAGTGAGGAAAAGGGGCAAAGGGGGAGGGAAGGAAGGAAGGGGAGGAAGGGATGGAGGGAGGGAGGAAAACGGGCAAAGGGGGGAAGGGAGGGAGGGAGGGGAGGAAAGGGGGCAAAGAGAGGGAGGAAGGAAGGAAGGAAGGAAGGAAGGAAGGAAGGAAGGAAGGAAGGAAGGAAAGGAGGGAGGGAGGGGGCAGAGGGTCTTAGGAGGGATGGATGGATGGATGAATAACAAAGGGAGGGAGGGAGGAAGGAAGGAAGGAAGGAAGGAAAGGAGGGGGGG
>NW_027256898.1:2652812-2675161 GCF_029215685.1 Pituophis catenifer annectens | reverse complement strand
ATACCAGGTATTCCCCATAAAAACACAATTGTAATAAAAAAGATTGTGCAGAAATGGAAGAACTGGCACTAAAATGAAAAGAAGAAGAAGACACAGAGTATTTTCGAACGTGGGACTTGTTTTACAAATGGTTGGGTGGTAGAGGTAGAAATTAAGAGAGGGAAAAGTATTATTATATATAAATAAAATGATCCAGACAATACGCTGTTTACTAAGCACCTATGTATGTATTGTGAAAATATATATATAAACTTTTAAAACACACACACACAATTCCCATCATTCTGGCAGGACCTTCTGCTCCATGGAGTAAAGCACTGCCTTAAAAGAATAACAGCGTTGGGAGGAACCTTGGAGGTCGTCTAGTCCAACCCTCTGCCCAGGCAGGAAACCCTACACCACTTCAGACAAATGGTTATCCAACATCATCTTAAAAATTTCCAGTGTTGGAGCATTCGCAACTTCTGGTGGCAAGCTGTTCCACGGATTAATTGTTCTCCCTGTCAGGAAATCTCTCCTTAGTTCTAAGTTGCTTCTCTCCTTGATTCGTTTCCATCCGCTGCTTCTTGTCCTGCCCTCGGGTGCTTTGGAGAATAGACTTCCCACTCAGGGTTTTTACAGCTCAGTCTACTTGGCAGTCCAGTTGTTATTTTTTTTTTTCCAGGAAAGCATCGAAGTCTGTCTCTCCGGTGTTAACAGCCTGCACAGATTTTCAGCTTCCCACCTCTGGGTAAGCAGGGAAGTGAGTTCCAAATTCAGCTGAGAGAAACAAAGCCCGGAGGCTCGGACCCGAAGTGGCTCTGAGCGTAGGAGAGATTCGCAAGCTGTCCGCGGCAAAAGGAAACTCAGATAATAGGCCAATTGAGCCGAGGTAGCCGGTCGTTTGGACTGAGAGCGCATTCAGAATTTGGAAAGCATGGGAGTGGGGTGAGCGCAGACCCAAAGTGCTGCCAAGGGAGAAGTTTCTATTCATAAAAAATCCATCACAGTGAGCACGGTTCCCAGCCACCCGCCAGGAAACATTCCTGGAAACAAATATTGCCAGAGAATAGTGCACTGCTTGGCACTGCTCCAGTTGTTTAATTATTTTAATTTTCAAAACCTTTTTAAAAGGCAGGCAGGCAGGCAGGCAGGCCGGCCAGGAGATACGAGAGCACCCTGAGGCTCGTGGGCACCAGGTTGCCCAGCCTGTGGAAAGCTATGGTTGGTTTCAAGAGTGGCCTGTTGGCAAAGTGACAGCAGCTTAGTTCAGGCAGATGCTAAGCCGTCAATCGTAGCTTGCAAGCCATAAGGTTGAAGTTCACCTCGAATGAAGGGTATAAAACGTATGAAAAATGGTTGCAGGAACTGGGTCTGTCTAGTTTAATGAAAAGAAGGACTAGGGGTGATAGGATAACAGGGTTACAAAATCTCAGGGGCCACCCCAAAGAAGAGGGAGTCAAGCTATTCTCCAAAGGACCTGAGGACAGGACAAGAAGCAACGGGTGGAAACTAATCAAGGAAAGAAGCAACTTAGAACTAAGGAGGAATTTCCTGACAGTTAGAACAATTAATCCATGGAACAACTTGCCACCAGAAGTTGTGAATGCTCCAATGCTGGAAGTTATTAAGAAGAGATTGGACAGCCATTTGTCTGAAGTGGTGTAGGGTTTCCTGTCTAAGCAGGGGGTTGGATTAGAAGACCTCCAAGGCAATGGTGAAATCTATTTTTTTTTTACTACCGGTTCTGTGGGTGTGGCTTGGTGGGTGTGGCAGAAGGATACTGCAAAATCTCCATTCCCACCCCACTCCAGGGGACGGATACTGCAAAATCCCCATTCCCTCCCCACTCCTGGGGGAAGGATATTGCAAAATCTTCATTCCCAACCCCACTCTGGGGCCAGCCGGAGGTGGTATTTGCCGGTTCTCCGAACTGCTCAAAATTTCCGCTACCGGTTCTGCAGAACCTGTCAGAACCTGCTCGATTTCACCCCTGCTCCAATGTCCCCTCCAACTTAGTTATTCTGTTAAATTTAAACAAAACAGTGCAGTAACAAGATTACGAAGGAGTGTTTGAGGAGATCTGGTAACCCACTCTGACGTTCTACTGTGGACGTTCAGATGGGTACTTTTCTCATCCGATGGCGTTGCTCGGGTTTACTTGAAACCAGTGAGTGATGTTTGCAATCCCAGTACAAGGCGTCGCTGAATTAACCATCTGTGTCGTATTCACCCAATTCTACATCAAGCATAACATGGCTCGGAAGCTCCGGAGATCCAGAACGCGCCCGCAAGAAACGGAAACCAAATTGTAGACTAAAAGGAAGAGACAAACTGACTTTCTCTCTGCCACTTACGAAAAATGTTGCTTCTCGGTGACTTCCAACGATTCGTGGGAGCTGGTTTCGGGAAAGGTGATCTTTTTGATCCTGGCTGTAATCTCCAGCAATCGACCCCTTTCGCCTAATAAATCAAAGGACAAGGCATGATTTCAACTCCGGCTCTGCAGCTGGCTCTGAGGATCAAGGTTGGGTTCTACAGAGAAGCGAAGATCCCTGGAAGCATCGTATTTGGGACGCTCCTAAGCATGAGTAGAAGGTTAATTGTCTCTCGGGAGCCAGCACTGTGTAAAGATTTAGAACAGAGTATTTGTATGTCTAGGTCAGGTGTCAGCAACCTGCGGCTCCGGAGCCGCATGAGGCTCTTTGGGCCCTCTGCTGTGGCTCCCTGTCGGATGAACCCACCACTGGCTGGCCCCACTCCTCACCCTTCCCTCCCAGTCACTCCTCGCCTGGCCTGAGAAGGTAAGGGCGACAGCGGGTGATGGAGAAGCGGCCGGGGCACAGACAGAGAGATACAGAGAGAGGGGGAGAGAGAGAGACAGAGAGAGAGGGAGAGAGAGAGACAGAGAGAGATACAGAGAGAGGGGGGAGAGAGAGAGACATAGAGAGATACAGAGAGAGGGGGAGAGAGAGAGACAGAGAGAGATACAGAGAGAGCGGGAGAGAGAGAGACATAGGGGGGGGAGAGAGAGACAGAGAGAGATACAGAGAGAGAGGGAGAGAGACATAGAGAGATACAGAGAGAGCGGGAGAGAGACATAGATACAGAGAGAGCGGGAGAGAGAGAGACATAGAGAGATAAAGAGAGAGCGGGAGAGAGAGAGACATAGATACAGAGAGAGCGGGAGAGAGAGAGACATAGAGAGATAAAGAGAGAGGGGGAGAGAGAGAGACATAGAGAGATACAGAGAGAGGGGGAGAGAGACATAGAGAGATACAGAGAGAGCGGGAGAGAGACATAGATACAGAGAGAGCGGGAGAGAGAGAGACATAGAGAGATAAAGAGAGAGGGGGAGAGAGAGAGACATAGAGAGATACAGAGAGAGGGGGAGAGAGACATAGAGAGATACAGAGAGAGCGGGAGAGAGACATAGATACAGAGAGAGCGGGAGAGAGAGAGACATAGAGAGATAAAGAGAGAGGGGGAGAGAGAGAGACATAGAGAGATACAGAGAGAGCGGGAGAGAGAGAGACATAGAGAGATAAAGAGAGAGGGGGAGAGAGAGAGACATAGAGAGATACAGAGAGAGCGGGAGAGAGAGAGACATAGAGAGATACAGAGAGAGAGGTGGGGAGGGAGGGAAAGAGAGATGTCAAAAGGATTTTTGTGGTTCCTAGTGTTTTTTAACAATTAGTTCTCTGCCCTAATGACTGGCTGGGTAGGCGTGGCTAGGGGGGTTGTCATGTGACTGGTGGAAGTGGGTGACGTTGAGTTGGCCACGCCCACCCAGGTTTTGTGGCTCCCGGTGTTTTCTTTTCTGTGGGAAACGGGTCCAAATGGCCCTTTTGAGTGTTTAAGGTTGCAGGCCCCGGGTATAGGTAGTCCTCAACTTACAACAGTTCATTTAGTGACTGTTCCAAGTTACGTCACTGGAAAAAAAAATGGCTTATTGCCATTTTTCACATTTACAACCGTTGCAGCATTCCCGTAGTCACGTGATCAAAATTTGGATTTTGTTCCAATATTGGAGGGGCTGCCCCAGAGAGGAGGAAGGGGGTCAAGCTATTCTCCAAAGCACCCGAAGGCCGGACAAGGAATGATGGATGGAAACTGACCAAGGAGAGATTCAACCTGGAAATAAGGAGAAATTTCCTAACAGTGAGAACAATCAACCCATGGAAGAGAAGTTGCCTTCGGAAGTTGTGGGAGCTTCATCACTGGAGGCTTTCAAGAAGAGACTGGACTGCCATCTTTCAAAATGGTTAGGGCCTCCTGCTTGGGCGGGGGGTTAGACTAGATGACCTACAAGGTCCCTTCCAACTCTCTTAATCTGTAATCTGGATGCAAGGCAATTGGTTCATATTTTTGACGGTCATAGTATCTCGGGGTCACGTGATCCCTTTCTGCGACCTTCCGACAAGCAGAATCCACGGGGAAAGCCGGATTCACTCAACCACCAGGTTACTAGCTTAACAACTGCCACGATTCACTTAACAACCGTGGCAAGAAAGGTCGTAAAATGCAGCAAAATTCATTGAACAGCTTTTCTCACTGGCAACAGAATGTTTGGGTTCAATTGTGGTCGTAAGTCGGCGGTTCGAAATTTACAACAGCACTGAAGAAAAGTGACCAGTTTTCACACTTGTGACCGTTTCACTATCCCTATAGTCACGTGGAGTGCTTGGCAACCGGCATGTATTTCTGATCCCGGGATCTTGGGATTGTCACCTGCAATCTTCTAGGAAACTCCTGACAAGCAAATATGGGGAATCAGATTCGCTTAACGACCGCATGATGACTCACTTAAGAACTTCCGTGATTCCCTCAACCATGGCAAAACAGGTGGTAAAATGGGACGCGGCTGATTTTTAACCACTGTCTTGCTTAGCAATAGAGATTTGGGGCTGAACTGTGGTTTTAAGTCAAGTACCGTACTAGCTACATAAATTGACGGTAAACCCCACTCCTTCGTAGCACTGATGATGTTACCTCGTTTGGTAATGAAACGTCTGCAAGAAAAACAACGACACAAAGATGGATCGCACAACATCTGCCTTTTACTGGTTTTGAATTTCTTCCTATTTAGTTTCAACAGATGCTCTCAGGGATTAATGTGGTGGAAGAAGAAAAAAAGGATCCGTCGGCCATGCTCTGTCTGGAAGACACATGCAACTAAATCCAAACAAGTAGAATAAACTCCACAAGTAGAATAAACTCCACAAGTAGAATAAACTCCAATGATCTCCTAGCCTGGGACATCCTGTTTCCAATGCTCTTTTAGGACAACCCATCTTTCTCCCTAAGGCTTCTACCATATATTTCTATGTCAAGCAAAGCATGTTTCCACTCAAACGCTATAGCCAAAAGATGGGAAGGAGATCGTTTTCCCACGGGACGAAATCAGAACGTGGTCCAATTTTATTTTTATTTTTTTTTCAAGGGGAGAAGAGAGGAGGAGGAGGAGAAGAAGCAACACAAACAGCGCATTCCACGATAAAAGCCCACCAAACAGAACCGTCACCCGGAAAAACGTAGGCAGCTTAACAGTCATTTAATTACCACCACCTGCTACAGGCAGCCTTGACTTCTCCGGCAGTAATTTAAAACAAAACAGGTTTACAAGGTCCGTGCGAGTCTTCTGCAATCAACAGAAAACTTTTCTAACATCAAGGCTTCCCTTGGAGCTTTAAAAAGGCTCTTTTTTTTCTCCCCCCCCCCTTTTTTTTTTTTAAAAAAAAATAGCAATTAATAATTAGCAAAGAGCTAAGATGGAATCTTAGGAACAAGCATAGCTGTGGTTATCCAGGAAATCAGAGGTGGTATTCAGCCGGTTCTGGCGAACCTGGGGAGGGTGAAAAACAGCCATTCCGGTCCCACCGGAAGTCAGGAAATGGGCCATTTCTGGCCTCTGGGGGTGGGGGTGGGGAGGCTGTTTTTGCCCTCCCCAGGCTCCAAGAAAGCCTCTGGAGGCTGGGGAGGGTGATAAACGGGCCTACGGTGCCATTGCATGCCAAAAGCAGGGAGACCGTGGTGTGTGTGTGTGTGTGTGTGTGTGTGTGTGTGTGTGTCATGCGTGCGTGCGCGGGGTGCATTGAATTATGGGTATGGGCACGCGTGCGACCCCTACACACTCCCCCTGCTTTTGGCACACGACGGCAAAAAGGTTAGCCATCACCAATCTAGGTTGATTTTGGCTTTGAATTGCCCAGGGTCTAATCTGATCATTTGTACACAGGCTCACTGTTAACTCCGATTTTAGGAAGTGGAAAGCTGTGGAATTGTTTACCTGTGAAGAATGAAAACTTGGGCAGGAGACAAGACATGGGAAAGAAGATGTCTGTGTCCATCTGGACACATCCTGGGATTGAAATGTCCGTCAGTCTCAAAAAGGTTTGAATTAAAATGGCAGCCCTGCTGCAATTTCCCACAAAGCTACCCTTTTGCATTCTTTCTTAGGGAATGGATGTCTTTCACTGTCCCAGAATGGAGACGGGGGTTACAGATAGTCAAAAAAAAAAAGATTTATTTATTTTTTTAATGGGTTTGACAATTTTGACACACTTCACAACTTTCATGAAGACAGATGAAGAATTGGGTATGTCTAGTCTAAAAAGAAGGCCTAGGGAAGATATGATAGCAGTGTTCTAGTATTTGAGGGACTGCCCCAAAGAAGAGGGGGGTCAAGCTATTTTCCAAAACACCAGAAGTCAGGACAAGAAACAATGGATGGAAACTAATCAAGGAGAGAAGCAACCTGGAATTAAGGAGAAACTTCCTAACGGGAAGGACAATTAACCAGTGGAACAGCTTGCCACCAGAAGTTTTAGGTGCTTTAGATCACTGGATGTTTTCAAAAAGAAACTGGACAGCCACCTGTCTGGAATGATATAGAAACCAAAAGGGCTATTTTTTTTTGTCACCCATAGAAATTATTTTACAGAGTCCCGCAAAGATTCCAAAAAAAAAAAAAAGCATTCTT
Organism: Pituophis catenifer annectens; assembly: GCF_029215685.1. NCBI lineage: Eukaryota > Metazoa > Chordata > Lepidosauria > Squamata > Colubridae > Pituophis > Pituophis catenifer. Next base: position 2,668,200 of record NW_027256898.1, on the reverse strand, counting down.
ACTTTTAGAAACCTCTCCATTATCCGTCTGCAGCTGGATGTGAAAAGTAAGAACCGATCCTAGACTTGCGTCTATCACCTCTGGCCCTATAATCGCCATTGTCTTCGCTTGCCCTGCAAAATGTTCAACAGACCTTGGTGGTTAGCGCTCCTGAAAAAGACCAGCTGGGACATTTAAACATCATTCTCTTTTCGAAAAGTAGGCCTCCGGGACAGAAGATTGGCAAAATGTTTCCTGCAAGAGCGAGCCTCGAAACGCAGGCAATGAATAGAGCATATTTCGTAGCAAAGGTATGCATTGTTGCCTATTCTGGTTTACTTCAAATGAAAGTTTCATTTCTCTAAAGTTTAGGAGAGGGGAATGAAATTAGTTTCATAGCCTTGATAGTACAGTGGTTTAGTGCACCCTGTTATTAACACAGCTGCCTGCAATTTCTGCTGGTTCGAATCTCTCCAAGGCTCAAGGTTGACTCAGCCTTCCATCCTTTCTAAGGTAGGTGAAATGAGGACCCATTTTGTGGGGGCAATAAGCTGACTTTGTATAAAAAATATACAAAAGGATGAAGGCTATTGCTTAACGCATTGTAAGCCGCCCTGAGTCTCCGGAGAAGGGCGGCATATAAATCAAATTAAAATAAATAAATAAATAAATTAAAAAAATAGCGGCTTCCGCCCGGTTGCGAGAATCGTTTTCTTTAGACAGAAAGTGCCTTGGCAAACCTGAATAGGTGTCAGTGTGTCCTTTCTTTTAAACAATTGTCCCACTTACACTACGTGAAGACCAGGGGTGAAATGCTCCCGGTTCGGACCGGATCACCCGATCCGGTAGCGATGGCGGCAGGTGGTTCGGAGAACCGGTAGCAAAAATCTCTCTCCCCCCACCATGCCCAGTTGAGCCGTGCTATCACCAGAGGCTTTTTTTTTTTTTTTAACTTTTAAAAGCATTTTTTCTACAATCTCTTCGGCCAAAGAGGTTGTAAAAAAAAATGTTTTTAAAAGGCTCTGACGATCCCAGTGGTGAGTTGCCATTTCCTCTGCTTTCCTCCACGCGCCCCAAAAATAATAAGACTTCTCCGAAAATAAGGCCAAGCGCTTATTTCTGGGTTCAAACAAATATAAGATAGAATTTTATTTTCGGGGAAACATGGTATCTTTTCTATCTTATCTCTCTACTTATCTACCTACCTACCTATATGATTTCTATCTATCTATTTATCCATCCATCCATTTATCTATCTTCTCTACTTCTCTATCTTCCCTACCTACCTACGCTACGATACTGTCCATCAAAGGGATCCCCAGCCAAGATCACCACAAACTCCTGGCTATTTTCCTAAAGTTTCCTTTTCTTTTCCCGAGGCACGAAGTGGGAATCATGTGTGAAAAGAGCAGCATTTCAACTGAGGCTTCTGAGTTGTGCCCGCTGCCTCTCCCTGGCCTACACAACTTCCCACCCCCATTGTGGGTTCGCTGCTGCTTTTCAACTCTTTGGCCTGACAAGTTCGGAGTGCAGAATTGATGCCGACGCTACACAAATCAAATCAAGGGAAAGGCAGGGCATTATTCTGGGGGTCTCATTACGAACCAAACTGCATAAATCCAGAGCACGTACCAAGAGGGGAGCCGTTATGCCAGAGGCCGTCATAGATGACGCCCGAACAATGGATCATACAGCCTTGTCCATTGAACATATCGTTTCTCCATTGTCCCTTCAAACAGATAAAAGGGGAGGGGGGGAGAGGATGAATGAATGAATGAAACAGGACAAAAGAAAGAAAGCGAGCATCGGGTTTCAGACTTGGATGGTAGCTCTAGAAGAAAGAAAGAAAGAAAAAAAGGATTAGGCTAAACACGTCCAAGTGGGTGGTTATAAAATAGCCAGGAGAGGGACTGGTTGGGTCTTTTAAAAGGTAAAGGTTCGCCTCGCACATATGAACTTGTCGGTCGAAAGGTCGGCAGTTCAGCGGTTCGAATCCCTAGTGCCACGTAACGGGGTGAGCTCCCATGACTCGTCCCAGCTTCTGCCAACCTAGCAGTTCGAAAGCACGTACAAAAAAAATGCAAGTAGAAAAATAGGGACCAGCAACAGCGTTCCGTGCTCCTTTGGCATTGAGTCATGCCAGCTGCATGACCACGGAGACGTCTTCGGACAGCGCTGGCTCTTCAGCTTTGAAACGGAGATGAGCACTGCGCCCTAGAGTCGGAAACGACTAGCACATATGTGCGAGGGGAACCTTTACCTTTAGAGGAGAACGACGACCACAGGGGTCCTCGTGAGATTGTGACAGGCCCACACAGCCCGAGAGAGCTAGAAAAACCTAAGCGTGGGAGGCGATTCCGTCTTTGCCTCCCGTGGGCGAGTCACTTCACCAGCCAGAAGAGGGTCGGCCAGCCGCGGCTTCTCTGGCAACGGCATGTGGCAAATTCAAGACCGGCGGGGCGGGCGGGCTGGCGCATGGGTGGGTGCGCAGGAGAGTGACAGCCGGGATCCAGGCGCTGAACGGCTGACGGAAGGGTGGCTCTCGTGTGGAACAAAGTGCTACTATGACTCTAAATTTATCCGAGCTGCCAGCAAATCCCAGATGGATCCGAAAGACTCAAACGTTTTGCCACCCGCTCACAACAAGTTGTCTCCCAAAATAGTGGGAGGGGGAGGCGGGGAGGAAATGCCGTGGGGAGAGGAGGGGGAGCAGCTGCCCAAGCCATTGAAAAGCAAGCACGAGTGGGGGGGGGGAAGATTCAGCAAGTGGGATCCTTCTGGTTTCTCCCTCCCACAATCGCTCTTCTCCCAGCCTTCCAAAGAAATCACTCACACGCCTTCTGCCAAGAATAAGCTGTGGCTCCTGTATAAGTATGCACACACGTGTGCACGTATGTGCACCATCTCAGGTGCTCAGGAAGCTCAGGAGGAAGAGGTTGACATGTTCCTATGGGGCCACACTTATTAATTCCTCTCCAGGCGGAGTCCCATTCCAGTACGTGGGGAGTGCAGTGACTTTGTCTCTTGGGATGGACTTAATGATTGGCAGGCGAAGCGATTTAAAAAGAAGACTTGAGGGGGCAGGCCAGGTGACATAAACTCAGACAACCATGATGGATTCAACAAACCAGGTTTAATCAAACCAGGGCTTACATAGCCAACCAGGGGCTACATAGCCTCCGGGGGCGGGGGGGGGGGGGCCTCTAGGATATTTCAAGGGTGCCATAGGTGAAAAATAGTAAGGAGGGGAGGTCCATGGCAGGTGCTGAGGGAGATGGGCAGTTAAGAAACACGAAATGTAAGTAAGTAATTAAGTAAGTAAACCAGTTGTACTAATAAAGAATATTTGTAGCTCGGGGTTGACATGGCGCTCTCTGAGCTTGCTTGCTTTCTTGAGACGTTTTAAAACCCAAACAGGGAACAACATCAGTGCTAGGGGGAGGAGGAGGAAGAGGGCTGTGGGGTCCTTGGTGCTCTCTGAGTTTGCTTGTTTCATTACCCAAACTAGCACTGATGATGCTACCTACCGTGTTTCCCCGAAAATAAGACCCTGTCTTATATTTTTTTGAACCCTGAAATAAGCTCTTGGCCTTATTGCCATGCGCTCAAAAGCTGGATTGGTCTTATTATCAGGGGAATGTCTTATTTTGGGGGAAACAGGGCAGTTTGGCAATGAAACATCTGCAAGAAAGCAAGCAAGCTCAGAGAGCACCAAGGACCCCTCCTAAATAAGTTGTATTAGGCTGCGAACATTTTTGTGTTGATGCCATTGTTCCAGGCCCATATCTTGTAATGAGACACAGGAGAAAAACATGGTCAGAAGAGGGGCAAAAATGGTTAAGCAATCCTGGTGTGAAGTAGTTTGTCTTTGGCCAGTTCGTTAGTTTCCCCCTGTGGGGCATGCCGTGAATTTTAAAAAGGCCGAAGTATAGGAGGCTTCAAGCATTGCTAACCTTGGTAAAGCATTCCTCCTTTGCCGGCTAGCAGCTTTGAGTGTCGGGTGGACTCAAACCATGTTCAAGATATTCCATATGCTGGAGGATCCCAGGATGTGGGTTAATTCGAGAATCAGGCCCAATGCCTGTCTGTGGAAACCCAGATCAACATCTGCTGCTTACATCAAACCAGAAATGGAGCCAGGGCAGAATAAGATCCATCCTTCCCACCCAGAAATGGGTTTTTACATCAGCAATGCAAGCCAGGCAACCTCTTAAGAGGCCGTACCGTTAAGACAGCTTGGCGAACTAGCATGGATGGCTTGTGGGGTGGGATTTCTGGCTGGGAACGAGGGGATGCGTAGTCCAAGACAGGCTTAAGGCCTCCTTTAAGAAGAGGCAATCCTGGAAGGAGGGGAGGGGGAGACAGGTCCCGGGGCCTTGTATCCCAATCTATCCTGAGACCCTCCTTGCAGTTTGGCCTTTAGCCCCGCCGAAAGGAAGGCGGCTGCGTCCTCGCGAGGCAGCCAGTTGGCCTGGAGGACGCGCACCCATCAGCGACAGACTGCCTGTGGGAAAAGAGCCAGCCGGCGCATCACCGGTGGGTTCTTTTCGTCGTAAGCCTTTGCATCATCCTTTGGACGGAAAAACAAAACGAACCACGGTTTGTTTGGGCTTTGCACTTCTTCACACATTTATATATTAATTGAATCCCGGGCTGCTCCCCGACGTAGAACGTGGCTCCCTTTTCTCCGTTAAAATCCATCCCGTTGCCTGCCTAGACCGAGTGCTTCTTTCCCCAGATGGCGAGAAGGGTGGGTAGGTGGGTAGAGGGAGGGGGGTTTAAATGTTTCCAAAAAGTTGCTTAGCAATGTAACAGAGGGAGAAGTCTGGAAAGGCTGACATTCCTGTAAGCCTCCTCGGCGCTCCCCGTGTGTGTGTGTGTGCATGTGTGGTGGTGGGGAAAGGGCACTGAACGTACAAAAAAACCGCAGCAACACAAAAGACCCCTTGGGGCAGGGTGGGGGGGTTTAGGCCCTGTCACTCTCCGGACAGGGGGGAAAAAAAAAAGGAGGAAAGGGAAAAAAAAAAAAAAAAGCAATGAAGCCGCAACCTTTCGGTTAGCTGGCAAATCTCCCGCTGCGGATTTCCAATTAAAGTCAATCAATTGTTGGTTTCCATCTGGTCTTTTCCAACACCAATTAAAGGTCAAGCAAAGGCTCTAGGCACGCTGCTATCCACTTGGGGCTGGGCTCCAATGCACGTTTCTCACCCCCCCCACTCCCAAACACACACACACACACACACAAACACAAACACACACACACCTAATCAAGGAGCACAAAACCAGATGGGGCAGGAGGTGATGTCCAAAGAGAGCTGGCTCTCCAGATCTGAACCTGAGACAGAATCCCAGTTGGGGAATGGGAATGATAGAGAGAGACCAGGGGTCTCTACAAGCTTGGCAGGTTTTTTTTTAAGCCTGGCGGACTTCAACTCCCAGAATTCCCGAGCCGCCAAAGCTTAAAGTTGCCAAGCTTGGAGACCCCTGATATAGACTCCACCAGGACATACTCAGAGGGCTGGAAGGGAGCTTGGAGGTCTTCTAGTCAAACCCCCTGCCCGACGCAGGAATCCTTATACCCGTGATGGCCAACCTATGGCACACGTGCCAGAGGTGGCATGCAGAGCCCTCTCCGTGGGCACGTGCGCAGTCGCCAGCTTCCGGTTTCTGGCCAGCTGGTCTTCGTGGGCGCCGGAGCACCGGAAAACGGCCCGTTTTTGGGCTATTTTTTTAAGCCAAAAATGGCCCAAAAATGGTCTGAAAACAGCCCAAAAAAACAGCCCGAAAACAGACCAAAAAACAGGCCCCCAAAAAGGGCATGCGTGCACCGGCCAGCTGTTCTTCGGGTTTCTGGAACATATACACATGCTTTCCAGTTTGGCCGTGAGGCTGTGAGTTCGATCCTAGGTAGAGGCATATTTTTTTCTCTGGGCACACTGAGAATATATCTGCTGAACAAAACTCCGCATTGGCGACAGGAAGGGCATCCGGCCATTAAAACGCTCTGCTTACTCCATTCAGTTGCCCAGACGCCGCCCCGCAAGGGATTATGGGGTCATTAAATAATGATTTAGAAGCTGTCCAGCTCTGGACCACTCTAGCTGGCTTAAGCTTTGGAAAGGAGGAAATTCTAAAACAGAAAAACGGAACGCGTGAACCCACAAGGGAAAAAGAACATACACTTCAAAAAAAAAAAAAAGAAAGAAAGAAAAAAAAAATACCACATCCATGGGGGTTTAAAAGCAAGGTACCCCAAGGCCAGGAAGAACAGCCTGAGTTTCATAGGAACAACCCATTAGGATGGGAACCAATATGAGGGAGGGGGAATCCTATCCGTAGAGGGTAGGTGCTGCAAAAGGGAAGAGCTGCTTTCTAAATGCACGTAATTGTTTATTACCTGCACTGGCTGTATTGGGATCTATTGGATCCTAATCTATTGGATGTATTAGGGCATGGGAGTGCCCCTCACCTGCCTAATCTTACCAATCGGGCAGAAGTAAACGGAGATAATGCCTCCGTTCCAATTTTCTTTCTCCATTTTTCTTAAAGCAGCCATTTTCCTTTGTTCCAAATATATGCAGTCATTTAAATAAATAAATAAATAAAAAAGGATGGCCAGCTGCCTTGGTTAGTTCGGCTTTCGAATCCTTAAATGGAGATATAAATACATATTTACAACTAACTGCATTAAGAGCCATGAATGGGAAACTACTACGCTGGCTCATTGAGAGGCAGCTGTACGCTATTCTATTTGGGGCAATTATACTGGGTTTCCCCCCCCCCCCCTGGTTCTGATGGGTAAGATGCGTGTGAAATATTTTATATGTACATATAAACATACATACATATATATATATATACACACACACACACACACACACACACATATTGCTATAGAACTGCACTCTGTGAATAGCAGCTTGGGAGTCTCTCTTGCTTATAAATAAGAAAAAAGGTGTTGTGAAATTAAAAGGCAAGAAACATGTATTTAACTTTTGAGGAAGCAATTTTCGCTTAATTGACGGTGTTTCTCTTCCTAACCGAGCAGCTATTATATACCTCTTATTGCAATTAATTTCGGATCATTTGTTGGGAGCCTCCGACGGCGTATCCATTTCCATAAGCTCGCCCGGATTGATCCTGCGCGCGAACGAGACGCCATTAACTGGCTGCGACCCCGTCACACTTTCGCCTTTTCTCCCCCCAAATTCTTGCTGACAAGGGGGGGTGGGGTGGCGGGGGCAAACGGGAAGGTCTAAAAAGCCTGCCCTCTCTCCGGCTGCCTTCTGGGTGCAGTGGAAGCTACAGCAACCCTGTAATTTCCATCCTCGCTTTTCAACTGTCAGTTCTTCCCCGAGACTTCAGAACCTGGGAGACAGCGGGGACCTAATTCAGAACCAGGTGCCCATCTCCTAAAAATAGTGGGGCTTGTCCACCTCTCTGTACCCCTGCCTGAGACTATTGTGCTCATCGCTGGCTTCGGCGCGCAATTCTCCGTTAGCAGATGCTCTGGGGGCATTTTCCTATTTGCTGCTTCTTTTGTGGGATTTGCACATCTTTGAGTATTTTGGCTATTTTTTTTTTCTTCCCCTCCTTCCAAAGGAAGACCTGCTGCTTGAGACACCTGTTAGCAACACCAAAACAGGTGGGTCACCTTATGCGCTTCTTTCCCACCTGCGAGGAGAGAAATGTTGTCAGAAAATGGGGGGGGGATGGGAGGGGGGGAGAGAGAGGTGGAGGAGGAATGTCCCGTCACTTGTTCTGCCGAAGGAACAGCCCGCAGCAAGGAATGGAATTTGGAAAAGCTTTGAAAACGCTCTTTAAATTCTGGTATTTAGAAAATTCAGGAATGTAAGAAAATTGCTGGCACTATGTGCACTATGCTAACTTTGTTAAACAAGCCCCCAGTAATTTAAAGTTACGTTTCAGGCAAAGTAGAATTTAAAAAATAAAATAAACCAAGTTATTATTAAATGGTGGTTTAAGGAAACAAAACTGGTTTCTTCCAACCGGTTACTTAGAGGAAAACCCAGGGGCTAACTTCATGCAATCAACTAGGCTAAAGGCAAACAAACTGCATTATAAGTCAGGGTATTGATCCGGGGATGCGGTGGCTCAGTGGCTAAGACGCTGAGCTTGTCGATCAGAAAAGTCGGCAGTTCGGCGGTTCGAATCCCTAGTGCAGTCTAACGGGGTGAGCTCCCGTGACTTGTCCCAGCTTCTGCCAACCTAGCAGTTCGAAAGAACGTAAAAAATGCAAGTAGAAAAATAGGGACCACCTTTGGTGGGAAGGTAACAGCGTTACGTGTGCCTCTGGCGTTGAGTCATGCCGGCCACATGACCACGGAGACGTCTTCGGACAGTGCTGGCTTTGAAACGGAGATGAGCACCGCCCCCTAGAGTCGGGAACGACTAGCACATATGTCCGAGGGGAACCTTTACCTTTACCTATTGATCCACCCAACCTTATGCTCCCGTACCTGGCCGCCTTTGGACTTGTTCATTCCTTTCCTGCCCAGCATAGTCTACCTCATAGGACTTTGGGAAGGTAAATGCGAGGGGTAAGCGACGAGCATTATTCTTGGGAGGAGAAAAAGGAGAAAGTATAGAACGCTAGATTCCGGTTTTATCCTGGTCTTCGGCAGGGAAAGACTTTTGCAATCAGCTCCCAGTGCTTTGAGCAAAAAGATGCTTTAGACCAGCATGCTGGCTGGGGGATTCTGGGAATTGACTTCCACCCGTCTTTAAGTTGCCACGATAGACTGAACCAGGCACGCTCTCCGCCTGGTTAACCTAACTGGGCTAGGTTCAAACCGATGTACTCGAAACGTCCCATCTTCTCCACCTCCTCCCCAGCCAAGTGGTTCAGAAAGATGCCAGATATATTTTTAAATAAACATCCCACAGGAAGTCTGTCCTCCTCTATACCAGATTCCAAGCTGCTAAGCCTACAAAGAAGAAGAAGCGAAACCGACAATCTGGAGGTGCACGAGCCCCGACTCACTCTGTCCCTCAAGTCTGCCCAGCGACATGAACGCTAATTTCCAAAAGGGAGGAATTTTCGATGGTGGCTTCCCTCCGTTATCCCAAACAGCCAGCAGAGCTTGGCTGCCTTTCAAGAGCCGTAGATCACGCTTGCAGACGTTAGAAAAAAAGACATCAACGGGCATGACTAACAGAGCTAGAAATGCTCAATCCTCAAAACGTAAATAAAAGGCAAACAAGGGCAGGCGTTTTAACGGAGCAACAGCTCCGCCACTTCAAACACATCTGGAAAATGTGCTAATAGTCATCAAAGCAGTGGCGTATTTATGTAGACTAGGAGCGCTGGTTGTGTCTGCCGAACTGAACAGCTGGTGCGATGTAGGTGTGAGGTTATTGCAAAAAGGATCTGAGACACGGCGGTAAGAAAGCCGACGGCAATTGATATATAACGTTTTCAAAATTGTTGGGAAAATTATACTCCCAATGAATCGAGTCCAAACAGGCCTTGTCCTTATTCTGGGTGGCTCATCTCCGGATGGAAGCAGGAAATGATGATGATGTGGATGTGATCCGTTCAGTCGTGTCTGACTCTTGCTGATTCTATGGGCCAGGTGTCTCTATGTCTTCTGATCCTACAATATTTCTTTTGAGTTGTTCTATGTTCTGGCTGATGTCAAGTCGGACGGTGTTCAGTCACCGTCTTCTTTGACGGCTTGGTTTCCTTTTACCGGTAACTCTTCCCAACATAAATAGAATTCTTTATTGGCCAAGTGTGATTGGACACACAAGGAATTTGTCTTTGGTGCATACGCTCTCAGTGTACATAAAAGAAAAGATATGTTCATCAAGAATCATAAGGTACAACACTTAATGATAGTCCTAGGGTACAAATAAGCAATCAGGAAAAAATATCAATATAAATCGTAAAGATACAAGCAACAAAATTACAGTCATACAGTCATAAGTGGAAGGAGAAATGGCTTTCTCCAGTGAATTCTTCCCCTGTATGACATGGCCAACGCGCCATCTTGTTTTATTTAAATCTTTTTCGTGGACGCTTTTGATCAAGTCGGATACATTCTGTGACCGCCTTGGTCCACCTGCCCTCGGTTCTTCTTGCTATGCGTCCGGCCCAGCTCCATTTCTATCCTTTTACTCTTTGGATGGCATCGTATACTTTCGGTTGTTCTCTTAATCCACCTGCAGCAGGTCTTTCTATCTTGCCTTGTGAGGCCGAGCGTGGGTCTTTGCGCCGCTCGGAGCTTTTGTATGGATTGTGAGGTTAGTGTCCATGTTAGAGCAGGTAGCACACACTGATCGACAATTTTTCTCTTCAGGCATTGAGGGAGGTTGTCCTTGAAAATTTTGCCTAGCTATAGGCATATACTCTGCGTGTGTGTGTGTGTCTACATACACAGTATATATTTATATATTAAACACACACACTTTAACTGCCTTATATATATTTCCTATATATAAGCAGGAGACTGGAAACTAACTGCCTTATACATATTTCCTATATATAAGCAGGAGACTGGAAACTAACTGCCTTATACATATTTCCTATATATAAGCAGGAGACTGGAAACTAACTGCCTTATACATATTTCCTGTATATAAGCAGGAGACTGGAAATTAACTGCCATATATATATATATGTCCTATATATAAGCAGGAGACTGGAAACTAATTCAGATTCCCTTCACTTGCTGAATTCAGATAGGAGTTGCTGCTTGTTTTCACCACTGGCTGGAGAATTCTGGGAGCTGAAGTCCACACATCTTAAGAGTCACCAATGTTGAGGAACATTGCATCTGGGGGACAGTCTTGCTGGGGTCCCCCCCCCCCTTGCCTGCCTTACTGTGGACTTTGAATTCAGGGAACAGACTGGGATAAGACTTCTCTTTCTCTCTCCCTCCTCCTGCTCCCCGTGAGCAATCCTCCAAGTATGTCTGTTGGCAGAGTTAACTTACATACATTACGATGTGACAGAACTCATCAATGGGATAAAATAACAGTTTGGGAAGTTCTCCAGTGGTTTTTAAATCGACCGTTCTTTCTCTGACTGATCCTTGGGTTTTATCCTGCTATTATCCTACCAGCATCAACGCTCCCTCTTTATCTACTGGATGTGGAAGATGGGGCACTAGGTCACTTCAGAAAGAGAGTCTTCTGGTAGAGTGAGCATGACATTCAACACGTGGGAAGCTACCTCTGCTTTGCCTAGTGGGCCTCCAGCTTGTTCAGCCAAAGGAGGACTGGACCTTCCTTGGCCTCAAAATCGTATCCGGTCAGTCCACCTGCCAAAAACTTCTCTTCCATTTTCCGAAAACGGATGACCCAAACCTCTGCAGAGCACAGGGGGGGGCTGTCTGACCATCTACTACCCTGCGCTTGCTCGCAGTAACGTGCTACCTCTGCGGATGGGAAGCTCCATTGGGCTACGGATAGAGAGAGATGGATCAGGAAAATCACGTGGGAATTCACCCTTTTAAAAGCCACGTGACCTTGGTGGCTTTGGAGGATGGAGGCTTTCAGAAATGAACTTGGTTGGTGTTTTTTTTTTCTCCTGTTTGCATCTAAGATGATGTTTGAGGGCAAAGACAGCAAAGTTGAAAAAGCTTCTCAGGCAGCCTCTTTTTTTCCTGCTCCTGGAATTGGCCAAAACCTATTTCATGGAATTGTTATGAGCGGCAAAGAAATGCCGAAGGAAAGGATTTTCCTGTGCCTTCCTGAGCTTTTTGGAGGAAAAACAAATTCGTTGCCTGGCGTTCTCTTTTTCCTTGATGTAGCTTTCCTCCAAGGGGATGTGGTGGCTAAGACGCTTATCTTGTCGATCAGAAAGGTCGGGAGTTCGGCGGTTCGAATCCCTGGTGCCACGTAACGGGGTGAGCTCCTGTGACTTGTCCCAACCTAGCAGTTCGAAAGCACGTAAAAAAAAAATGCAAGTAGAAAAATAGGGACCATCTTTGGTGGGAAGGGAACAGTGTTCCGTGCGCCTTTGGCGTTTAATCATGCCGGCCACATGACCACGGAGACGTCTGGCTCTTCGGCTTTGAAACGGAGATGAGCACCGCCCCCTAGAGTCGGGAACGACTAGCACACATGTGCGAGGGGAACCTTTACCTGTAGCTTTCCTCAATTAGTGGTCATTTTGATTCGGAATTGTACAAGCTATCTTCTTTTCTTTTTCCCCCCCTGGCTTTACCTGCCCTCCAGTCTCAGGTTCAAATACAGAAAGATTCCAGGAATTTAGATATGGCATTTATTTATTTATTTATTTATTTGGCTCTATTCAAAAACTTTTGAGGGAGGGAGACACCAAGTGGTAGAAAACAAAAACAGCATCACTTACGGGATGGTTTAAATCTGGTTGCCCCATTGCCAGTTAGCAATGCTTCAACATTATTTATTAATTACATTTATTTGCTGCCGTCTTGCCACAAGCCAACTCTGTATTTCGGTAAATAAAATGTCACCAGTGCTGTGTTACACACGAACACCAACAGTGCATTCAAGGGATCATTATCCCTTGGTTTATTTTATTTTTTTAATTATTTTTATTATGTCTTTCCAAGAGTTCAAACTGGCAAATAACTCATCCTCACTAGATTATAAGGATTACAATCCTCATTTGGGTACAAAATATTATATGTCAGTAGTACAAGGCCAACCGGGGTGGGGGGGTGGGGGGGGAATCACCTGTCAATATTAGGGCTGCCATGAAAACAAGAATATAGAAAAGTATTTTTTTTAAAATCAGAAACACAATGATGCTTTCAAAAATCCCATCCATACAACGTTATATTTAAAAGGCTAGGAACAGAAAAAAAATAAAAATAAAATATGATTTGTAGCAGCGTTTCTCAACATGATGGCTGGGAGATTCTGGAAACTGAAGTCCACACACATCTCCAAGTTTCCAAGGTTGCAAAACACTGATTTAGAAGTACACAGGAAGGTAGGTCTAGTGGTTAAGGTGATGGGCTAAAAACTAGGAGACGGTGAGTTCTAGTTCTGCCTCAGGCATGAAAGCTTGCTGGGTGACATTGGGCCACTCATTTGCTCTCCGCCAACTCGCCTCACAGAATTCTTCTTGTGGGGAAAATAGGAGAAAGGAGGAATATTCGGTACATTTGTCGCCTTGAGTTACTTATACAGTAATAATGGTGGAATTAAAAATCAAATAAATAAATAAATAAATAAATAAATAAATAAATAAATAGGAAGAGACCTTAGAGGTCATCTTGACTCTCTCCCTGCTTAGGGCAAAATCTATCAGGACATCTCTGATGGATGACCGTCCAGCCTCTCCCTATAGACCTGTAGCAAAGGAAGCCATCCTATGTCTTGTGGCAGCCTGTTCCGCTGACTAACAGTCTCTATACAATCAGGAAATTCCTCCTGATGCCTAACCTCAGCCTCTTTTTATTTACTTATTACTAAACTGCCAAAATCCAGAACGATGACACTGAAACTTTCAGACACTCGCCAAAAAGAAAAAAAAAAAGAAAGAAAGAAAGCCATAGCTATAAATAGAGCCAATCTTAACTACTTACACTGAGGTTGGCTGTGAAAAAACCAACAAACATCTGCAGTGTTTGATAACATTATATTAAAATTAGAAGATAAAAGAGAAGCCAAAGGCAAGAACATCCAGGATTCTTAAGGGTAAGTAGAAAAACAGAGTCTAAATGGAATTCTTTCTCATGCGTAGCTAACAGCTTATGGCGGGAACAGTGACAACTGGAAATGTTGCAGCCTTTTAAGAAATGTCAGTAGATTGATCTTGCAAGAGCAGATCTATAATTACTGGCGGTGTTGGGTCTGAGAATTTACAGGAAGTGTGAGGAGCTCAGGAAGAAACCAGGCACGATATAAAAGGTAAGTTTAACAAAATATGAGTCAGCTTCAGCGCCTAAGCAGACGCCGAAGCAGTCCTGATAAAGGAGCAGTACAATATTTTCTCATTGCCACAGCTGAGGTCTGTGGAAACTTCCCTTTAACCCTTTTCAGACGTCACGCTAAGCCGTAAATCATGGCTGATACATCACAACGGACTGATTCAGATACTGAGCCAAGGCAAACAACAACGACAACAACAACTAAAGCGTGAAATGAAATTTGTGAGATTGGGCACTGCTGTTTGACTTCTCCCAACCTTCTTGGGAAACTCTTTCCTTGATTTATTTGGGGGCAAGGTAAAGAATCATGAAAACGTTTCACCCGGAATATTTTCCTTAAGATTTCTTGACAGGCACAACATATTGATTTTCTGAATTAAAATCTGAAGACTGTTAAGAACCAAACAGGCTCCATTTTGGAAGACAGAAAAAGAAATTTTTCTTTTATAGAAGCCTTAGTTGCTGGTTGGGTTCATTGAACACAAAATCAGCATTGCCATAGTACTCCCTCCTTCTCCCGTTTTTCCCCCATAGCAACATCCCTGCAAGGTGGACCAGAGTAAGAGAAAGGCTGCGTCAAAGCCCTCCAGTTAACTAGAATCTGGCTTCCCTGCTCCTAGCCCAACACCGGCACCCCTACATCACAACAGTTGCAGCGTGAGTATAGCCCAGTGCTTCCCTGCAAAGTGTCTCTGTAGGTACATTTCCAGTGAGAAGGACTCGACCTGCAAATTGTGCTTGTGGTGAAAAATGGTTGGCTCTGGCCAAACCAAGAACTTGGTTCTTGGTTTAGAGCCTTGGTGGTGCAGCAGACGAAAGCGCTGTTAATTAGCACCAGCTACCTGCAATTACTGCAAGTTCGAATCTCACCAGGCTCAAGGTTGACTCAGCCTTCCATCCTTCTGAGGTAGGTAAAATGAGGACTTTTGTCAGGGAGAAAAGCAGCCTCGTTTTCAGCCCAGTTCTTTGGGGGCAATTTGGAGAAGGGCTGCCAATCAGCTGAGTAAGCCCTTCCGTTTTTGGCAAAGGGTTTACAACAAGCTGTGAAATTCTGTCGGCTTCGATCGATGGGATACTCAGCTGGCCTTGGAAGCGCTGCTCTGAAAGCATCTGACATCTTAGCAGACAGATCATCAGCGGGAGCCTATTTTTTAATTTCCTGCATTATTACGCCCGATTGCCATTTATGCACATTCCGAATAATGAGACCGGACAAGCCATGTGTTGTTAAGGGGATGCCAAAGCAAAAGGCATCTTAACCTCACACACACAGACACACACACACAAATAAATGGCAATTTCTGGATCGCTCGGCACTAAACAGGAAACGTTGGTCTCCAGCTCACAACAGATCCACCCAGCAGGATGAATGGCCTAGGAAGATGGGGTGTTGTAGTCCAAACCCTGGCAACAGCATGGAACTGCCTAACTCAGCATAAACACTGGAACAGCCCCGGTTACGATAAGGAGAGCTGCCTACATCGCAGGAATCCGTTAGTGTTCCAAACCAGATAATATTC
>NW_027256898.1:2542812-2650312 GCF_029215685.1 Pituophis catenifer annectens | reverse complement strand
GCTGCTAGCTCAGCTGCTTAAGTCATACTGGTCCTGTTCACACATGAAGCCCTTCTAGGTTGGGTCAAACATGGTGCTAGGATAGACACAATGAAGGGAACCGAGGGCAAAGAGTATGCTTTAGTACAGAGGTCTTCAAACTTGGCAGCTTTAAGGCTTGTGGACACAGCTATGCTGGCTGGAGAACTCTGGGAGTTGAAGTCCACAAGTCTTAAAGCTGCCAAGTTTGAAGACCTCTGCTTTAGTAAGTTTAGACTAAGCCATGTTAACTGGTTAGACACCACATTCAGTTTCTCTTCTGCTTCCGGAGCTCTGTGACTAATTATGGATCTTGGTTCTTGCTCCTTCCTGAAAGTCTGCTAGCCTGAATCCAAATAAAGGCCGAAGAAAATCATCAAGAGAAACTCACGGGAATGTCATTTTCCCTCCTCCGTGTTTTTTGTTGTCATGAAAGCTTCCTTGGTAAGTCTCCCCATCCTTCTCCGTCAGTGACCCATGGCCTATGAAGAAGACTTTGCGTTATATAGATGCCAAAACAATGCCCCCCCCCCCAAATTAAAAAAAAAATTACTCCATAAACACTGTGATTTTCTTGGCTGATTTAAAAGCTAAAACTAAAAGCTGTTGGGGAAAAGGAGAATAAAGAAAACTGATTGTTTTATGCTGATTGTTTATTGCTGATTGTTTAATCTTTTGTTGCGCGACTTTTGCGCTTGTGAATTACAGGCATTTGTGCAAAGGGGAAGTGCTGACCACAACGATGCCACTGAACTGATCCCAAACACAGCAGTAATTGTAACCCTCCGGACAATGCGAAGGTGGGTCCAACAATCACACATGCACGACAACACCATAAGGCAAAAGGCCAGGACTTACGTGCTTGCATCAAAGCATTGCCCTTGTGTCACTGTTTTGCTGTCCTTCCATTTCGGGACAGGCGTTGCTGCCTTTTGTCTAACAGTTGTGGGACCCTGGCTGTAGTATCTGGGATATGGCTGGTGGAAGGGATTACCAAACCTGGGAAGTAGGCTTGAGCAGGGGGGGTTGGACTAGAAGACCTCCAAGGTCCCTTCCAACTCTGCTGTTCTGTGATAAACATGTGTGCCCTTCAGGGTGGATTTGATTTAAAATCAAGTCGGTTTAGATTTAGATTTGCAAAACAATGGGATAAAGGAATATTCCTGAACTTTGTTTTATGATTTAGCTCATGGTTACTGTGAGATTGTGTGAATGCCGTCAATGCAGTGCATGTTATCTCAGCTTGCAGAGCTTGGATTTATTTATTTATTTATTTATTTAGTTATTTATTTATTATATTTCTATACCGCCTTTCTCCCGTAGGACTCAAGGCGGTGTACAGTCAAGAAAAATATAGACACACAAACATCATAAAATTGCTAATTAAAATTGTTACTTAGTTTGGTCAATTAAATAAAACCCAGAATTAGATAACATTTAAAAAATCATTCGCATGTTTGTATGTTTAGCCCCGCCTGTTGGAACATCAGGGTCTTGAGGGCACGGCGGAAAGCACGGAGATCAGGGATATTCCGTATCTCCGGGGGCAGTTCATTCCAAAGGGTTGGAGCTCCCACAGAGAAGGCCCTCCCCCTGGGAGTCGCCAGGCGACATAATTTGACTGACGGTACCCTGAGTAGTCCCTCCCTGTGAGAACGAACTGGTCGGTGGGTTTACCAAAATTGTAAATATCGCAGAATATACAGCCTCGTGCTACGTAACTAAGCTCCATTTCATCCTGAATAAACTAAATTATTAATGTAACTTAAATAGAAAACCAGATAGATTTTTACTCCCAAAAGCATTTTATTAAAATAAATTTGATAAAAATAAAAAAATTCCGATTTTTAAAATTTATTTTTTTCAAAAAAGCATCGATTTTTATCCACCCTGGTTCCCTTGCACCCTGGTTACAAATCAGTATCTTGACCAGACTGGAATGCTAATGCAATGCTCCAAGGCCGAAACTATTTTGTGAATTAACATTCTCATCTCTCCACTAATTAACTAACCCACCGATAAATGCGAGCAGGAGGTTTCTCTCCCAGTCTTCCAGATCGACCAACAGGGTTTCCCACTTCAGTTAAGTTGGGTTCACGCCACTGGAACGGGCTCCACAGGGTGTGTCAAATGTCAGGGATGGCATGTGCCAATTTTTGAATGGCTTCCCCATGTGCGTAAACCTGGGCATCACAGCTTGTTAAATAACCATGTTAAAATAAAGCCCAGTTTACTATGATATATGAAACCCACCCTAGTTGCACGGACTCTCTCCTGTTTACCTTCTCTCATCCCGTAAGAAAATTCTCCTTCATATCTGCAACCATTGCCATAATGGAAAACTCCGTGCCCGTGAAGTTCTCCGAAGAGGAATTGGCCGGAATAAGTATTCCCTTGAATCAAAAAAAAATACAATACAGTAAAAACTCAGGGGAAGCTGTGGCAAATGCAGTTTAATAATCCTTGCTATTCCCATAAAGATTTTGATGGTGCCTTTCTCAGCATGAGACATTCCAACTGAGTAATTACCAGCTGCTTTTTTTTTTTATTATTATCAGGACAGCTTCAAGAACAAAGGAAGTGTTCATTAGGTCTTTATCTTACAAACTAATGGAATCACAGCCGCAATTCCTTCAGGTCTTTCATACTAAGGTATCTTAAAAAGACGTTAGTGCTACTGTGTGGGGGGGGGGGGAGGAGAAGGAAAAGAACAAAAGAGATTCAGAGATTGTGTTTTTTTTTTTTTTTTATGATTCAGGAGATGAAGAAGTACTTTTATTTCATAGACAACTTAACAGCTTTTTGATGGCGTACGTTCACTCAAATTCTTTACAGAGGAGGAGGTATGCTGAATACAATTAAAAGAGAATCCTAAATCCTTTGGGACAAAGCAGGCATGTCTCTCAAGGTAATCCTAACAAGGATCAGGTGGCTTTAGCCACTTCACATCATTTACAGTTTTACTTTTATTGTCCTCGTACAGCAAAATTAAATGCCATCTTCAGCGTACATTATACATAAAAAAATAAAAAACACAAACACACATCCTTCACATTCTATACAATTGAATTGACCCCCCCCCCCCCCAATATTGCATTAATATTGCACTACACAGTAGAATTCGATAGTTACTGCTCTGGGATAGAAGAGGTTTTTCAACTTATTTTCCTTGTTTTTATTGTCCTGTACCGTCTGCCAGATGGTAATAGTTCAAAAAAAAAAAAAAGGATGAGATGGATCTTTAAGAATGTTTGAACTTTCTTAAGGCAGCGGGAGCCATGCGCTCAAAAGCCCGATTGGGCTTATTATCAGGGGATGTCTTATTTTGGGGGAAACAGGGTATAAAGCTCTTCCAAAGCGGGGAAAGGGCAACCAATAATCCTCTCGGCAATGATATTTACCTGTATACTACATGCAGTGGTAGACAGGTAGACCTCAGTTATGATCACAGTTGGGACCAAATAAGGGAGACAGTTGTTAAGTGAGCCACGCACAAATTTTATGTCCTTTCCTGCTATGGTTGTTAAGCCAATCGCTGCAGTTGTTAAGTAAATCCGACTTTTTTTTTTTTTTTTTTTGCTTGTCAGAAACTGGCTGGCAAGGTGGCAGATGGCGATCACGTGACCCCAGGATGCTTCAAGTGTTATATTTACATGACGGTGGCCGAGCACCTGAATTCTGATCAACTGTGAGGACGCCACAATGGTCTTAATTGTGAGGACCGGATGCAAGTCACATTTTTCCTTGCCTCTGAACGGTCGCCCAATGTCAAGGACTAACTGTACATTCACATTTCTAGCTACCGTGTTTCCCCGAAAATAAGACCCTGTCTTATATTTTTTTTTAACCCCGAAATAAGCGCTTGGCCTTATTTTCGGGGAGGTCTTATTATTTTGGGGCGCGTGGAACAAGACGGGGCTCCTCTTGCTCTCTTTCCTGATTTCCAGCTCTGTCTCCCTAATCCTAACCAGAGGAAATGGAGGGGACTAGCTGTGCAGGCATTTACATATTTTTGGGTAGGGCTTCTTTTCGGGGAGGACTTATTTTCGGGGAAACACGGTAGAATGCAACAAAATTGGGTCTTTAGTGTGAAAGGTGAAGGACTTTACTAGGTTCAGTTTTGGTTTTGAACAACATGTATACCTGGGGAAGGATTGTGTGCTTCAATACTTATTGTTAGCTCACAGCAACACAACCTCTTACCTTGGAGTCCTTTTCTATCAGTCAGGCTTCCCCAAGTTGTGTCGGTCTACATGTCCTACCATTTCTAGATATCACACCTGGAGGGGAGGTTCTTATCACACATAATTCTATCCACTTGATGCAATAAAAGAGGCCATCTGCGCCCCCCCTCCCCCCCAATCATATCGCTCCTTCAAGAGGGGAATGTTGACTTCCTCAGCAGAATGCCAAAATTTAGGGCAACAATAATCACACAGCAGAAAAGACTCCAAAACATTGGACGTTGGTTAAAAAGTGTTTAAGTCAGCTGACCAAGAGGGCGAGAAATAGAAAATTGATGAAAGGGGAGAATGGAACAAAACATACCAAGCTGGGATTGGAGACACTGAATGGGACACTAACAAAAACATTTGTTAGTCATTTTTTGTTGTTGTTTTGCAACAGGCACCGATCACAAAACTAACCTGTTGATGCCCAGTATCTGAGTCCATGGCCAACAATTTCTCCATCCACAAATTCACCTTCATAATAACTTCCATCTTTGAGCAGTAATTTCCCATGTCCTGGAAAAGAAAGATCAGTTAAATGCATTCTGGGTAAAAAGAAGAGCCTCTGATGGGTTTGAAATCTTGAAATTTATTGGGCTCTCTTTGCAAAGGAGAATCTTCAGGAAGGCTCTATTTCACAGGGGATGAATGAAGTCACTAATAAAGCTGATAGCTGATGGTTAATAAAGACAGAAAGTTGAAAGTGTTAGTACCCTTCTATACTGCAGTGATGAGGACACACTTGGAATATCGTGTCCAGTTTTAGTCACCACGATACCCAAAAAGATGTTGAGACTCTAGAAAGAGTGCAGAGAAGAGCAACAAAGATGCTTAGGTGACTGGAGGCTGAAGCATAGGAAGAACGGTTGCTGGAATTGGATATATCTAATCTAACGACCAAAAAGATTAGGGATGACATGATAGCAGTCTTCCAATATTTGAGGGGCTGCCACAGCGAGGAGTGGGTTGATACTTCATACTTTATACTGCATGGACCTGCTTTCCAAATTGCCAGTGAGGGAGTCAAATTAGCCTATTGGGGGAAAAAAAAAAGAATTTTTGTAGCCTTTTAAAGACTACCTTATCCGTAGCCCATTACTGTAAATTATGAAATACTGTAGGTGTGAAAAGTTATCGCTCTGATGCCATCTAATGGTCAGGAGTATAAATATATTCCATCAAATACATCTCTTTTTGGAAATATTGAATGATAAGACTGGGCCATTCTTTGCTTCCTTTTGAGGATAAAACGGGCATTTGCAATCTTAAATCAACTGCAAAAAAATTATATTAAAGGTGAAAGGTTTATACAGAGAAACCAGAATATGTTTTTAGCTTTATTTTCAGTGTTTTTTTTTTTCTTAATCTGCTGGTCATTCTCCATATTTTTTAAAATTAAATAATTAAAATGTATTAATTACAGGTGGTACTCAACTTGCAACAGTTCATTTTAATTAGCAATTTTATGATGTTTGTGTGTCTATATTTTTCTTGACTGTACACCGCCTTGAGTCCTACGGGAGAAAGGCGGTATAGAAATATAATAAATAAATAAATAAATAAATAAATAAATAAATAAACAAATAAATAAATAAATAAATAAATAAATAAATAAATAAATAAATTTAGTTACAATGGCACTGAAAGAAGCGACTTATAACTGTTTCTCACAGTTACGATCTTTGCAGAATCTCCATAATCAATTGTGTTCGTAAGTCGAGGACTACCCATATTTAATTAACAATAGTAAAAATGCAGATGTATCCAATTAGTATTCAAAGACTTGCCTGGGAGTCTAGAAATGTATTTCAGCCAATCAGCGTATTGGCAGATCTTAGGTAAGATGCTATTTCTTGGCCTAACAATTCATTTTACAGAGCTTATATTGTGGGGAAAATAGGAGGAAGGAGGAGTTTTAGGTATGCTTGCTGCCTTGGGTTATTAATAAAAATAATTTAAAAAGGTGGTCACAAAATACCGAAGTGCCTGCTGAATAAAACACAAAGAAAGAAAACTTGCCATGTTTTTTCCCTTTCTTCCACTGTCCTTCGTACTTGAAAAAGGAGTTGGGATAAATGTAACGTCCATAACCTAAAGGCAAGAAAAGTAAAAAAAATATTAAAAATACAACAATGAAACAATTTTGATAAGATACTTTGAGAAAACAAACCTAGCAAGTTTTCCAACTTTTCTGATGGAAATGTTTTGGATCTCCAGTTTGGCTACAATATAACAAGTCTTTGTGTGTGAAAAGTAGCTAACCTTCACATTCCTACATGTAATCTAGTGTTTTATTGTACGCAAGGAGCTGTAATGGAGAAAAAAAATGTGATTTTATGGTTAAAAGTTGGATTAGAACCAGGGAGATGCAGGGGTTAGTCCCCCTTCAAAGCTCCCTGGGGGAACTTTGGACCAGTCATTCTTTTTCAGCTTAACCTACTGCACAGGGATGTTGTGGAATGAGAGAAAATAGATCTTGCCTACATTGAAAAGGTATATATGCAGTCCTTGGCTTACAACCATTCATTTTGCAACTGTTCGAAGTGACAACAGCACTGGAAAAGGTGTCTTATGACCGGTCCTCACACTTATGACCATCACAGCGTTAACCTGGGCCTGGTGATCAAAATCCAGGCGCTTGGCATGTACTTACCGCAGCTGCAGAATCCTGAGATCATATGACCCCCATCGGTGACCTCCCCAAGCTGGCTTCCAACAAGCCCAAGTCAATGGGGGAAGCTGGATTCGCTTAATGACAGCATGATTCACTTAACAACCGCAGCAATTTGTTTAACCACCATGGCAAAAAAAAAAAAGGGGGGGGGTTGTAAAATAAGGCACGATTCAACAACTGCCTTGCTTTTACCAACAGAAAGCCTCGTCCCAATTGTAAGTCAAGGACTAAGCTGTATATGAAATTATAATCCCTAAACCATGAAATTCTGAAAATGGTTATAAAATTGACCCTGCTATGGGACACAACCCAATATATCCCCCTTGGGAAGTCTTTGTTTTTCTGAATAAAACCTTCTTAAAGATTACGCCAGAAAATTATTGAGGGAGAAACATCAAAACAATGTCAACATCTGGCAGTTTTTGGAAATACAGGCAGCCTTCAATTTAGGACCACAAATTTCAGTTGTTAAGTGAATTTTGCCCCCTTTTACATCTTTTCTTGCCTCTTTTGTTACGTGAATCCCTGCCATTGTTAAGTTAGTGACACGGTTGTTAAGTGAATCCGGCTTCCCCATTTGACTTTGCTCGTCAGAAGGCTGCCGAAGGGGATCACGTGACCCTGGGAAGCTGCAGCCGTCATAAATGTGAGTCAGTTGCCAAGCAGCCGAATGTAAATCACGTGACCACGGGGATGCCTGCAACGGTCGTTAAGTGTGAAAGCTGGTCCCCGAGTCCCTTGTTTCGGTGCCGTTGTAACTTCGGTCGGTCACTAAGCGAAGTGTTGCAAATCGAGGACTACCTGTAGCAAGAAAAGGGAAGAAATAAATAAATAGGATATTCATTCTGCCCTTCAGAGCAGCTCACCTTGGCAAACCTAGGGCAGGCTTCTCTAACATGTACACCTCAAAATAATAATAGTAATAATAATAATAATAATAATAATAATAATAATAATAACAACAACAACAACAACAACTTGGAACATCGTATATTTTAAGAAGGTACTTGGTTGATCCCTACGACGCTGGCAGCAACCCGTATCAACCATTAGCACCAGTCAATGGTATTTGTGATGCATTTTTAAATGTTCAGTTGACTGGGTTTCATGTTTAATGAATAAAAGAGATAATAATAATAACAACAATAATAATTGGTTGATACCTAGGTTGCTGACAGCAACCTGTATCAACGATTAGCACCAGTCAATGGTATTTGTGATGTATTTTTAAATGTTCAGTTGACTGAGTTTCATGTTTAATGAATAAAATAAATAAATAAATAATAATAAAATAATAATAATAATACTTCTTATAAGTATTAATAAAATAATAAAAGAGATAATAATAACAACAACAATAATAATTGGTTGATACCTAGGATGCTGGCAGCAACCCGTATCAACCATTAGCACCAATGATATTTGTGATGCATATTTGAATGTTCAGTTGACTGAGTTTCATATTCAATGAATAAAATAATAATAATAATAATAATAATAATAATAATAATAATAATAATAATAATAATAATACTTGGTTGATACCTAGGATGCTGGCAGCAACCCGTATCAACCATTAGCACCAGTCAATGATATTTGTGATGCATTTTTGAATGTTCAGTTGACTGAGTTTCATATTTAATGAATAAAATTAATATTAATATTAATATTAATAATAATAAAAAAAAATGAAAAGCGGGGCAGGAAATTCCGAGAACACCCAATTCCTCCCCTTGGCGACACCACGGCCTTGTCTCTCCGGCCTTCGGACGTGCATTCCGGTAGACTGCTCCTGCCCCAGGAGGCTCCACTTGGGAGCCCACCGAGCCCCCTTTTCGCGGGGAGAACGCCCTTCCCGGCCTCCTTTTTTTTTTCCTTTTCCCCGTCGTCTCCTCCACAGTACAGCCAACCCCTTCACGAAGCCGCGGCTTTCCTCCCCTCACCATTCCTCCGCTGGTCTTTCATCTCCCCACAGTATGAAGCGGCTCCCTCAGCCGCCATTTTTCCCCGTCTCCCTCAAGGGACGCTGTTTTGCCGCCATCGGATCCCGCCGCTGATTGGCTGTCGCGTTGCTAGGAGGCGAGGCTTCTTTGTGGAGTTTTTTTTTTCCCCTCCCTCGGAGGGGAGGGGGGGTTAAGGGGTTCGGGCTTCTGCGTGGCGCGCATGCGCGGGGAGGCTGGGACTAGAAGCAAGGAAGCACGTGGGGGGGGTGGTTTTAATGCTTTTCCTTCCTTAGGAGTCCGGGAGGGACTGCAGATCCCATGATCCCCAGCCCGCACGGTCCGGGGAGTTAGAGGATGTTGGAATTCTCCAACCTAGGGAAAAACGCAGGATGGATTTTGCACATAAAGGCTATATAAGCCACCATGGCTTGCTGAGCCAACCATAGAGGCTGGGGATGATGGGATCTGCAGTCCTTCCCTCCCTCCCTCCCTTCCCCCACCCAGGCTGGGCCGTGGCACGAAGCCACGGGGTTGAAAGCAAGCTTGGATGCCCGAGTACTTAAAATTGTTATGTCTGTATAAGTGTATGAGTTTCTTTTAGCTGTTTTAATTGACACAACAGCCCTGAGAGGTAGGCTCTCCCAAAAAACCATCCCTGCTAGAGCGAGCTGGACCGAGAAAACCAGTCTTTGTCAATCAATAACCCATTGATCTGTCTGTCCAACTCCCCACCCCCAGTAAAAGTGGACAATCCGCTGCTGGCAAACTGGGGGACTACATATCCCCTAAGCCGCAGCAGGAAGTCCGGGCGGGGATTACCCTGTCCCACCCTCGTGCCAGCTGGGCCAAAGGTCTGCAATCCGCCGGGAGGAGCCCATCCATCCTTAGGGCACAAATCAGAACCCAATGAACCTCTGCGGGGAGGAGGGAACTACCGCTCCCAGAATGCCTCAAACGGCTTGGCTGCTTGAGGCCTTCTGGGAGCAGTAGTTTCCCCACCTTGGCGCCCCCGGCCGGCGTGGCTGAGGCCTTCTGGGAGCGGTAGTTTCCCCACTTTGGCGAGCGCGCCCGCGGCTTGGCTTTCTGAGGCGTTCTGGGAGCGGTAGTTTCTCCACCTTGGCAAGTGCTCCTGGAATAGCTGAGGCATTCTGGGAGCTGTAGTTCCCCGAACTTGAGGGCCTTCTAACCGAGGCTAGGCCTTCGTCCAACCTACCAGGCCTCTTTCAAATCAGGACAGGCAGAGGCCTAGTGTGGTGTGTGTGTGTGGCGGGGGTTTCCCGGCTGCTTGGCCTTCTTTCCATCCACCCTCATCCTCCTCCTCTTCGCCCCGGTAGCGGAAGCTCTCCTGCCGGCCATCTCGGAAAGTGGAGGAGGAGTCGGAGGAGGCGGCAGCGGCGGCGGCTCCTCTGCCTGTTCAGGCGGGGCGGGAAGCGGAAGGAGGGGACACCCGGCGCGGCCTGGTGAGTTACCCCCCGGCCCGACTAGGCCGCGGCCTGGCCGTTGCCTTGGCAACCAGGCCTTCCAGGTCGGGGAAGACGAGGGGGGGACCCCAACTTTAATTACTGGGCTCAGGGCGGGTGGGTGTTATGGGGGGGTCGTCCACTGGGCCTCTTCTACCCCCTCCCCAGTTTTCCTAAATGGGGTCCCGCCATGGGTGGGGGTGGGGGCGGGAGGGGATGGCTCTGTGTCCCCCTCCTTTTTTGGGATAAGGAGGCGTTGCTTCCATTAATTCTCTTGGACTCCAGCCTCCATCATCCCCAGCCAGGACGATGGGATCTATAGTCCAGAGCTGGGAGGAGGAGGAGGAAGGGAATGTATTTTGAGTGCAGGGTTTGAATTAGGGAGCTGGCTATAGTGGTGGTGCAGGTAGTCCTCGACTTAACGACGATTCGTTTAGTGACCGAAGTTCCGGCGGCGCTGAAAAAAATATATATGAGAATTTGGGACCCTTTCCCCCCCCCCCCATATTGGACAACTGTTTGCGGCATCTCCGTTGGGTGTGTGTGTCACGTGATCAGAATTCAAGACGCTTTGGCGACGGACTCGGACATATGACGGTTGCAACGTCCCGGGAATCACGTGATTCCCCCCTTTTTTTTGCGACCTTCAAAATCAAGCGGGGAAGCCAGATTCGCTTCAGCGGACGTGCGGCCAACTTCACAACGGCAGCGGTTCTAATAACGACGGCGGCGAGAGAGGTCGTAAAATGGGGAGGGATAACGCTCGCTTCACAAGTGTCTCGCTTTGCAACAGGAGCCACCATTGAGGTCGTAACGTCGGGGACTAGCTGTATTGTAGGACGGGCGCCCCATTTTGACCTTGGACCTCTAGGCGATCTATTTGGGAGATACCTCAGTTTATCCTACAGCACCCTTGTGAGGTAGGTCAGACAGAGCAGTTAAGCCAACTTCACCCAGTGAAGATTCGCACCCAGATCCACCCTTAAGTTTCTAATGGGGAAATTAGAGGCTTGTCATTATCCTTCCCACCTTTCCAAAGAGCCAAATGAGGTGGATTTCCTTTTCATTCAAGATAATCCCCGTTCACACCCAGTGCTGAAGTTTTAGCTCACCTGGTGGTGCCTTTTCCCTCAATTGTGGCTTAGCCCAAGGGGAGGAAATCCGCAATCATTAGTGGGTTCAAAGGAATGAGATAAAACCATTAGGTTAGGTGTGTAATTACTACAATCTCCAGCCTTCTTGAGTGTGATAACGAATTTCTTGAGAAAATCCTCAGTTGGGTGCCATACGTTTCACGGAAGAAATTCAGAGATTGGCTGAACACGGGTATAATTTTTTTTTAAAAAAATTATCTCCTTTAATCAAGTCGCTGAATGATAGGAATGACAGACATTATTAACCAGGACACATTTCTTTAGTTTACACACCCTGTGGAAGGTTATTTTTTTTTCCCCTGAATTTTTCTTCGAGGCGCGCCTAGTAGATTGTCAATCATACTTTTTGCTTTGCTCCCCTTAGGAGACATGCGTTCATGTAACAGCCTAAGCCATATTTAAGGTTTTTTGTTTTTTTGAATCCGCTTTAGGTGAAAATGCAGTCGCCGGCATTCACAGACTTCAAATAATTGCTTTGGATGTTGTCTGAAACAAACCTCAAAACTGAAATCTTTTTCCCCGCAATGTTCGTAAATTGTAATTCTTCTACCTCTCCTTTTAAGCTTTGCTCAGCTTTTCTTGAGAACTTGCCTTCATAAATTGTGGGTGCTCTATCATCACGAGAGCTTCTCCTGAAAGAGACTGGACAGCGACTTGTCTGCGATGACATAGGGCCGTGATGGCGAACCGATGACACGCGTCCAATGCGTGTAGCCATATCGGTGGGCACGCGAGCTCAGCTCCGGTGCGCAGGAGGTCCCACTGGAAATTGGCAAACAGGCCGTTTCCGGCCTCCGGAGGGCCTCCTGGTGGGTGGGGAAGGCCGTTTTTGCCCTCCCCAGACTCCTAGAAAGGCTCTGGAGGCTGGGGAGAGCAAAATATGGGCCTACCGTGCCAGTCAGCAAAATAACAATTTCTGCAGCTTGCTTGTCTGGTCGGGAAGAAAAAATTTATAACGTTTGGCACATTTATAATAAAGAGTTAAAGGTGAGCAAAGCAGAAAGGCTTTAGTTAGTCACTGGCCTGAATTACCTCTAAATTAATATGGAAAGTCGGACTTCCCTTGGACGATGCAAGGACGAAAGAGGTGTCCAATCTTGCCTATTTTAAGACCTGTAGGCTTCAAATCCCAGAATTCCCCCAGCCAGCCATGAAATGAATGGAAGTCCATAAATGTTAAAGTTGGTTGGATATTTTGGGCAAACACCTGGGTTTTGGACTAGTGAGTAATTTATTATTTGCGCTGATCTGGTTTTATCATTTCTTTTTTTCTCTCTCTCTTTCCTTTTCTTTCTTTCTCTGTCTATTTTTTTCCTCTATTTTTGCCCTTTTGGGCTGTTCGATTGTTCTTGGCTTTTTGTATGGTTTATGGATCAAATCTTACGTGGATTAGGGTATTGAGAACCTGAAGAGTCTGGATTGGGCCTTTTGAATTGAAAGAATTCATTGAAAGCTAGCACTGTTGTAGCCCTTTCAGCTTTTAGTTCAGTTGGTTTTAAAAGTGGAACTTGGTGGAGAGAACTGCCTATTTCGTTTCCTTTCTTCCTTGCTCTTTCCCCAGCCCAGCTGCCTTGTATGACCTACTGGGATTTGACGTGGTTGCGTTTTTGCAATTCGGAGTCAAAAGTAACCTCCAAAAAAATCCTTTGGGTAGAATTAAAACTTAACTGTCAACTTGCAAAGCTTTCAAGTTGCCATGAGCAGGGAGGGAGGGAGAACTGATAGAGCTGATTGATTTTCCTATAGTGCATTCCATACATTCTTCCTGACCGCAATCAGAAGGAGGGTGTTGGATTTCACAGCCAGCCAAAGTGCTTAATTGGAGAATGTGATTTATGACATGGCCAGAGAGGAGGGGAGAGACAGAGTCATAGGGAAACGTAAATCTACGTGGGATTAGTTCTAACTGCATCCGAATATTGCCGAAATGGTGCTCCTCATAAATGACTGTATTTCTTTTGAAGTTCGGCTCATGGCTTTTGAATTAATTAGGGCATCTTTCGGAAACTTCACATTAACATTATTCCGGGTGCTAACGAATAGCACCCGGGTTTTATTCACATCCTTCGTGATTTCCCACTGGGCTAAAAATTACTCTGCCATTGGTTTAACTTTCAGTTGGGTTTGCAAACACGGTTCGTTGAGTGACGGTTGACGGAGCAAGAGTCACGGTTAAATTGTCATTTGGAGCGATGGGCGACTTGAGGCTTCGTCGTTTCACTGGATAACATAGCCAAGATTTTTTAAATTCGACTTTCGGTTGTATTGCTGCGGTTTATCATTTTGGAATTCTTTCCTTTATCCCCCCCACCCGTGTTGTGGGTTCCTCGTCGCTGTAATTATGAGAATATTCTCACCGGTGGCTGGCGTGAGAATTCGTTTGGGATGCTTTCATCATCATAAAACTTGCTCTCTTTTCCTTGGGCGTCAATTTTTCACCTTTGCTGAAAATCTTACCGTTCCTAAATCCGATTCCTAGGCTAATAATATCACTAATATTCTTGTTGACCTTCCAGGAGATTCCAAATTACGGGTCAAAAGGTTGTTTCCGCCCTCCTCTCTGATTTCCCAGTCATTATTTTCCTCGTAGGCAGCACTTCACACGCTGTCCTCTTCGCGAAAATCTCCTTTTGCTTTCCTGTTTCCTGGAACGAAACTGAATTTCCATTCTCTCCGCCCTCCCAAACCTGACGTACCAGGAAGCTGTGTCCTGGCTTTCGCTGATGTGGCACCGTAGCTCCCAGCGATTCCCCGAGTGGCTGAACGAGAAATGCAGCTTTTCACCAAAAGAACCGTTGTAGAAATTGGAAGTCTTTTGAAGGTTTATTTGTGGTCCAAAGACTTAATTATCGAAGGTTCAGGAGAGGTTGTAGATAAAAGCTTCATCTCCCTTTTGAACGAAAAGGAGATTTTTTTTCTTTTGTTTTGCTCCAAAGAGGAAGTAGAGTACTCTACAAACACACCTCTGAGTAAAATATAGGTGGCAGTAGAATATGGTATATTGGGTTAGTGTGTTTTATCCCGTCAGTGTGAATTTTGCAGGATTTATTTGGCTTTCAGAGGCTTTTTCCGCCTTGCAATCCCAACTCCTCGGCAATTTTCCTCCCCACCTAGAATCAATCCATGCCAATTCAACAACCCAAAGCTGGAAAATTTTGTCTAGGCAGTCCTCGATTTACGACCACAACATTTCCGCGGCGTGTGAAGCGGGGGTTCCGTCCCGTTTTACGACCTCTCTCGCTGTGGGTTGTGAAGTTAGTCCAAACAATCTGGCGTCCCCATTGCGTTGGTTGTAAATGTTTTTTTTTTAAAAAAAAAAACCCAGTCGCAAGTGGCTGTTTTCAATGCTGTCGTAACTTCAAACGGTCGTTAAATGAATGATTGTAACGCCGCGTCAGGCAAGGGGCAGTTCCTGGCAGCTTGTATGTGCAAGGGCGATGTGCTGAATTCTTCGTGATTTTTTTTCCCTCCCCACTGCAGCCACAATGTCAGAAGGGGACAGTAGCGGTGAGTCGATCCATGGGAAGCCTTCCGTGGTCTTTAGATTTTTCACGAGACTTGGACAGGTGAGTTTCCCGCAGGTGGCAAACGGATCCCTAAACCTCTCCAGGGTGGGTTGGTGCCAATTATTTTAGTATTTGATCAGGTCTGATTAAAACAGTTGATACTGAAGTGATTTCTCTGGCCTCTGCTGGGATGTGGGAAGGATGAATCCTTTTAACTGTGGCTTAATTTTATTTAATTATTACAAAAATTCCTTCCCTCCCTCCCCTTCTTTCTCCTTCCTTCCCTCCCTCCTTTCTCCTTCCTTCCTTCCTTCCTTCCCCCTTTCTTTCTTTCTCCTTCCTTCTCTTTCTTTCTACCTTTCTACCTTTCTTTCTCCCTTCCTTCCTTCCCTCCCTCCTTCCTTCCTTCCTTCCTTCCCTCCCTCCTTTCTTTCCCCTTTCTTTCTCCTTCCGTCCTTCCTTCCTTCCTTCTTCTCCTTTCTTTCTCCTTCCTTCCTTCCCTCCCTCCTTTCTCCTTCCTTCCTTCCTTTCCCCTTTCTTTCCCCTTTCTTTCTTTCTCCTTCCTTCTCTTTCTTTCTACCTTTCTACCTTTCTTTCTCCCTTCCTTCCCTCCCTCCCTCCTTCCTTCCTTTTTCTCCTTTCTTTCTTTCTCCCTTCCTTCCTTCCCTCCCTCCCTTCTTTCTCCTTCCTTTTTTCCTTTCTTTCTTTCTCCTTCCTTCCTTCCTTCCCTCCCTCTTTTCTCCTTCCTTCCTTCCTTCCTTTCCCCTTTCCTTCCCCTTTCTTTCTTTCTCCTTTTTTCTCTTTCTTTCTACCTTTCTGCCTTTCTTTCTCCCTTCCTTCCCTCCCTCCCTCCTTCCTTCCTTTCTTTCCCCTTTCTTTCTCCTTCCTTCCTTCCTTCCCTTTCTTTTATTTCTCTAATACTAGCTGTATTCCACAAGCTATGGTTTGTCCCAGCTGTAGGCTTGCCGTGTTCAACCCTCACTTAATATGCTGAAAATCTTGTGTTTCCCTTAGATTTACCAGTCCTGGCTAGACAAATCTACTCCATATACAACAATCCGATGGGTCGCAACATTGGGTTTAAGTTTTATCTACATGATTAGAGTTTATTTACTGCAGGTAAGGAAAAAAAAACAAAAAACGGGGCTCCCTGCCTTCATCTGGAACCTTTGCCAGTAATGCGAGATGGTTCAACCCGTTGCTAATTACTGGCAGCCTCTTGTTTAGCCCCGTAATCTTTATTATTTTATTTTAGCCAGTGAAAAGATGGGTTTCCTTGCCCGTGTTTTTAAGCTTCGATCTTTGGGCCTTGCCTCCAAGCCCCACAAACCTATTTAAAGCTGGGAAAAATGAGCCCAAAAATAAGTCCACAAAGAATTTTCTTGGTTTTATCTTGCTATGGAGAATTTACTCAGCAGATGTTTTCCTTGAAAAACATTGAACACATTTTGTTTCTCATCCAGGAAGCTTGGATGAGTAGATAAGAACTAAAGAAGCTTCTTGGACGAGAAGCGAAACGTCTTCAAAGAAAGAAAAAAACAACAACACAGTTGCTTTTTGGAAAAAGCCCCTTTTTGGGACAGCCGTGAACCTGGATATTGGAGAATCTCCGTAGACATCTTCCCTTTGGGTTCTTCTGTTATCTCCTGCTATTTGTCCCCGAACACGACAAACCCTCTGTAGTTGAAGCAATGATTCCTTTATTGGGAGCGCCGGCAGCCCCGGCAAAAAGTTTCTCTCTCACCGCAGGCGAACAAGTCCGTCCATCCAGGAGATAAATAGTTGTCGGCCACATCTATTCATCTCTGCCCCCTGCCTTTTATCCCCAGAGCTGGGGTGGGGGCTTCGCTAGCAGCAGTGGCTCTTCCGTCCCGAGGACCGGCCCATAGATTTCCACTGCTCTCCTCTCCTCTGCCTTCTGTGCATCGGCTCGTCAGGCACAGGACCCAGCTGTTCCTCCTCTTCCTCATCAGCCACCTCCAGACCTGGGGGCTGTTGACTCTCCATCTGAGGGCTGACGGACGGCCCAGGCTCCACCTCTCTCTCTCTCTCTCTCTCTCTGCCAGCTCCATTCCCTCTTCCCCCTCGGAGCTCTCAGGTTGCCTTGAGGCTGACTCTGACTCCCACACCTCCTCCTCCTCCTCCGAGTCGGCTGCTGGACAAGCCACAACACTGTTACCTATTATCCTTCTCTCCTGGTTCATGGGCTCCCCATATTTTGGAGCACGACTCCTGCAATCCCTTGTTATCAGCCATGCTGCTTGTAGGACCTCTCTGGACTTCTGATTAACGCCCTGTGCATTGCTAATTATGGAATCACAGGGCCTGTAACTTCTGGGTGTTTGTTTATTTTTTTTTTGAAACTCAAGTTCCCCTCTAACCTGATTCTTGAATCTCTCTCTTTGTTCCCAGGGTTGGTATATCGTGACGTACGCCTTGGGTATCTACCACCTAAATCTCTTCATAGCTTTCTTGTCGCCAAAGGTCGATCCCTCCCTCATGGAAGATTCAGGTATGTCAAAGTTGGAATTTTGGGCAAATTTGCTTGCATTTTCTACCATTGATTTTTACGGACGGATCATAATCATAATCCTAAATTTATTTGTCAGGCATATATAAGATAACAGGTAAAAGTATAAACATAATTTGAATACGTGAAAAGAGGAAGTAAAAAAGGAATATTAGGACAGGGACGGTAGGCACGCTGGTGCACTCATGCCCCAGCATAAATTTAAATTTAAATTAAATTTAGAAATCTTGCTTGTTCCTTGAGCTACCTCATCTACGGTGATTTTTCTTTAGCACTGTTTTTAAGTATCTTGTGCGTGGCCCTCCGCTTGGATTTTAAACCATGGTTTATGGCTTAGTGTCCTGTATCATCATCACAGCAACTTGTGCTCGATTCTATAAACCATAGATCACAGCTCAATTTACAGGTATAGTCCTTGGTTTACAAGTGGCGTTGAAAAAAAGTGACTTACGTCCGTTTTTCACGCTTACGACCGTCGCAGCGTCTCCATGGTTACGTGATTGAAATTCAGACACTTGGCAAACCGGCATGTATATTTTTGACGGTTGCAATATCCCGTGTTTACGACGATCAATTTTTGCAACCTTCAAAGTGTCAACGAGGAAGCTAAATTCACTGAGCAACCACTGTTACTAAACCACTGCCGTGATTCGGAGCTCCGTTTTGGCCATAAGTCGAGGACTACCCTTAACGCTTTGTAGAGTGTCGTCCTTGAGAAGCGACCCGGGAGATACCTTTGAGGTCCTGGGACGTGCGACGTACGTCGTGCAAAGCAATTTAAAAAAAAAAAAATTCACGTCCTTTCATCTGCCTGAATGGCCTGTTGTCAGCAAGCCGCAGATTTTTTTTTTTTTTTTAGCACCTCCTATATTACCAAATAATTATTTGTCCTCTTTGCAGATGAAGGGCCTTCATTACCGACAAAACAGAACGAGGAATTCCGGCCTTTTATCCGGAGGCTGCCAGAATTCAAGTTCTGGTGAGTTGAATTCGTATGAACCGGGGCTTCCTTCTCGTACATGTAAAGACATACATGTAGAACAGCCTTTCTCAACGTTGGCAAGGCAGGGAATGGAGTGCAATTGTCTCTACCCGCTAATTTATCTAACAAAATGAAATTCAACGTAGAGAAAAGCAAAGTCTGACACTTAGGCAAGAAAAACCCAACGGACACCTATAGACTGGGTGAAACCAGGCTTAATAGCAGTAACTGCTCAAGAGCCTTGGTAGTACAGTGGTCTAAAGCACCCTGTTATTAAGACCAGCTGCCTGCAATTACTGCAGGTTCGAATCTCGCCAGGCTCAAGGTTGACTCAGCCTTCCATCCTTTCTAAGGTAGGTAAATTGAGGACCCAGTTTGTGGGGGCAATAAGCTGACTTTGTATAAAATATACAAAAGGATGAAGGCTATTGCTTAACGCACTGTAAGCCACCCTGAGTCTCTGGAGAAGGGCGGCATATAAATCAAATTAAAAAAAAAAAAAAAACAGAGAGAGAGGGATCTTGGAGTCTTAGTGGACAACCAGTTAAATATGAGCAAGCTGTGTGCAGTGGCAGCCAAAAAAGCCAACGCAATCCTAAATTGCATTAACAGAAGGATACAATCAAGATCAAGGGAGGCACTAATACCACTCTACAAAGCCTTAGTAAAGCCACACCTAGAATCCTACATCCAGTTTTGGTCACCCCGATGTAAAAAAAGAGATTGAGACTCTAGAAAAAGTGCAGAGAAGAGCAAACAGGATGATTAGGAGGCTCAAAGATAGGATGAACGGTTGCAGGAACTGGGCAGGGCTAGTCTAGTGAAGAGAAGGACCAAGATGATAGCATCTTCCAATATTGGAGGGGCTGCCACAGAGAGGAGGAAGGGGGTCAAGCTATTTTCCAAGGCCAGACAAGGAATCATGGATGGAAACTGACCAAGGAGAGATTCAACCTGGAAATAAGGAGGAATTTCCTGACAGTGAGAGCAATCAACCGATGGAACAGAAGTTGCCTTCGGAAGTTGTGGGAGCTTCATCCCTGGAGGCTTTCGAGAAGAGGCTGGACTGCCATCTGTCAGAAAATGGTGTAGGGCCTCCTGCTCGGGAGGGTGGCGGGTTGGACTAGATGACCTCCAAGGTCCCTTCCGACTCTTGTTAATCTGTGAATCCCGATTTGGCTTTCTTCCCCAAAGGCATTCTGCCACGAAAGGCATCCTGGTGGCCATGACCTGTACATTCTTCGAAGCTTTCAACGTTCCAGTGTTTTGGCCGATTCTGGTGATGTATTTCATTATGCTGTTCTGCATCACGATGAAGAGGCAAATCAAGGTGAGCGCAAGAAGGCCTTTGAGAGACCAGGCTGCCCGACCTCGGCAAGCTTTCAAGACCGGTGGACTTCCGACTCCCAGAATTCCCTAACCCAATCCCGTGTTGGCTGGGGAATTCTGGGAGTTGAAGTCTTACCAGTCTTAAAAATCGCCAAGATTAAACACCCTCCGTTTTAGATCCTGAAATGAGGGGGAAAGACAGTTGAGATGCTACAATCCCTGGTCACCAAATTCACCCCTTTTTTGGGGGGGTGGAGGGGAGGGGCTGGCATAGCCCTGGGAAGCAAAATAAATACAACTAACCAGGTTTGGCACGCTAGAGAAGTGCCATTGCTGCTGTCCTGTTTTAAGAAACGTGGGAATGCAGCCAGAGATGGATTATATCAAAGTTAACAAAAATTTAGGCTTTCATGCCGAGCAGGTTGCGGACGCTCATTGCCCAAAGGGTGACGGGGGAAGATAAAACTTGATCACGGAAAAGTAGCTTGTTTGGAGCTGCTCTTCACGCTCTGCCCACGTTCACACCCAAGCCGCAGATCGTTGTAACACCCCCCCCCCCGATCTGTTGGGCGAGCCTTTATTTATTATCGTCCCTAGCAGGGGTGGGCTGCTGGGGGTTCGGGGCGAACCTCTAGCTAAGATTCTGTGCAGTTTGGAGAACCCCCATATCCCACTCCTGGCTGGCCCCTCCCATCACTCTCCTCCTGGGAATCCCCACGCGGCCCGTTTTGGATGCAGGTAAGTGCAGGGCGCGCGCGGAGGCTCAGGGAGAGCGAAAAAATGGGCCTACTGGAAGTTCAAGAAGGCCGGAAACGGGCCTGTTTCCAGCCTCCAGAGGGCCTGAGGAGGCCGTTTTCACCCTCCCGGAGGCTCAAGAAAAGCCTCCGGTGCCCGGGGAGGGCAAAAACATGCCCCACCCAGCAAGAGGCCGACTAGGCCACGCCCACCCAGCAAGAACCCCTTGCTAAAATTTTTGAAGCCCACCCCCGATCCCTAGAGCATGTAAGGCCAAAGATGTGCGGCTTAATTTACGACCCCTCGTCCGGTTGCTCGGAAAAACCACAGCTTAACGTCGTGCGTTGAAGGGGAACCCTCGTCTGTCTGATCAACCTAGGGGGGGCGTTTCTCGCATTTCGGAAGGTGGGGAAAAAAACAGGGAGGCGGCGTCTCTAAGACCTGTGTTTTTTTTTTTCTCCCCCACCCCCACCCCTTTTCATTTCCAGCATATGATAAAATACCGATATATACCCTTCACCCACGGCAAGAGGAGATATAAAGGAAAAGAAGACCCAGGAAAAACTTTTGCTAGCTAGAAAAAAAGAACCTCTTTCAAACCTTGCTGACCAACTTTTCTCCCCCCCCCTCCCAGCCCCCCAGCGTTATAATTAAAAAAAATCGGTTTTGAGCCATTGTAACAATGCCTCTCTGTCCTTCATCATCGTTCGTCCATGAGCGATCCGGAGGATTCGTTTCGGTCTCTTCTGCGGATTCGAGAGGGGTAGGCGTGTGTCTGATTCCTAATGCCTTTCCGTGTCCACAGAATTCTGCCGTTTTGACCGCATCTTCTGAATTTTGCGGCTCTGTTTTATCCGTCCACGGCCTTCCTTTCCCTCCCCCCCCCCCTTTTATTTTGTTTTCCTTCGGAAGTTATCACATGTTT
Source organism: Pituophis catenifer annectens (assembly GCF_029215685.1). Classification (NCBI taxonomy): domain Eukaryota; kingdom Metazoa; phylum Chordata; class Lepidosauria; order Squamata; family Colubridae; genus Pituophis; species Pituophis catenifer. Next base: position 2,628,827 of record NW_027256898.1, on the reverse strand, counting down.
ACACATACAGTAGGTACGTCTCTCTCTCTGGGATCTTGGCTTTCCAAATTTGGCTGGCGGCCTTCACAAACATCTGAAGGAGGCCTCCTGCGTTGTATTCCACGTGGAATAAAATAGGGAATTAGAAGCCGAATATTCTTTGGGAAGGCCGACAGCTAGTGTGAATAGTTAAGGAAAAATGATCGGTTATTATTATTATTATTTTTTGTAATTCTCCAACCTAATCTGCTTGCTGAAAACGAGAGAATTGTAATTTGCGAGAATGGGATGCAGCGATACACGTCCAGATTTGAGTAATCCATACCTCCTTGCTAGTTTTAACTTAACTTGGGCGTTTTCAAATTAAACCTCGTCTCGATTGACTGACGGAAATCAAGCTTGGCTTTTAAAATGAAGAGGTAGAAGATGGGGTGGCTGGTATTATTGTTATTATTTTTGAGGTTTTTCGGTCATCAGCCTTTTTGTAATTATTCCAAGATATTTTTTTTTTTAAATTTTGGAAAAAGCCTGGAATATATATGATATTAGGTAAAGAGTATTTTGACACATTTCTTTGCTAAAGGGTTGTTTTGTTTTGTTTTGTTTTTAAAGTTTGCTTCATAGCAAACTTTCCAAGATTGCAACTAGATTGAACTGGCAGACAACTTTATGGGGCTTTCGCCCAAGCTTTTATTAATTTTCTACGGAGAGAAATCTTAAAACAGCCTGCATGTAAAAGCATTTTTCGGTGTGATATAGCTACGGACAGTTTTTATTAAGTGACTTTTTAAATTCCAAAAAAAAAAAAAAAGTTTATTAAAAAAACGAAGACCTTGTCCCGTTCTTGGATTCAGCCGTCTTTATAAAACAAATGTAAAAAGCTTATGTATTATGGTTTCTCTCCGCCCTGCTCTCTTTAAAATGCGTTATCATTTAATCTTGTGGCATATATTGTATTTTAGCTGTCTCAATAAAAACAGCCCTTTGCACTATTGTTACACACATTTATCTTGAGAGATAAATAGCTATTGACTAGTCAGTATTTGCATCTTATTTGGCTTAATATACTCAAATATTCTGTGCCACTTAAGTCCATTTCTCCTTTACAACACCATAATTTTTTTTAAGGGAAGGGGCTGTGGGCTCTTTGTGGGCTAGGAAATTCTGCTTCCTTTTAAAATGGTCTTTTTTCCCAGCTTGATGACAAGGAGCATGGGGGTTCGCAGGGGTTCAGGAGCTAAGATTCTGATTTATGATCTCTTCATCTCAAAATTTGCCTCTCAAGCTCTATCCAGCTTAAGCTGCATTCAACTCGGAAGTTGGCAATACAGGAAGACAAGACGGACATGTAAACTTTGGGGATGGTTGTTGAATCTGCTAATCGAGGTTTGCCAAGTGGCTGCCACCGCAGTGCTTCAGAGGTGCTGACGGAAGCGTGACTGAATTTTAAAAGCAGCCAAGTCTGTAAAATTGAATGCAAAAGCATCGTACGTGTTTTTAACGAGACTGGCATCCCACAATAACTACATTATACAGCCCTTCCGGATTTGAAACGTTTTAAAAATCAGTTCCACCATAAGTGGGGTAATGCAGTTGCGTGTGTCAGATATGTTGTGTGTGGAGGGGTGTCGGAGATTGCTATTCATCCCGAAGGTATGCTTAAAATAAAAATCGCAGAATTCAAAATTCACTAGGATGGCTAAAAGTCTTGAAACTGCTTTCGAGACGGCCCTCCTTCCTGACCTCAAACCTCTCCGACAAAAACTGGATAAGCAGCAGTTTGTTTTAAACCGATGTAGGCTTGTCTCTTCTTGTAGAGGCAGGGAAAGTCAAAAATGTTTTGGCTTCCATTTGATCACAGCCCTTTATTGTCAAAATAACATCTCGCGCTCGTTCAAAGGTTGCATTTTCGTTGGGCTCTTCGACGCTTTGCAATCCGACTGGCATCCATTTACCGGAAGTGTCGAAGGTAAATAAGCTTCTGGGGATTAAATTTCTCTCTACACAGAGGACACTCAGCCTGTGGGAGGGGAAAAAAAAATTAGGAAATGTAAACTCTTCAAATTGCTTTAAAAACCACCCGTCTTTAAGGCAGCCTCCTCGCATCAAAGAATTCACTTTTTTTTGACATGATTTAACGTATAATAAACCACGTTTCAAGCGTAATAAATTATAAAACTGGTCTTGCAGCCGATTAGCAATGGCTGCTCAGACTGACGGATAAACTTTGCAAGTTTTAGCTCTAGAGTTCGGTGATCAAAACACTCTGCATGTAAAAAATACCACCTATCAAATTATTTTCCCTAAAGGTAAAGGTTCCCCTCGCACGTATGTGCTAGTCGTTCCCGACTCTAGGGGGCGGTGCTCATCTCCGTTTCAAAGCCGAAGAGCCAGCGCTGTCCGAAGACGTCTCCGTGGTCATGTGGCCGGCATGACTCAACGCCAAAGGCGCACGGAACGCTGTTACCTTCCCACCAAAGGTGGTCCCTATTTTTCTACTCGCATTTCTTTTTACGTGCTTTCGAACTGCTAGGTTGGCAGAAGCCGGGACAAGTCACGGGAGCTCACCCCGTTACGCGGCACTAGGGATTCGAACCGCTGAACTGCCGACCTTTCAGTCGACAAGCTCAGCGTCTTAGTCACTCAGCATCTCTCCAAGGAGAAAGAATCCTAACACCCTGTATATATACATTGCTGTAGAAATTTACAACAGTAAGAAAACGTCTCGTTGCAAACTTTGGGCAAAGTTTGAGAGAGGCCAACACATACCTTGGTGTTACACCACGCAGTGATGCATGCCCAGCAGAAGAGGTGCCCGCACGGTGTGGCTGTGGCATGTTGGCGTTCTTCTAAGCACAGGGAGCAACGCGAATTGCGGCCAAGAATCTTCTCTTCGGGTTGGCTTCTGAAAGGAATGACATTAGACACAGTTGCTCTTCTGCGGCGAGAAAGGCGATTCCAAAAGAAGAGAATAAACACAGTTGGAAGGGACCTTGGAGGTCTTCTAGTCTAACCCCCTGCTTAGGCAGGAAACCCTACACCCCTTCAGACAAATGGTTAACCAACATCTTAAAAACTTCCAGTGTTGGAGCATCCACAACTTCTGGAGGCAAGTTGTTCCACTGATTAAAGAAAAATTGATCTCTGCAAAATATAAGTTTTAGGAAACTGCGAATCTCCCTCCAGGCAGAATCTACAAATATGATCATCTATAAATATGGCCATTTCCTTGATCTACTTTTTCTTTCAATAGGTGCTTTGCTCATGTATTTTTATACTTTAAAACTCAATATTCCATAGGCCAAAAGTCCAGATTGTTCCCCAAAATAAAAACCTTTTGGAATAATACATTTTAAAGTACAATACCTTACAAACCTGTATTTCTGGGATGTATTTTTTTAGTCATTTTTAACGTTCTTAATACCACCTAACTCCCTGGTGGGAGTTAGTTCCTTTTAAAAGCTACCGTAGCTTAGTTAGCTCATTTTAAAAGCTACCGTAAATTTCAAAGGCCGCTGAGGTGCTACTTGTTGATATCAATTCTCTTTCCCTGTAAATAAAAGAAAATCCAGACTTTATACATCTGATAGGAGGGGTTACGGTGTAGTTTCCATTCTTTTTGGGCCCTCTGGCGATGTCGGAGGTTGTACGCGTAGATGCCAAGGGTCAGCCCCAGATGCAGGAATGAAACGATGCCAAGGAGCTTGTAAGTCGACCGAATGCTTTGATTGTCTTCGGTGAAACCCACAGAACGTAACTGGAGAAAAGAAGAATCAAGCCATCAACGGAAGGTAAATTAATGCTTCAAGAAGGATTTTTGTCACAGAAGGAGCTCTGTTCAAATGTTTCCGCGTGTGAGAAAGACTACGCTTTTTAAGATTATAATATGCTGCCTGCAAATAGATTAATGCTTTGAGGCATTAGCGTTCATCTTGTGGAAAGTCTCCCAATCAAGCAATTTTTTATTTTTTATTTATTAGAGTTTTATCCCTTTATCATTTTTTAAATAGGCAGCGAACATACCTAATATTACTTTGTATAAATATACAACTTTGTATAAATATACAAAAGTATGAAGGCTATTGCTTAACGCATTGTAAGCCGCCCTGAGTCTCCGGAGAAGGGCGGCATATAAATCAAATTAAATCAAATTAAAAATATTAGGGAGGGGTGCGGTGACCTAGAGGTGGAGCTCTCGCCTCACAACCGGGAGGCTGTGAGTTCGATCCTCGGTAGAGGCAGATATTTCTCTCTCTGGGCACACTTGAGAATATATCTGCTGAACAAAACTCCGCATTGGCGACAGGAAGGGCATCCGGACATTAAAACTCTCTGATACTCTGTTTCCCCCAAAATAAGACATTATCCCCTGATAATAAGCCCAATCGGGCTTTTGAGCGCATGGCAATAAGGCCAAGCGCTTATTTTAGGGTTCAAAAAAAATATAAGTCAGGGTCTTATTTTCGGGGACACACGGTAGCTCCATTCAGTTGGCCAGACTCTACCCCGCAAGGGATTATGGGGTGGTTAAAAGACGATGAAACATACCTAGTACTCCTCCGTTCTCCTCTTTTCCCTACAACAGCCACCCTTGTGAGGTGGGCTGAGGCAAAAGAGGCTCTTCTCAAAGTTACCTAGCTGGCTCTCATCTGTAAAACGGGACTAGAATTCACAGTCTCCTAGTTTCAAGACCAGCAAGCATCTTAACCACTACACCAAGGGTCGGCAACCCGTGGCTCTGGAGCCGCATGTGGCTCTTTCATCCCTCTGCTGCGGCTCCGTTACTGGTTGGCGCCACAATTTTGAGAGGAGCTTCCGGCTGGTGGAAGGGGAAATATGGCATGCCAGGAGGAGACTATATGGCAAGGGGTGGGTTTTCCAGTCGGCTCCACAATTGATAGGGCTTTTGGTTAGGACAGGTAGAGGAAAAGACACCGCACTAAGAGGAGACTCTATGGTGGGGGAACCGGATTTCCGGTCGGCTCCGGAATTGAAAGGGGGGCTTCCAGTTAGGACTTTTGTGGCTTTGAGGGTTTGAGGTTGCCGACCCCTGCACTACACCAAACTGGCTCTCTAAGTCATCCCTCGATAATTTTTATGCCAGAAGTGATTTAGGAGCTTTTCCGGTGAAAAGGAAGCAAATAACGTATTTCAAGTTAAGTACTGGAATACGTATCATCCCCATTTTTTCCCCCCCAACATTCCAGAAAAAAAAAAAAAACCACCACCACGATGGCATCATTGACTTAAATTGATTAAGCCTCCTTCTCTACATCCGCGATGGTGCCCAATTTAGAAACAGGAGCACGTGGGAACCGACTCACGTATGTGATCCCCGTCGTCCGTTTAGAGAAATGGTAGAAGATGCCGTTCATATAAAAGACAGCTAAATGGAACCTCCGGAGAAACGGGATGCTTTGCTTGACGAGACGGACAGCCCGAGCGAGAAACGATCTCTGCCACTCGGTTAATCGTCTGACCCGTTTCTGCAACCAGCTTCGGAATAGCGCCCGGCTTTGCGACGCGCTTAAAGTTCGGCGGTGCGGAATCTGTAACCCGCTGGAGACCGCCTCGAGCTCCTGCTCGAGCGTGGTCAGTCCCTTGTCTAACAAGTAAGGCAAGACACTGTGCAGAGCGATCAAAAGGGCCCGGCGTCTTAACGAAGGGACCTTCCTCTTTGATGGGTCTACTTGGATCACGTTGACGTATTCTTCACCAAGGGTTTGATAACCTGAAAAGGGGGAAAAAAGGCAATCAACGACAGAAACTCTGAAGAGATAATTACAAACGCAGCTTTAGAATGGAATAGAATAGGAAAGGATAGAATGCAGAATGGAATAGAATAGGATTAGAGTAGAATAAGGGATAGAACGAAATAGAAATAGAAGGGAATAAGAATAAGAATAGAATAAGAATAGAATAGAATAGAATAGAATAGAATAGAATAGAATAGAATAGAATAGAATAGAAGCAATCAAGAACGAAGAAGGAATAGATATAAATGAAACAAGAAGGAATTAGGTGTATTTATGACATATGGTTGGACAGTCATCTATTTCAGCTGCTTTAGTCTCAGATTCCTGTGCCAAGCACAGGGTCAGACTTGACGGGATTCCTCTAATTTTCAGTAAACTTGAAACGATCAGAAATTTAGCAAAAATTTAGGTAGAAATCATTACCTGAAAGGGTAGTAAGGGTGAAATAGGCAACGTCAGCGAGGAGTTCGATCTCTTTCTGCCATTCCAGCCAAATTTTAGCACCTAAGGAGCCAGAATACATGGAATTACATGACAAGAAAAAAGCAACACTGTTCCATTCTATATATGTGTGTGTGTATGTGTGTGTGTGTGTGTGTATGTATATATGTATATATGTGTGTGTGTGTATGTGTATATATATATATATATATATGTATATATGTATATATATATTTGCTGATAAAGAAATAAAGGGAGACTACTATAGATCTATTTCAAGCTATTTAGCTCTCATCAGCTAGCAAGAACATGCTGGCTGCCAGAAAGAAAAAAGCCCAGAATCGAGTGGATGTGATTCTACTGAGCTAGGGCTGCAGAAAAACCTTGGTTACGTAGGAAAAACCTGACTAGAGGAAAAACACACACACACACACATATATATATGTATGTATATGTATATATATATATTTTAGTATTTAGTATATATATAGTATATAGTGTGTATATATATATATATATATATATATTTATATATACACACACACACACATACATATATATATCTCAAACTATCCTAAAAATACGAGTTCCAGGTGTAGCTATAAAAGAAGAGACAGACATCATGATCTCCGGAACTAATCCAAAATATATTATCCGAAAATAATATATTTTAAGTTCCGGAGATCGCAATGTATGTGTGTATATATATATATATATATACATATATACAGAGACAGACATCGCAATCTCCGGAACTTAAAATATATATTATTTTCAGATAATATATTTTGGATTAGTATACACACACACACACACACTATACAACTTTTTATATGTTGGCTAATAACAGGTGAATAATATAAGTAAAATATGGAGTCGAAATAATCACAACAATAATAATAACGCCAGTTTGGTCTAGTGGTTAACTGGAAAATGCGAGGCTGTGAGTTCTAGTCCTGCCTTAGGCATGAAAGCCAGATTTTGGGTCAGTCACACACTCTCAGCCCAGCCCACCTCACAGGGTTGTTGTTGTGGGTAAAAAAAGAGAGAGAGAGAGAGAGAGAGAGAAAGAAGGAAGGTGTATTGAATATGTTGAGTTACTTATAAAAATAAAATAATAATTTTGTATTTTGGGGTGTTTATTATTTATTTATTTATTTATTTATTATATTTATATATTTATTTATTTATTATATTTATATATTTATTATAATTGATGAAATGACAAAATCTGAAACTCTGAAAAGGGTCTTTGCTTTGTTCTTTCTCTCACACAAAATCTCTCCGGGATTTTGTTTCCTAGGCCCACCTGGCTTATCAATAGGTATCAATATTGTATTTATTTCAATAAATTCATTTTAAATTCGAATTTTAAGGCAAAAAGCCCCGAAAACGGCTCTGGGGAGGGGGGGGAGAGAGAAGGCGGAGGCGCCTCACCCGCTAGGCCGGAGAAGACGGAGCCGGCCCTGCTTTTCAGCGCTCCCCGGTAGAGCTCGTCCTTCTGGGCCGAGCGGACAAGGCGAGCCGGCCCGGCTTCCAACGGCATCGCGAAAAGAAAAAAACAGCGCGACGCTTCTTCCTATCTGTCATCGTCGCTGAGTTTAGACGTCATCTGCTGTCGCCGCGGCGCGGCCTTTGACGTCATCAGATTATTATTTTCCCCCTTTATAGAGTAACGAAAGTGGAGAGGTGTTCAGAAATGCGACTTTCCGGGATTAAGAGTCAATTTCATTCAACGTCGTTTTTAGCGTTGTTTTTAATGCAGATCAATTGCAATCTGTCTATTAGGGAATTAATTGGCTAATTGTGCCCCATTAAACCGGTGTCGACTTTTCCCGACATTCCGAAAGAGATCCTCTAAATTCGAATAATTGGGTCTCGTGTTCTAACCAGTTCAACCATTCATATAATACATATGAATATGATGAATTATATAATATAATACATATTATATAATACCTATAAATCCTCATAATGTGCAAGTCAGTATACTATTCCCAGCGCGAAAACTCTGCGACCAAAAAAAAATATATTCTTCAAGTGAATTCGGAACATAATTATATAAACTGTTCTATCTATAGAGTTATCTATCTATATTTCGTAAATCTATGATGCTAGATGACGTAATCAGAACGCGCAGCCGGCGCTCTTTTCTTAATTCACCAAACGAGTCACCTAATCGCCATGGTGACCACATACGCGCCTGCGCACTCGCACGTTCGCTTCATCGCCATGGCAACCTGAAAAATTCCCGCCAATTTGAAGGTGTACCCGAGGCGGAGAAGGCCCCACGTTGGCCAAAATGTGAACGAAATGAAATTAAAAAGGGAGGGAAATTTAAGTGCAACAAGGTGATGAAGTTTCACCAATACTGCAGAAATAAGGGCTGTCCTTTTCCCGCCAAACTTTTATTTATTTGAAGTGTTTTAATTTGAGTGTATATTCATTTGGGGGCCTCCAAAAAAAAATGGCTGCCGAATGGGGGAGAGGGGGGCCCTGCCATTTTAACCCCTGTTTTGGGTAACTAGCAAGAAGCAGGTTGAAGCAGAAGGCCTTGTGTCTCCTTTCCCTGGAGCTGGTCTTGTGGAAGGCTTTAAACTGGGTTTAAACCAGCTAATCCTGGTTAGTTGGAATGTAGGTTTGTTGAACGTTGCTTATCTGGGCTTTCGAGGCCTGGGAAGCCAGCAAAATGGGATTAGTTGAGTCAGTTTGAGAGCCAGTTTGATGTAGGGGCTAAAAAAAATGTTGGTTTAGGAGCAGGGAGTCTTGGGTTCGAGTTCAGTCTCCTCCATGGAAGGTCATAAAAAAAGAGAATTTCTGTGGAGGGGCAGTATTGCTCTCTCTCTCTCGGTTATGCTGACCTCATGGGACCCTCTGTGGGGCTAAAACCCCCATGGAAGCTACGTTGAGCTCATTGGCTTATTTGTATTTCCCTTTATCCTGCCTTTATACCATTATTATTTATTGATTAGATTTTTTTTTTATCCTGCCTTTATTACAGGTCATGGAGGTAGTCCTCGACGTGCAACAGTTCGTTTAATGACTGAAGTTACAACGGCGCCGGGAAAAGTGACTTATGACCATTTTTTTCACACTTAGGACTTGTTACAGCAGTCCCATGGTTACACGATCAAAATTCAGATGTTTGACAACATCTGACTCATATTTATGACGGTGGCAGCATCCCGGATCATGTGATCGCCTTTTGCAACCTGACAAACCATGTCAATGTAGTGATTCACTTAGCAGCTGTGGCAAAAAGGTCATAAAATGGGGGCAAAACTCACTTAACAAATGTCTCACTTAGCAACAGAAATTTTGGGCTCAGTTTCGGTCGTAAGTTGAAGAATACCTTCTTCTCCTTCCTTCCTTCTCTTTTGCCCACAACCCCAAACCTGTGAGGTAGGTTGGGCTGAGAGAGTTGCCCAAAGTCATCCAGCTAGCTTTCATGGTTAAGGTGGGATTAGAACTCGCATCTCCTGGTTTCTAAACCACTACCTTGACCATTACACTAAACTGGCTCTTCGAATAGGCTCATGAAACTTCCTAATTTTTTTTTAAAAAAATTGTATTACAATTGTATTAAAAGCAATGCTTCAATGATCGAGGAATAATGTGCTCCCAAAGCATTTTTTTAAAAACTACAGATACTCCTTGACTTATGACCAAAATTGAGCCCAAAATGTCTGTTGCTAAGTGAAATGTTAAGTGAGTTTGGCCCATTTCACCACCTTTCTTCCCATAGATGTTAAATGAATCACTAGTTGTTAAATTTCTCCCAACTGTTGTTAGATAGGATTTTATTGGTTTGAACTTAGTGCTTTGATATGGCCTATAGCCATGATGGCGAACCTATGGCATGCGTGCCACAGGTGGCATGTGTAGCCATATCGGTGGGCACATGAGCTCAGCTCCGGCCACCTGATTTTCGGGCCTTCTGGGCCCATCAGAAGTAGGGAAACAAGTTGTTTCCTGCCTCCGGAGAACCTCGGGCGGGGGGGGGTGGCGGAAAGGCCCATCTTTTGCTCTCCTTAGCCTCTAGAGCCTTTCGAGGAGTCTAGGGAGGGCGAAAAAAAGCCTTCCCCACCCCCATGGAGGCCCTCCGGAGGCCAGAAACAGCCTGTTTGCCAACTTCCGGTGGGACTGGAAGGCCCGTTTTTTGCTGTCCCCGGCCTCCAGAGCCTTTCTAGGAGTCTGGGGAGGGCGAAAACAGCCTCCCCCCCCCTTGGAAGTCCTCGCGAGACCGGAAATTGCCCATTTGCCAACTTCCAGTGGGACCGGAAGGTCCATTTTTTGCTATCCCAATCCTCCAGAGCCTTTCTAGGAGTCTGGGGAGGGCGAAAACAGCCTTCCCCACCCCCACAGAGGCCCTCTGGAGGCCAGAAGCGGCCTGTTTGCCAACTTCCGGTGGGACCAGATGGGCGCATAGAATTATGGGTGTGGGCGCACGCAAGCACGACCACCCCCACCCCCACCCTGCTCCTAGCACACGATGGCAAAAAGGTTAGCCATCAGTGGCCTATAGGCTAATCAATAAAGCTATCTATCAAACTGTTGTTAAATGAATTTGGCTTCCTCATTGACTTTGCTCGTCAGAAGGTCGCAAAAAGGGATCGTGGGGCACAGCAACCGTCACAAACAGGAGTCAGTTGCCAAGCGTCTGAATTTTCATCACATGATCCTGAGGATATTACAATACGGCCCGTAAGTATGATAACTGGTCATAAGTCACTTTTTTTCAGTGCAATTGCAACTTCGAATGGTCACTAAACGTAAGTTGAGGACTTCCTATACAGGATAGTTTACAGAAACCCATTTATATTTCCCCCCCCCCTGAATTAATTGCACAACTGAGCCCCTCTCGCCTTTTCACAGTGGTAATTAATTTGGAAAACGTGCTTGCCTTTCCGTTTCTCATCTCAGCATAATTAAGCATAGACCGTGATGGAACAGCAACGCAATCAGCGGCAGGAGAAAAGAACGGACACAAAAATAACAAAAGCACATCACTGATTGCCCCGAGATATGAAGCAAGGTCGCTGGGTCGAATGCCTGAGGAGAAACCTCTTCTACTCCAAATTTTGGGTAAGATTTCTGCTTGGTAAGATTTTATGAAAAGGCCACGCCAGCTTGGAGATCGAATTTTGACATTTCTGGAGGATTTTCATTACCAGGTCTTGAGTGCAAGAAGCTGGCAGCCACTAGATGGCAGCAGAGATTTTTAGATCCACAGTCTTAGTCGCCGCCTATCCTCCATCTATTTCTTGTAAATAGAACATAGAATAATAGTGTTGGCAGGGACCTTGGAGATCCTCTAGTCCAACCCTCTGCTCAAGCAAGCGATCCAATACCAATCCGGACAAATGGCTGTCCGATCTCTTCTTGAAAAACTCCTGGGATGGAGCACCGAGAACATCTGGAGGCAAGCTGTTCCACGGATTGTTCTTATGGTCAGGAAGTTTCTCTGTACTTACAGACTAGATTTTGTTTGGATCTTAAATGATTTTCCACCCATTGTCCTGCCTTTAGGTGCTTTGAAAACGAGGCTGACTCTACCCTGTGAGACAGTCCCTCAAATAGTGGAGGCAGGTGACATGTCTCCCTGAATCCTTCTCTTCATTAGATAGACCCGTGATGGCGAACGTATGGCACGCGTGCCACAGGTGGCACACGGAACCATATTGGTGGGCACGCGAGCGTTGCCCTAGCTCAGCTCCGGCACGCATGCACACTCTGGCCAGATGATTTTCGGGCCTTCTGGGCCCACCGGAAGTCAGCAAAGGGGCTGTTTCTGGCCTCCGGGGGTGGTGGGGAAGGCTGTTTTCGCCCTCCCCAGACTCCTAGAAAGTCTCTGGAGCCTGGGGAGGGCAAAAAAACAGGCCTACCGGGTCCACTGTGCCATCACATGCCAAAAGCGGGGGGAACACGGGAAGGGGGGGGTCGCGCACATGCGCAGGGGAGCAGGGCGTATAAAATTATCGGTGTGGGCACGCACGCAACCGTCCCACAATCCCCCTCTTTTGGCACGCGATGGCAAAAAGGTTAGCCATCACTGGACTGCTCATACTTCGTTTCTTGAATTGTTCATCATACAGTTTAGCAGAAACATTGGGTTCTTAGCTAACAACAGTGCAACATCTGAATGTGCTTCCAGATCCACAAGTATTCGTTCTACATTTATCCATAAATCCATTAGATAACCAAGGGAAACATTATGTCTTACAAATAGTCCTTGATTTGTAAACATTCTTTTAGGGACCTTTCAAAGTTAAACCCTGAAAAAAGTGACTAAGTCCTCGCACTTACAACCGTGGCAGCATTCCCCACAAACCATGTCACCTGCTTGTGGTCTGCCAGCAGCCTGGTGAGCTGGCAGTGGAGTCAGACAGTGAGGAGGCTGGGGAGGAACATGGGCCAGTCCTGGAGTCTGGGGAAGGCTCAGACGAGGGCTCTGCGTCGGAGGCAGAGATGGGGCCAGGGCCATCTGGGAGTGATGCGCGGACTCCGGAGCCTCCAGAGTCGGACATCAGAGAGGCAGAGGATCAGGAGGAGCCTGTTCCTAGTGTGCGCATGCACAGAGCTACCAGAAGGCAAAAACAGTTAAAACAAAAGGGACGACTCGGGAGTAAGGCCTGGAGATGATTGGCCCCTCCCATAAGGCTTAAAAGAGGAGCAAAGGCACGTGGGCCCTTTGCAGGAAAGCAACGTTGTTATTTCTGTTCCCAGTCGGCATCTCTGTTTGATTCTGGACTCCGTGTAGCTTTGCCAAGTAGGTCTTTGGCAGCGTGTCAAGAGAGATAAAGGTTGGTGATTTCTCCCGAAGGACTTTTTGCAACTAATTGGGACTCAGCTGTGAATGAACGTAATTCACACCTGTTGCAACAAAAGAGGTTTTTGGGACTACTCGTGGGTTTTAATGACTCAGGAAGCCTAGGCCACAACCTCACCAGAATTAAGGGGCTTGGCCATCATCATGTATTTATGATGGTTGTAAGGTCATGTGGCTGCTATTTGTGACCTTCCAATCAGGCGTGACTCACTTAACAATTGCTTATCCATGGAAATTCTGGTCTCAGCTGTGACCATAAATCAAGGACTACCTGCATCCCCTTGCCAGTTCTGAATTATTCTCCAAGCCTTCCCTTTATTTTTCATGCGGGCTCTATTTTACTTTGATCTCGATCACATTTTATCCCGTATTTGCTTGGGGGAATACCCTATCTCTCTGCATAGAGGTTATGGCAGGGGTCAGCAACCTGCGGCTCTGGAGCCACATGTGGCTCTTTCGTCCCTCTGTTGCGGCTCCCTGTCACTCAAAATGTGCGACACCCGCCAGCACGCGATTTATTGAGCTTTTCGACCCCGGTAGGCCAACCCTGGATAAATCCAAGAAAAGAAAAGTTTCAGAAGAAAACAGAAGGTTTAATTCAACTACATATGCTAGTTTTGTGGCCACTCAGGAAATAGGCATGGGAAAGGTTTTGTGGCTCCCGATGTTTTCTTTTCTGTGGGAAACAGCTCTTTGAATGTTTAAGATTGCCAACCCTTGGGTTATGGGAGCCCAATTAAATACAGGGATGGCAGAAACCGGTCATAGGACAGGATTTGGGGGGATGCAATTCAGAAACGATTCTGGATTTAGACATTAGCTTTGAACCTATCGAGCAATTATGCATTTTTTTTCCTCCTGATTTAGAGACTTGGAGTTTTTTCTTAATGGAAACCAGATTTATTGAATGGACAAAAATGATGAAATTCTGCAGAATTTCTGACCTCCTTCCTACCCGTCTCAGAAAGTTACTCTTTTTCCTTTTTTTGGAGGGGGGGAAACCCAGGTTAGTTAATGCTGTAGGTTTCTTCCCAAGGCTGAATTAATTACCCTTCCCAGCTGATTCACAGTTCGCAATTATGCCTTCCTCCTCCTCCTCCTCCTCCTTTCTTCTACCTTTTTTATTCAGCGAGAGCGAAAGGAAAAGAAAAAAAAAACTGTTAAATTAACTCTCAACATACAAGATGAGTAATTTGACCTTAGGAGGTTTGAAGCAATCCAAAGCAAAGTTGCAGAAATCCGAAGGACCCCCCCCCCCTCCCCCCCGCTTTAAGCATTTAAAAGATGGATTATCTTCGTATCCTGGCCGAAGGGCAAAATGGAACCGTACCAAGCGAAAAGCCTTTCAAAGCAAGGTAGCCGAGGCCGGCTCACTTCAGCTCAGTAAGACATCTGAGTGCATGTCCAAAGAATTAAAATGCAAGGAACACTTGACAAAAGGAGAGGAAAAAAAAAACCCTACCAGGCACAACTTGTTCCTGAAGCTAAGAAGAAGAATAGACCAAATTACAGGACTGCTCTCGGTAAATAGAACTTGCTTAGCGCTCCCAAGGTTTGGATAGGATTCCTTTATGTTTTAGGCTGCAGTCCTCAGCATGTTTATTAGATGGAAATTAAGTCCCGGTGAATGGAGGGATGTGTGTACATGTTTCCCCCCTCTCCATCTCTCCTCTCCTTATAAAATGCCAAAGGATTTTATTCAGCCACACATAAAAGTGAGAAGGGATACAAGGCTAAACGCTTGCATCGACAGAACTCATGTCACCCGGGGGGAAAGGGATTGCCAGATAATTAAGTATAGAACAAGGTTTTTGCTGGGTTGGGGGGTGGGGGGTGGGTGTTTCCATTATGACCCCAATGTGGCAGTTAGAAATTGCACTCAGGGGTGCTTTCGCTACCTTCTTAAAAACTCAGAAACTTTATCCAGTGCAATTCAAACCGGTGTCGTCATCTGGTAACTCGTCGCCATCATTTAACCACCCCATAATCCCTTGCGAGGTGAAGTCTGGGCAATTGAATGGAGCTAACAGAGAGTTTACTGGCCGGATGCCTTTCCTGTCGCCAGTGCGGAGTTTTGTTCGGCAGATATATTTCTCATTGTGCCCCAGAGAGAGAAATATCTGCCTTTACCTAGGATCGAACTCACAGCCCTCCTGATTGTGAGGCCAGAGCTCCACCTCTAGGCCACCTTACCCACTCTTAATGTCGTCATCTGGTAACTGATTCTCCCAATTTGGAAAATACAAAGACTTGGATTCATTAAAGAATTACAGGGCTGGAAGGGAGCCTCCGAGCTGAAGGCTGTTGTGGCCTTCCGGTGGCCAGCAGACCTGGACAGTGAGGAGGTTGGAGAGGAACTTGGGCCAGTCCTGGGAGGTGGGAAAAGCTCGGACGAGGGCTCTGCATCGGAGGCAGAGAGTGGGGGGCCAAGGCCATCTGATGGTTATGTGGAGCCTCCAGAGTCTGACATCAACGAGGCAGAAGAACAGCGGGAGCCTGTTCCCGGTGTGCGCATGCGCAGAGCTGCCAGAAGACAAGAACAATTAAGAAAACAGGGTCGACTTGGGAGTAAGGCTTGGCGATACCACTTCAGACAAATGGTTATCCAACCTCTTCTTAAAAACTCCCAGTGTTGGAGCATTTACAACTTCTGGTGGCAAGTAGTTCCACTGGTTAATTGTTCTCAATGTCAGAAAATTTCTCCTTAGTTCTAGGTTGCTTCTTACCTTGAATAGTTTCCACCCGTTGCTTCTTCTCCTACTCTCAGGTGCTTTGGAGAATAGCTTGACTCCTTCTTCTTTGGGGCAGCCCCTGAGATATCGGAAGGCTGCTATCATGTCTCCCCTAGTTTTATATCTACAGTAATACAGTCAGACTTCATAAAGGCCCTGCCAAAAATGTACCATTTTTCCCCTTAAACAACCCTTGTCTGAAATTTGCTCTATCTATACATTTTGGCATCCATCTGGAACTCGGGGAGGAACAGTTTGTCACTGCCTTGTGACTCACTGACAAAAGTCACAAAAGGGGAAGATGATTGTTATGTCAGCAGCATAATCCGCAAATAGCTGTGTTCCTGACAAATTACCTTTTCTCACGCACACCTTAAATCCTTCGCTTTGGCATGCCATGCGGAGAGCCGAATTCCAGAGTCCTGCGGAGATCGGAGACGCTAAAATCGAACTGTTGGCCAGAGGTGAGCGTCACATACTGTAGCGAACCGGTTCGCCCAGCAACGGAAATGTGAGCGGGCGCCATCCGCGGATGCGTGTGGCATCACAAAACAACGGCAATTCGCTCGCGCGTGCCATCCATCCATGCATGCAGCGTCAAAAACACAGCGATATAGGACAGGATTGCGCCCGCAGGTCGCCACCACCGCTTCTCCCGAACCGGCTGAATACCACCTCTGCTGTTGGCGATTTACTGGCTTTGATGAGGACCCTTTTGACCTGAACAGTTGCAGATAGGAAAGGACACACTTAATCCCTTGCGGGGTGGAGTTTGGGCAACTGAATGGAGCTACCATGTGTCCCCGAAAATAAGACCCTGACTTATATTTTTTTGAACCCTGAAATAAGCGCTTGGCCTTATTGCCATGCACTCAAAAGCCCCATTGGGCTTATTATCAGGGGATAATGTCTTATTTTGGGGAAAACAGAGTGTCCGAGAGTTTTAATGGCCGGATGCCTTGCCTGTCGCCAGTGCGGAGTTTTGTTCGGCAGATATATTCTTATTGTGCCCCAGAAAGAGAAATATCTGCCTCTATCTAGGATCAAACTCACAGCCTCCTGATTGTGAGGCGAGAGCTCCACCTCTAGGCCGTTGCACCACTCTCAGATTCCTCTTTGTAAAAATACCTTGTTTTGAAACTCCAAAGCCGTGTTAATTGACCTTGGCAACTTTTAAGTGTGTGCGGATTTCAATTCCCGGAATCCCTCAACCACAGCACATCTTAGAATAGAATAGAAAAGAGCTGGAGGGGACCTTAGAGGTCTTCTAGTCCAGCCCCCTGCTCACCATTTATGAGCTGCGGTGGCTCAGTGGTTAGAGTGCAGTACTGCAGGCTACTTCGGCTGCCTGCAGTTCGACGGTTCGAATCTCACCGGGCTCAAGGTTGACTCAGCCTTCCGTCCTTCCGAGGTCGTTAAAATGAGGACCCAGATTGTTGGGTGCGATAGGCTGACTCTGTAAACCGCTTAGAGAGGACTGTAACCGTGATGCGGTATATAAATCTGCTCTTGCTAGTGGCGCTTTCTTTTCATTGGAAATCCACAAAATCCGCCAACATATCAAAAACTTGGTTATCTGTGGGTATCTTCTGGAGGAGTTGTTTTTCGGTGTTTGCCCCCCAGGTTTCAGATCCCACTCCCCTAATTTAGGTGCACGAATGGGAAAATACCGAGAAGCGAAATGTTTTCAAAGAAAATCTAGTTGCTTTTTTGGAAAAATAAAAGCCCGTTTGAGACGATTGAGAATCTGCACAGACAATTTACTTGCTTTCTTCCTTCCCAAATATATATATATATCTCTATATCTCACTAGGTGGCAGACGTGCCTCAAATCACGGATTCCGAACTGCTTCATTTTCTGAGAACCCCCCCCCCCCCGGCGTGGGAGAATTTCACTAACCCATCTAGGGATGGCTTTGGGGCTGGAACAAGAAAGGAAAAAAAAAATAGCACAGATTTTTAATCACAAAGATAGATAGATATTATTGTAGTTCTCAAACCCAGGGCTCGTGCAGTCAAAATAAGGTTTAACAGTAACAGAGTTGGAAGGGGCCTAGGGATTCGAACCGCCGATTTTTCTGATCGACAAGCTCAGTTGTCTTAGCCACTGAGCCACCTAGTCAGGCTCTGCAGTTTTCTTGACACACTGACACACAAGCCCACTGTGAGAATCCCTGCCGTTCATTGCATGACTTGCTCGAAAGTTTGTGCTCCACATAGCAACACAGCTTTCCTTGAGAGAGAATCCTTCAGATAAAACATGTTTTGTTGGATTTGTCAGAGAGGGATCCATCCTGCAACTAAGAGAGAACAGTGAGAACAATTCATCAGTGGAACCACTTGCCACCAGAAGCTGTGGCTTGCTCCATCCCTGGTAAATCCAGATTACGCCGAGGGATTAGAACGGGATGCCCTATTTGGGCACCGCAGATGTTGTTCCCCTTGCAACTTTTGGAAACTTTTCAGCAAGGCGCGTTGTGATTAAAAGTTGTGTTTTTAAGGACGTGCTTCCAAGAGAACAGGTTTAAGGCTCAGGGTGTTCCTTTAACCACAGGCTCGGCGTCTCCTTGTAGCAGCAAGTGAGTAATTTTTCATTGGCCCCATTTTGCAGAAGTTTGACACCGAGCCAGAGGGACCAACCTCGTGGCTGCTTCAGTACCAGCCAGGAGCAGGACAAGACTGCCTCTGATGTTGGAGTGCCGATTCACCTCCGAGCTCATAAAGAAGTGAGGGCAAAAAAAAAAAAAAAAAAAATAGACAGCAATAATTAATGTTGTTTGACCTGAGCTGCCAACTCCCAGCTCGTTTTCTAAACGGCAGCCGAGTTTAAATGCGTCCTTTTGCCCGCCGTCTAATCGTTTTGGCAGTTGCAGCCTGCAATTGTGGCTGCATCCGGCTTCATGCATGGGGTCAAGCAGTGGTGAAATCCAGTTTTTTTTTTTTTTACTACCGGTTCTGTGGGTGTGGCTTGGTGGGCGTGGCAGGGGAAGGATACTGCAAAACCTCCATTCCCACCCCACTCCAGGAGAAAGATACTGTGAAATCCCCATTCCCTCCCCACTCCAGGGGGAAGGGTATTGCAAAATCTCCATTCCCACCCCGCTCCTGGGGGAAGGATACTGCAAAATCCCCATTCCCTCCCCACTCCTGGGGGGAAGGATATTGCAAAATCTCCATTCCCACCCCACTCCAGGAGAAAGATACTGCGAAATCCCCATTCCCTCCCCACTCTAGGGGGAAGGATATTGCAAAATCTCCACTCCCTCCCCACTCCTGGGGGAAGGATATTGCAAAATCTCCATTCCCACCCCACTCCAGGGGAAGGATACTGCAAAATCTCTATTCCCACCCCACTCCAAGGGAAGGATACTGCAAAATCTCCATTCCTACCCCGTTCCAGGAGAAGGATACTGCAAAATCCCCATTCCCTCCCCACTCCTGGGGAGAAGGATATTGCAAAATCTCCATTCCCACCCCACTCTGGGGCCAGCCAGAGGTGATATTTGCCGGTTCTCCGAATTGCTCAAAATTTCCACTACCGGTTCTCCAGAACCTGTCAGAACCTGCTGGATTTCACCCCTGGGGCCAAGCCTTAAGGGTACTTTGTGTTGATTTGACATAGTTTTGTTTTTTTGGTTTTTTGGTTTTTTGATGTGTGTGTGTGTGAATCAGCTGCGGTGGCTAACAACGCATGGTTTGTAGCTTTGTGATGGCTTGTAGAGTCAAAGATGGGGTATGCCAGGTTGATGGATGGAGGTTTTGCAGTACGTCATATGAAT
The DNA here is from genome assembly GCF_029215685.1 of Pituophis catenifer annectens. Lineage (NCBI taxonomy): Eukaryota > Metazoa > Chordata > Lepidosauria > Squamata > Colubridae > Pituophis > Pituophis catenifer. The sequence goes on along the minus strand of NW_027256898.1, from coordinate 2,609,311 downwards.
TCTTCCAGCTGATTTTCTTCCTTCTCCTTGAACCAAAATGTGAATAAAACATGGAATTTTGAGAAGTGGGCTTTGGAGGCTCAGCATTCCAGATGAAAAGGATGTGTAGAAAAGAGCTCAAGTTAGAGAAAAATGCAACGTCACCGTAACACGTCTATCGACATCAAAACCCAAGAGGGTAACATATCAGAGAAAGTTGCTTGCAAAAAAACCCCCAAAAAACCAACCAACGAGCATATTAAAAACCGCTCTCCAAAAACAGACACACATTTTTGTGCGGCCTTAAAAAAATGTGCAGCCAGATGTGCAAAGTGGGTGAAAGGGAAATGCGATTCCAGACTGGAAAAATTAGAAAGCGAGAGAAACTGAAGCTTCATAGGGATTTTTCTTCCCCCCCCCCCCCTTTCCCTCAAGTGGATTGACAGATGCACAGCGGTAAGAGCCAATTTATTAGGATTAGCCTTGCCAAATTCCTACGAGCTGTTAAGCTTTGTTGAGTTTGGGAGTTAAGATTAAAAAAAAAAAAAAATTGGCTGGATCCATAGTTGTGTCTGGAACTTGATTTCCTATTTCCAGATAGCGAAATTGGCTCAGGAGGAGGACTTTTGACTGAACATTCCCTTGATCCGTTCCACTAGCATGAGTTATTTCTTGAGAAAATGATATATTTTTAACCAGTTTAGGGATGTGCATAATCTCTCTCCCCCCCCCCTCTCTCTCTCTCTCCCTCTCTCTCTCTCTCTCTCTCTCTCTCTCTCTCTCTCTCTCTCTATATATATATATATATATATATATATATATATAGTTCACAGAACCTAGGGCTGAAGAACAACTAAGTTTACATAGGTAAAACCTGGCTAGAAAGAATATGCACATAAAAGCCTATGAAAAAAGAAAAAAGACACATTATGCCTTTTACAGGGAGGATAATTGGGAAGTGGGTGTGGCCCACTGATGACGCCTTAAGAGGTAGAAATAGCTATCTGGGTCTCCCAGGAAGCAACACAGAGTTGCAGTTTGTCAGCAGAAAAAGGGCCCAAGAACTTGTGAATGAGATTTCACAGAACCTAGGGCTGAAGAACAACTAAGTTTACATAGGTAAAACCTGGCTAGAAAGAATATGCACATAAAAGCCTATGAAAAAAGAAAAAAGACATATATATATATATATATATATATATATATATATATATATATATATATATATATATATATATATATATAAATTTATACTTTGCTGATAAAGAAATAAAGGGAGACTAATATAGATCTATTTCAAGCTTTTTAGCTCTCATCAGCTAGCCATACCCTTACTCGGATTTGAACTTGGGCTTCCTGCATGTTAGGCAGTTGAATTAACCTTCTGAGCCACAAGTTCTCCTCCCTTTATCACCTTGAGCCAGGGGAAAAATTAAGTGTTTTTCCATCGAGACCCCAACATATGGGTATCCCATGCAAAAGGGAAGCAATATGCATCCTCCCACATGTTGGGGTAGACCAGGTGTCTCGATGGAAAAACATATAAAGTGTTTTTCTGTCGAAGCACCTGGTCTACCCCAATATGGGAGGGAGCATACTGCTTCCCTTTTGCCTTTCAGCTCCAAGCCAGGAGCTCTCAAGCAGTCGCATTCACGACAAACCATTTTATACCAGATTTATATTTGCTGATAAAGAAATAAAGGGAGACTAGTATAGATCTATTTCAAGCTATTTAGCTCTCATCAGCTAGCTAAGTTCGAATCTGAGTAAGGGTATGGCTAGCTGATGAGAGCTAAATGGCTTGAAATAGATCTATACTAGTTTCCCTTTATTTCTTTATCAGCAAATATAAATTTATATTTATTAAAATTATATATATATAAATGGACTCAGTGGCTAAGACGCTGAGCTTGTCGATCGAAAGGTCGGCAGCTCAGTGGTTCGAATCCCTAGTGCCGCGTAATGGGGTGAGCTCCCATTCCTTGTCCCGGCTTCTGCTAACCTAGCAGTTCGAAAGCAGGTAAAAAAAATGCAAGTAGAAAAATAGGGACCACCTTTGGTGGGAAGCGAACAGCATTCCATGCGCCAAGAATTAAGACCGGGCGTACCTGATCGAACGGAAAAATAACGAAACTATCGATAACAGTTGTACCTTGGTACTCGACTGCTTTGTAACTCATCGAATCTGGTATTCAACGCATTTTGATGCAAAATTGGGTCCCGATACTTGTCGTTTGTTTGGTACTCGACGCGCGAGCTAGAACTTGTCGCTGTCGGCTGCCTCATGATTCACTCTCGTTATTCCCCCGTGGGGAAAAAAATTCTCGGTGTTTTCGCTACTCGTCGCACTTCCCGCCACCAATTTAACGATGAGTACCAAGGTATCACTGTACTTTATATACAACCCTAACCCTCGAGTTGCCCCAGGGTTTTAAGTTGGAATTTAGCATGACGTTCTAAGAATTTGTAGCCGAAAGTTCGGTAGGCAAGACGCTGCCTGCAGAAGAAAATGTGCGGGGGAAATTCTTGGGGGATAAAAGAGGATTGTTCTTTTTTTCCTGGTGATCTCTTTTGAGTTTTCTGGTTGCCATTTTGAGTTTTGTGGTACAGTATTCTCAGTATTGTTCATGTACCCTTTTTGCCCTTTTTCCGAACAGATTTTTTTTCTACAAAGAAATCTATGAAACAAAACATACGCGCTTCACTCGCCATCCTGCGTTTCCCTGCCTCTCTCTCTCTCCGTATCTTGAATGTGTGTTGCATGGAGGACAGACCTAAACTTCAATGTTCTTCGTGTGATTTTTTTTTTTATTCAAGTGGCCGTCATTTTTCTTTAAATGGTGGTCCCCAAATTTAACAGCGGTTCATTTAGCAACTGTTTGAAGCCATGACGTCATCCCTGTAACACTTATGACCATGGCAGCATCCTTCTGCTCACGGGATCAAAATTCAAAATGTGTGTGTGTTTGTGTGTGGGGCGGGGTGGGGGTCCCTCCTTCACGCCTGGACACTTCAATTTCTCTCCCCCCCAGACACACAACACAGGTTTAATTTATTTATTTATTTATTATTTAATTTCTATACCGCCCTTCTCCTTTCGGACCCAGGGCGGTGAACAGCCAAAAATAAAACATTTGTACACAAAAGTTAAAATAGTTTTGAAATAATTAAATAAAGTTTGGCCCATAATTTAGAACATTTCAATTAAAATCAGTATCAATTTTAAAACCAATATAAAATCAGGCCAGCCCCATTTTCTTGGCGCTATTAAGTCAAGTGAAATTTGGAGGGCCGTGTGTTTTGCCACGCCATGGATTTTCAGCTGCCAGAGGAGAAACTCTGAAATGCATAAAAGAAATCTGATTTTACTTTTAAAGCTGTTAAAAACCTGGTAACAAGTCAAGATTTTTGCTATTTATTTCTTTGATTAAGCCTTTAGGGCACCCGTCTCCCCTACAAAACGACTCTGGCGTGGTTGAGAAATTTACATTGTAGTGTTATCATTCCCATCACGCCGGCCAGAGGTTATCCAAAGTTGAGATCCAGACCGCTTAAGCGGTGAAATCGCCTTCTCAGGGGTGAAATCCAGCAGGTTCTGAAGAACCGTAGCGGAAATTTTGAGCAGTTTGGAGAACCGGTAGCGGAAATTTTGAGTAGTTTGGAGAACCGGGAAATACCACCTCTGGCTGGCCCTAGAGTGGGGTGGGAATGGAGATTTTGCAATATCCTTCCCCCAGGAGTGGGGAAGGAATGGGGATTTTGCAGTATCCTTCCCCTGGAGTGGGGTGGGAATGGAGATTTTGCAGTATCCTTTCTCTGGAGTGCGGTGGGAATGGGGATTTTGCAGTATCCTTCCCCTGGAGACAGGAGGGAATGGGGATTTTGCAGTATCCTTCCCCTGGAGTGGGTAGGGAATGGGGATTTGGCAGTATCCTTCCCCTGGAGTGGGGAGGGAATGGAGATTTTGCAGTATCCTCGCGCCAGGAATGGGGTGGGAATGCAGAGTTCGCAGTATCCTTCCCCTGCCACGCCCACCAAGCCACACCACACCCACCAAGCCACGCCCACAGAACTGGTAGTAAAAAAAAAAATTGGATTTCACCACTGGTCTGACCTGTTCTCAGACTTAACCAAAGATACCCTTTGTGTGCATAACAGATTGTTATTTTAAATATCTAACTTAATAATAATTTAATAATAATAATAAATTATTATTAAATTATTTAAAAGAAGATTATTAGTATTATTATTTGTGGTGCATAATATATTCCACCTTGGTGCGGAATCCTAGCATCCTAAGAGCCGGAAGGGACCTTAGAGGTCTTCTAGTCCAACCCCCCTTCTTCTTACTGCATCCTCTCTCTCTCTTTCTCTCTCTTTCTCTGACAGATTTGGAGACTTTGGTCATTACCTGTCCCGCACACAGGTTGAGGATGAGGCATCCCGGAAGCCAGCAGAGATCCAGTCGACTCGCTCGCTAATAATTAACCAAACCCCCACCTGCGTTCGGCAGGTAAGGTTTCATCGAACCTACCTTTTTCCTATCAGCGGTCTGTTCAAGGGGAAAAAAAAAAAACAGGGAGTGTGCAAACGTAGCCATAAACCCGTTTCTTCCTGTTTTCCAACCTGAAGAACAAGTTCCCTTCCGCTTTTTCTTTTTCTTTAAAAAAAAAACAAACCCACAAACTACCAGCATCCGAAGTCCAGTCTTAAGGCCAGCGTGCTTCCCCTGCCACTTTTCGCCTTTTCGGCTCTCCTCCCTTTGAACTTGTTACCTTGGAGCTGGGACAAGGAGGCAGGAACGGCTGGCTGCCCGCTCTCTGTAATCTCAGGGCCCCGTCATTATGTAAAAAGCGCGTGTGCGTGGGAGGGGCCGTGCCTTTTGGAGATTTCTGCATGGGAGAAACTGGGCACGCAAGACGGAGCAAGGAGGGGTGGTGATGTGGTGGGGGGGAACGCGAGACGTTGCAGCTGTCCAAGGGAAGAGCCAAGAGAGTTGAGAAAGTTTGAGGTACGCGCCCTCCCTGCTTTTCCCACTCTTCCTCCTCCTCCTCTTCCTCAGACTCCTCTAAATTTTGTAGGACTAAGCCTCCTTCCTGGCTTTGAAGCCAGAGCGAGTTGGGCAACTTCCAACAAGCTCCTACAGGAAGAGTTTTGCACGCTTTGAAGGTTGCAGCAGCATTTAACTTCTGCCTCTCTCTCTCTGTCTGTCTCTCTCTCTCTGTCTCTCTCTCTTCCTTCCTTCCTTCCTTCGCTCTGGATCTGATAGCAAATGAGACCCTGAAGACAGCATCCCGCTGAGATGTCTCATCCGTTCGGTATTTTACGCGCCTGCCGTTTCTTGCCTGACTTCGACAAAGCGTTTGCCCCGTTCGCTTTTAACTTTGGTTTTGAATCTTTTTTTTTTTTGTTTTAAACCTGTTATCTTCTTTCTCTTTTGCAGGGAAGAGGCCAGGCCTACCATCACCTTCTTCTTCTTCTTCTCCTCCTTCTTCGTCATTGTCTTCTTCTTCTGAGAAGCCAGCCCTGGGAGAGCCTGGAAACCCAAGAAGGAGAAGAGAGCAAAGTTGAGATGAGGTAAGACGATAACGTTTTTTTTTTTCCTTGGCCCCGGCTTCTGATAAGCATTTCGGTTTTTTTTCAAGTTTGAAAGATCTTCAGGGGGTCCGAAGAAAAAGAATTGGGAAAGGACTGCAGACTTCTTGGGGGGAAAAAAGGAAACTTTCTGTGTAAGGTTCAATAATAACCGGTAGTCCTTGATTTACAAAGATTCATTTAGTGACCATTCAAAGGCACTGGAAAAAAAGTGACTTAGGTCCCGTTTTTCACAGTTACGACCTTTGCAGCATTCCCCATGGTCAGTCACGTGATCAAAATTCAGATGCTTGGAAACTGACTTGTACTTAGGACAGTCGCAATATCCCGGGATCACATAATCCCCTTTTTTTCGACCTTCTGACAAGCACAGGGAAGGCAAATTCGCTTAATGACCGGGTTAGTACCATCGACTGCGCCAATTGACTTAACAACCGAGGGCCAGACAGGTCGTAAAATGGGGGCAGAACTCCCTCAACCAATGTCTCACTTCACGACAGGAAATATTGGGCTCGGTTGTGGTACTAGCTGTACCCCAGTCGCGGCCATTGGGCTTCTGACCCAGAGAGGATCCAGAAAGGATCCATTCGGGGAAACCCCAAATTTGGGGAGCCATTTAGCTCCCCAAATTAGGGGGACGCGGTGGCTCAGCGGCTTAAGACGCTGAGCTTGTCGATCGAAAGGTCAGCAGTTCGGCGGTTCGAGTCCCTAGCGCCGCGTAACGGGGTGAGCTCCCGTGACTCGTCCTAGCTTCTGCCAACCTAACAGTTCGAAAGCGTGTAAAAAAATGCAAGTAGAAAAATAGGGACCGCCTTTGGTGAGAAGGAAACAGCGTTCCGTGTGCCTTTGGTGTTGAGTCATGCCGGCCACATGACCACGGAGACGTCTTCGGACAGCGCTGGCTCTTCGGCTTTGAAACGGAGATGAGCACTGCCCCCTAGAGTCGGGAACGACTAGCACGTATGTACGAGGGGAACCTTTACCTTTTTTAGCTCCCAAAAGACCCTAGCTGGACTCGCCTAGTTTATCTCTTTCAGTGGCCTACCTCGCAGGGTATGCGTGAAGGCAAAAAAGGTGAAAAGTCTAGGAAAAGACCTTTGTAACTCAGTCTCTCGAGGGAGATCGACGTTTCCGTGTCAACCCTTTTATCATGGTGGGATTCGAGGATGAACCCTTGTCATGGTTTAAATCTGGAACTCACTCCCACGGCAGGCCTTGCCTGGGCCCTCTTTCGAATTCGCGTCTTTGCCATGAAAACCTCTCACCCCCCCCCCCCCACCCCCCCACCACCAAAGGAAGCTCTTGACTTTTCCGTGAACCGAAAGCATTTCAGGAAAGGCTTTCAACCTTTTTAACGGTTTAAAATGTTGGCGTTCCTTGGCGTTCTTTATTTTTTTCCCTGTGCTTGCCAGGATTCTGTGTGTGTGTGTGTGTGTGTGTGCTTTTTTTAAAAATAATTGTTTGTTATGTTTTTCACCGAGCAAAGTAATAACTGTATTTTAAAACATACTTACTGCCAACCCTAGAAAGACAGATTATGGCAGTCCGAACTCTTTAGCTCGGAATGAAGTGTAGGGTAAGGAAGATAAATAAAATCTCGCCTGCGATCTGTGAAGGCAGGAAGGTATAAGCTTCCCTAAATTAATGTCCAAATAGCAATATTTACTGTGGCAGGGAGAGGAAAATTACTTTAAATACCTGGCCGGAATAATTGCGCTTTCTTAATTTTAATAACACGTCAGCGTAGGCGAATTGGAAAGAAACGTAATCATTTTGGTCCTGGCTGGCCCCCACCCATAATTTTTTTTGGGGGGGGAACAGCTTCCGGCATCCTGCCTGACCTGACTAGGTGGCTCAGTGGCTAAGACGCTGAGCTTGTCGATCAGAAAGGTCGGCCGTTCAGGCGGTTCGAATCCCTAGTATAGGTCTCCTGCCTGAGCAGGCGGTTGGACTAGATGACCTCGAAGGTCCCTTCCTACTCTGTCAATCTGTTAAAAAGGAAGAGCAATCGTGGCACTGGCAGTGAAGTCCAGCAGGAAGAGACGGTGTAGGTAGTTCTTGAGGAGAAAAAAAATTCTTTTTTTTCCTCAACCTTGGAAACTTTTAAACACGTGCGAACTTCAAATCCCAGAATTCCCTCTTCCACGGAGCAGAATCCCGGGAAACTCTGCAAAGTTTCCCCCCCCCACTTCTTTTGCAACCTCTGGAATCTTCTACTGTCCTCTGAGCATCAGTGGGACGCGGTCGCAGCTTCCTGCCAACTCATTGACGGCTGGGGTAACAGTAACAAGCGTTGGAAGGGACTTTGGAGATCATCTAGTCCGACCCCTCTGCTCAGGCAGGAGGCCTGTCCTAGGGGTTCGAACTGCCAAACCAGCCGAGCTTTCTGATCAACAAGCTCAGCGTCTCTTAGCCAATCCCGGGACGGTGGCTCTAAATCGAACCGTCGGCCTTGCAAACTGGGAAAAGATTTTGGTGGCTGAAAATCCTTCTCGTGGCCTTCAGTGCTCGGTGCCCTCACAGCTGGGTAACCGCCACGATAAGATAATGCTGGAACTGAATCGCAGAAGGGATTTATCAGAGGAGCTAGGAACTTCAGCTTTGCAAAACGAGAGCTCCGAGTGCGCGCAAGGATGGCGAAGTGTCAAGGAAAACAACAACAGAGTAAAAATACCGTGCTGGAAACTGGCGTGTGACCTAGGATGTTGCAGAGTGGGTAGAGCTCAAAGCCTTGGCTTTACGCTCTTGACTACAGTGAGTTTCAAAAAAATAAAACAAAAGTTGGAACTAATATATTCTCTTAGGTCAGTGATGGCGAACCTCTTTGGCCAAACCGCGAGCATGCGTGCATGTACGCGCGCTGGAGTGCCGGAAATCCGAAGACTAGCTGGTCGACCCACACATACCTGTTTTTTTGGCCATTTTTCCACGGTGTTTTCAGGCCATTTCCCGGCCATTTTTTGGGCTGTTTTCAGGCCATTTTCAAGCCATTTTGTGGGCTGTTTTGGGGCTGTTTTCCAGCTGTTCTTTGGACCGTTTTCAGGCCATTTTTTGGGCCGTTTTCAAGCCAATTTTGCCTGTTTTCAGACCATTTTGGGCCATTTTCAGGCCATTTTGTGGGCTGTTTTCCAGCTGTTCTTTGGGTCGTTTTCAGGCCATTTTGGGGGGCATTTTTCAGGCCGTTTTTGGACCGTTTTCAGGTCATTTTTGGGCCATTTTCTGGGCCATTTTTGGAGCCGTTTTCAGGCCATTTTGTGGGCTGTTTTCCAGCTGTTCTTTGGGCCGTTTTCAGGCCATTTTCTGGGCCATTTTTCAGGCCATTTTCAAGCCGTTTTTGGGCTGTTTCCTGGGCCATTTTTCCGGGCTGTTTTCAGGCTGTTTTGGGGCCATTTTCAGGCCCTTTTTTGGACTGTTTTCCAGCCGTTTTTTGGGCTGTTTTCCAGCTGTATTTCGGGCCATTTTCTGGACCATTTTTGGGGCCATTTTCAGGCCATTTTGGGCCATTTTTCAAAAAACAGAAGAACAGCTGGCGACGGTGTGTGTGCCCACCGAGAGGGCTCAGCGTGCCACCTCTGGCACACGTGCCAGAGGTTCGCCATCACGGTCCTAGGTCAACCTCTTGAAATCTTCTCTCTGGAGTTTCTCCATCGTCCATGGTTGCCCCAAAGGTATCTTTTTCCAAAAGGCAGCTGGACTGTCTTTTTTTTTTGCCCCCTCCCCTTGAAGACGTTTCGCTTCTCCTCCAAGAAGCTTCTTCGGTTCTGACCGAAGGGTGGATCCTTCCATTGAAATTGAATTCAGTGAATTTTAATCAGTTGAGTTAAACTTTAATTTAAATCCTGCTTCCCCGTCATTCGGTCGGAACCGAAGAAGCTTCTTGGATGAGAAGCGAAACGTCTTTAAGTGGGGGGGCAGGGAAGAAAGTCCAGTTGCCTTTTGTTTGAAACACCTTTGGGTCTCTGGAGACCTTGTCCCCTCCCCATTTGACGCGTTGAGTTCAACAGGTAAGTTCTCCGAAGACGTTGAATTAAAAGTGGAAAAATTCAAGAGAAGAAAAGAAGACAGACCTACAGAGCTGCAATGATTGATGGGGCTCCTCCCTTGTTTTTCACCTGGCTGGCTGAGAATTGTCCGGAAAAGAAAAACCAGAAGAAAAGTAATTTTTGCTTGCCTTAAGCACCAAAGCCTGCTGGGTCAGTGACTCTGTTTTGAACAACAAGCTTGTCGGTCAGTTCCCGTCGCAACCGATGGAAAGACACAATGGTTGCTCTGAAAAAAAATTACATCCTAAAACATTAGGAAGAAAAATTATGTCTGTTTTTTTGTGCTGCCTGCTGCCATTTTTGGGGGGATCAAACCAACAGATATTTAATACGTCCTTTGCCATTTGCCAGAAGGCAGGAAAATAAACCTGCAATTATTTAAATGTATATATTAAAAAAACCTTACGTTGTTTTGCTGTAAAGCACCCTTCCCTCCTTTAACTCCTGTTCCTTGCAAGCCACGATCATTTCTCCCTGTCTCCCTGATGGATAACTAAAATTATACGGACAGATAAATATCACGGTGACTTTTCGGTAACTGTGGCTTATAAAACATGTAATGGGACTGAATTGCGAAATGCAAAAGAAAGGAATAAAGATGTTTTGATAGCTGGCAAAAAAAAAACAAAAACCAATAAATGCTTACACAGGTAAGCAAAGAGGTAAAATTAAGAATGAGCCAGTAATTCAGCTGTTAAACCTGTATGATAGACCAATTTTGGTCCAGGTATGTATGTGTTTTACAATGCAATGCGGCTATTATAATATTTCTCTCTCCTCTTCTCACCTTTGCCTTCAGGACTGCTGCACCAAGGCAAATATATTGTGTGTCCAATCACAATTGGCCAATAAAATTCTAATTCTATTCTATTCTATTCTATTCTATTCTATTCTATTCTATTCTATTCTATTCTATTCTATTCTATTCTATTCTATTCTATTCTATTCTATTCTATTCTATTCTGGGAGGACAAATAGCAACCGAAATGCTCAAAAAGCATTATCAAAAAGAAACAACGTCAGGTGTTCATTTAGAACACAATGGCTGAAAATAAAAACCCTGACAATAACAATAACGGAGTTAAAAGGTCATCTAGTCCAACCCCCTGCTTAGGCAAGAGACCGGTTATTTCATTCATGCGTCCTTCTTTTTTTACGGCACTTAATAAAACTTGCAAAAGGGAGTGCCCGTTGTGCAATACTCCGACAGTTCTTCATATCTTTGAACGGGATCGAGTTTTTTTGTGTGTGTGTGTGTTTTTTTTACATCAGCTCAAATGTCTTGCAAATGTCTTTTTGTAAAAAAAAGAAGGGAGCACTAACAGGAAAATTGCGGCTCTTGTCACCCTCTTTTGAGACTATCCCAGCTTCCCCTCTGTAATAAACTGTTCCCTTGCTCATAGAGGTCCCAGTAAAGCAGAAAAAAAGGAGAAAATATATCGATGCGTTGATCATTTATGCCATAAAGCTGGTGCCAAGGGTGAGCTGCCAGATAGACTTTCTCCAGGAAGAAGGGCGTATCAAAAAATCATTTATTATGTAAATGACATTAAACGTTTAAATCGGTCGCCTTTTTTCTTCCTGAGCTGCTTCCTTATTTGCTTGACTCATGACCTTCGAACAATCGTAAGCAAGGTAACATTTTCTCTTGGAGAAAAAATAAAAATCAATAAACCGTATTGTGATTGATTAATAGGGTCTGGTTTTTTAGTACAATCTTTCTCTGTATCTGTATAATAAACAAATGCAGCAGTGCTACCACAAAATCATGTAGGAAGTCCTCGCCTTGTAACGGTTCATTTAGCGACCGTTCGAAGTTACAACAGCACCGAAAAAAAGTGCCTTACAACCATGAGCCGCAGTGTTAGCTACTTCTGCTGGCTGCCTGCAATTTGGCAGTTCGAATCTCACCAGGCTCTACTTTTTTAAAGCATTTTTTACTACCTATTCGCCCGAGCCGGTAGTTAAAAAATGCTAAAAAAGAAAAAAAAAGTTCCAACGATCGCGCTTCGCTCAGCTGATCGTCGGAACTTTTTTTTTTTTTTTTACATTTTCTACTACCAGTTCGGCGAAACAGTAGCATTTTTTACTACTGGTTCGTGCGAACCGGCCGGAACCGGTAGCATTTCATCCCTGCTGTAAAGCATTGTGAAGCTTCCTTCCTTCCTTCCCAGTGGTTAGAATGCAGTATTGCAGGCTAACTCTGCCCACTGCCAGGAGTTCAATCCTGACCGACTGGCTCAAGGTTGACTCGGCCTTCCATCCTTCTGAGTTGGGTAAAACGAGGGCCCAGATTGTTGGGACCAAGAAGCTGACTCTGTAAACGGCTTAGAGAGGGCTGTAAAGCACTGTGAAGCGGTATATAAATCTAAGGGCTATTGCTATTGTCATTTTTCACATTTACGACCATTGCAGCATCCCACATGGTCAAAAGTCAGACGCTTGGCAACTGACTCACATTTATGACGGTTGCAGTGTCCCGGGGTCATGTGATCACCAAAGTCATTGGGGAAATCAGATTCACTGAACAACCGTGCAACTAGCTTTAACAACTGCAGTGATTCGCTTAACAGCCGTGGCAAGAAAGGTCGTAAAACGGGGCAAAACTCACTTAACAAATGTCTCGCTTAGCAACAAAAATTTTAGGCTCCGTTGCGGTCATAAGTCAAGGACCCCCTGTAATGTTTTCTACACCCATTTCCCCCCACCTTTTTTTTTTTTTAAAAAAAGCTATATTAAGGAATATTTAGGGCTTTGGTGAGTAATCGAGAAAAGTATTTTGCTTAGATGATAATAGCAACTTTATTTATGGTAAATTTGTGGGAGGTAGTAGAGGGAAGGGAAATTTTTTGTCATTTGAAAAATAGAATGTCCTTGCACGGACACGGAAGGCTAGCCAAATTCAGGGCAGAAAATTATTGATCGTGGTTTTCATTTCAAACTAACTCTGTTCCCATCCCATCGGAATCTCATCCATTGAAGGAAAATACTTGACTCCTCAAATCAAAGAAAAAGTGAAATCATTTGAAAAGTGAATTCATTGAGTCATTAAATCAGGGCGAACCAGACTGAATGGATGAATAAGATTAGATGTGAATCGATTCTGATCAACTTTTTTTCCCTCTAAACCAGTTCGGAAGTTTGAATAACCAGCCAAATCGTTACATAACTTCACCATATACCATATTTCCCCAAAAATAAGACCCAGCCGGAAAATAAGCCCTAGCGTGATTTTTTCAGGATGTTCGTAATATAAGCCCTACCCCCAAAATAAATCCGAGTTCAGATTATCAGCCAGACGGACACACTTAGTACCGTATTTCCCCCAAAATAAGCCCTAACCAGAAAATAAGTCCTAGCGTGATTTTTCAGGATGCTCGTAATATAAGACCTACCCTAAAAATAAGCCCCAGTTCAGATTATCGGCCAGACAGACCATATTTCCCCGAAAATAAGACCTAACTAGAAAATAAGACCCAATGTATCTTTTGGAGCAAAAGTTAATATAAGACCCGGTTTTATTTACGGGGAAACACGATAAGTAGGCTGGGGGGAAAAAAAGTTAGATCAAAAATTCTCAGGTTATTGTGACAATCATGTATTTCATACCCAGACAAGCACATCACGTCTTTAATCTCAGTTGCTGTAGAAGCTGTCAAAATAGATATTTCTCATGTTTCCGCTGAATGTCATAGAATGGAAGAAGAAAGTACTCTGCTAATCATACCTTGTTTTTCCCCCCTCAGCTGATTTACCAACTCCTAAAGAAAGATCCAGAGGACACAAATGCAACACGACGACGGGAAGTTTCCCCGCTTTGAGAGACGATATGGATATGAACTTCATTCTCCGCCCCGTCTGGTACTTTTCCTGACATACGGATTGTGACCGAAGGCACCGATCGGATCTCTTGGGATCCCGAAAAAAAGCGAAAAGAAGAGAGAAGCTGAATCCAGAGGTTGAACGGGAACTGCATAAAGGAGACTGACTTAGTGGCAGAAAACCGTAAATCCCTTATCTTGAGTTATTACTATTATTAAAGACTTTTACAGATCAGAACTGTAGAAAGGATTGATGACTCGGGCAGCTGTTATCAAACCGAAGGGAAAAGTACCAGACAAATATGGGTCAAAGAACAGACTTTGTCTCTTTCTTGTGACCGCGGCCTAAAGATCGGGCAGGACTGAAGATCTTTCTATAAATGCATCCATTTTTCAAAGCTCGAGAGGCACCAAATCGTAACCTGCGACGTGGGACGACTTCGGACAAGATGCTTCCTGATTTGGGACAACCGGACGGCTTCTCGCCCCGAAAGGACGTGCATCCACGCTCCTTCCTTTCCACGAACGTCATTACGATAGGTAAATCGATTTCGATATTACGCCCATATTACTGTTGTTGTGTTTTGTTGTTGTTTTTAATCCGGGTGAGGAAAAACACGAGGAAGCATTTCTGGCATTAAATCAATTTGCTTTTTGTTTTTTAACCCCTCACTGGAGGCCAACAGAGATAACAGATCATCCTTTAGGTCTGGAAAGACAGGTAGTCCTTGACTTACAACCATTCGTTTAGTGACCGTTTGAAGTTACGACAGCACTGAAAAAAAGTGACTTACGATGATTTATCGCCCTTAACGACCATTGGAGCGTCCTCCCCCCACAGTCACGTGATCGAAATTCAGGCAACTGGCTTGTATTTATGACAGTCGCCGTGTCCCGGGATGATCACGAGGTCCCCTTTTTACGACCTCCCGGCCTGCAAATTCAGTGGGGATTCACCAGACTCACCGAATGGCTGTATTGCTAACTAAACAGCTGCAGCGATTCATTTAACGTGACCGCGACAAGAAAGGTCGCAACACGTAAGCAAAATACACTTAACAACCGTTCTCGCTTAGCCACAGAAAATTGGGGCTCCATCGTGGTCGTTAAGTCAAGGGCTACCCTGCCTGTGAATTAACAGCCCATGTTCCTGCATTCCACGGCGGGCTATGGAATCCTGGGGTATAGGATTGCATCCCCCCCCCAAAAAAAAATTGATTGGAACAGAATGGCTTGCTCCTGTTATTTCTCAACCGCCCGTAATTTATCACGGTTTGAGTAATTCCTCAAGAGATTCTACAAGCTCAGAAGCAGGTCGAAGAAGCTGACTCTGTGCAGGATATAAAAATATTGTTCACACACACTCAGGACCATTCATCACTATAACATAGCATCCAGGCGCAACTTACCTGGGACATTAAGCAGAACCTTCCCAGCGGTGCCACATGGCTCAGAGAAGGTCCTCCCTCCAGCTGTTCCTTAAGCAGTTGTTTCTCAACCTTGTAAGATGGGGTGGACTTCAACTCCCAGAATTCCCCAGCCAGCTGTGCAGATATTGTAGTGTCTGTTGTTTCGTCTAGGTTTTTTGCTCTAATGTGCGACTAACGTTTTTCCTTCCGCCGGGATGAATTCCACCTCGCTTCTGGTTTTTAGGTGCGCCTCTGTGAGATACATGTGTCTTTGTGTGTGTGTTACGAATGGTGTATTTACAATTGGTTTCGTCATCTGCTACTTTTCGGGGCTGAAAAGTGGCATACAAATCAACAAACATTCATCATTGCAGTTCGTTGTGCCCCTTTCCAGAATACTCCATTCCGTTTCCTCTTCCTCTGCTTTCTTTTTAGTTCTTCTTGCAGTCAGAATTGATTGAGTAAAATCTGCAGTCGGTGGATTTATATCTATTATATATATATATGTTTTTCTTCTAGCCAGGTTTTCCCTACGTAACCAAGGTTTTTTGTAGCTCCAGCTCAGTAGAATCACATCTACTCGGTTCTGGGCTTTTTTCCTTTCTAACAGCTAGCATGCTCTAACTGCTAGGTGGGAGACCTAAATAGATCCATTTCTAGCTCGTTTGCTTTCATCAGTAGGCTACACCCATATCTTATGTATCCTCCCTGTAAAGGTACAGTATCAATTTTCATATATATATATATATATATATATATATATATATATATATATATATATATATATATATATATAAAAGCAACAATAATGTAAAAACATCCTTTCTTTCTTTTTTTTTTTGGATGACATTTTGGTTATATACAGCATAGTTTTGGCCCTGGAACATGGGAAAGTAAAGGGATGTATTAACCAATATCCCATTAATTTATAACGTTACATTTGTACCACTGGAATCTGGTTGATGTAGATTTGGAGTAGACATTATAATAGGCTTTAGGCCTGACTCAGCAAGGCTGTTCTGATTTTGCCAGAGTGTTGTTTACTATACTTTTCACAGCTTACTCACAGCTAATGGTTCCTCACTTGCTTCTCCCCAATTATGGCATTTTTATTCTCTTCTGCAGACGTTTGTCATTTTTTGAAGCTTTTAGTTTCACAATTGCATAATTTTATATCATATAATCCTAGGCCAGGTATATTTACTCAATTTATATTGGAGTTTACACTCAGGTAAATCTGTACAATCCATAGCTCTGTGTGCTGATTTTACCCAGATTATTTCCTAGGTATTAACTTTATTTTTTTTATTTTTTTTTTTGTGGTGCCGCTGTCTGTAATTTTGTTGTAGTTGTTGCATTTGGTAGCTCAGTGAATTCTCTTTGTTTTGCCTCCCATGTACCCAAGGCTGTTGCTTGGTTTCTGTTACGATGTAGAACGGAGACCCCGAACCGGAAATAATAACGTTCATTGGGCAGATTGCCTCACTGAGTGGTGCGGTGGCTTAGAGGTGGAGTTCTCGCCTCACAATCAGGAGGCTATGAGTTCAATCCTAGGTAGAGGCAGATCTTTCTCTCTCTGGGCACAATGAGAGAATATACCAGCAGCAAAAACTCCGCATCGGCGACAGGAAAGGCATCCGGGCAGTAAACATTCAGCTCCATTCAGTTGCCCCGACTCCACCCTGATGCGAGAAATTACGGGGTCGTTAAAAGACAACATTGGGCAGATTGCCTCATAGGTACTGTATCTCATTTTAAAGTCTGATGGATAAACCAGTGTTTTGAGACAGGGTGATTTTAATAAAAGGCTAGGAAACGGCAAAGTAAGGATCTGGGAGCAGACATTTTCTAAATTTAGAGCTTCGGTTCCCAGACAGTTCCATCCTTCATTACATCATCCAATTCTGTTACCCTAGCCTATTCTAAGGAGTCAGAAATTTATAGATTCTACGGCACATCTTAGATGCTGCCTAAAATGTTGGTGAGAGCTTCAAAATCTCGTTCGATTTCAGGTCATATTATATTTGACTACCCACCGTAATTCCCAAGAAAACTACCGTCCCAGTAGTAGCAGCTACCATATGCAGCTCAAGTTAACAAAATCAACTACTAGAAGGACCACCAATCTTGGAGAACACCAAGAACCCAACAATAATACCTCTTTGGTCAACCTTCCCAAACAAGTAGGAGTTGGACGGTCGGAACGAAGCTCTTTAAAAAAAGCAAAATAAAGTCTAGGCTTGGTTGCGGAGATGCCGATTTTCTATATATTTTAATTTAAGAGACACGCTCCTGTGTTCTTCAGAGCTGCCTCAGAGTAGGGCCGACCTGAAGACGCTAAGAAGCTGGGACCTCTACTGAGGGTGATGATTACTGGTGATATTCAGCCGGTTCGTCACGGAGATCGCAGGTGGGCCCGCTCACCCGTCCCAGCGTAAAGACGTCCTATTTAGCCGTGCGCAAGCAAAGCACATGCATGGAAGGCTAACACGCAAAGCGAGCGTGCGAACACGGGGCAAACTGGTGGTAAGAATACGTAAAACTCACCACTGGTGATGATGGTATAATAGTTTTAAATTTCTGGGCATTTATATCTCGGAGGACGTCTCATGGACTATGAATGCTAACATGCTTGCGAAGAAGGCACAGAAGAGGCTGTACTTCCTGAGAATGCTCAGGAAGATAAATCTATCTCAGCATCTCCTTCTGTCCTACTATCGCAGCACCATTGAGAGCGTCCTGACATACGGCATTCTTGCATAGTATGGGAGCAGCTCTGTAGCTCTACAGAAAATCATTAAAACTGCCCAGAATATCATCGGGCTCCAGCTACCAGCCCTGGACGACATCTTCGAATCTCGCTGTTTGAGAAAGTTGCACAACGTTCTCCGAGACTCTTCCCATCCTGCTCACAATCTTTTTGGACTGTTGCTTTCCGGCAGAAGATACAGAACAATTAAAACTCGGACCGCACGTCTTCTGAATAGTTTTTAATCCCAGAGCTATAATTGCACTCAATAATGAACTAAAGGGCCACCATCAGTGAGCTGTTGGACAGTATTACTTGGTCTGTTGTGTGGATATTTGGGTGGTTTAGGGGTGGAGAATTGTGGTGGGTGAGTGGGTTTTTGGGGATTGTTATGTGTGTTGGACCTGATCTTTGGGTGTTAAGTGAATTTTGTCGTACGGGTATACTGTGTATACACGTACAATGACAATAAAGTTATTTATTATTTATTTATAGTACAGCTTGACCTGATTTTGCAGACCAAGGAATTTATATCACAGGGAAAAAAATCCGTGGAACTTGTCGGCAGTAAATAAGCCTGCAGCATTATTATTATTATTTTTAATCTCACACTTCTTGATAGCTGAGAATCTCTGGATGACAGTTCAAGGTTTTGTTTTCGTTTCCTGATAAGAACTCTGGCTGGCAAATAACGCGGCGAGCGATAATAAAGAAGTTTATTTGTGCAGTTGAGGGATTTATCCAATAATTTTCTCGCCCAGCGTGGCTGCCGATCCCAATATTGTTAGGTTTGGTTTTTAGAGTCGTACCCAACTTAACTTTCCGGATTCGCCCTCTGACTGTAATCTCAAAAACCTGCTTGTTCTGGTTAGACATATCCAGGCTCAAAAAAGGCAGTGGCCACATGCAAAGAGATGAACACTCCTCTTTATGATCCAGCAACTTTAATCCGTTTTTATGGCGGCTGACCTTTCTTTTTTGAGGTCTTGCGCGCTCTTCCAAGAAAAGAGACAACTTCTAGAAGCACCTCGCTAAAGGCGTTTGAACTTACCTGCTGCTTCCTAATAGAGACAGCCCGAAGCTCCAGGTAAAACAGAACAATTCCATCTCTCACTCACCTGGGTCTTAGTTCAAATTGGAGTTGCTTTTGAATTTTAAATGGTGGAAAATAGGAAGTTTCTACATTTAGGCAAGAAAAACCAGAATGCACAGGTACAGTATAGGTGGTACCTCGCGCAATAGTAGTAACTGTGATCACCTAACTTCCTAACTGGCTTCTAACCAGCAAAGTCAATGGGGGGGAAGCTGGTTTTGCTTATTTCACCCAACAATTGTTGTGATTTGCTTAATAACCATGGCAAAACAAGGTCATAAAACCGGGCACAATTCCACTTGACCAACCGACTTGCTTAGAAATGAAAATTCTAGGTCCCAATTATGATCATAAGTCAACGACTCCCTGTAATCAGATTTGGCCAAATTAAATTTTGTTGTTGACTCAGGCAATAATATTGAGGTATGTTACAGCGCCCTCTTTTTCCAAGTCAAAAATCTGCACCAAGAATCGATTCGTGAGAGAAGCCATAAATAGATAGATAGATAGATAGATAGATAGATAGATAGATAGATAGATAAATAGATAGATGATCTTGGGAAAATTGAGTACCATATGATGCATCTATATTTTAAAAGTTGTGTTGGGAAACGAAGACAATGGAGAACAATATATTATTATTATTATTAAATTATTTATATCGGAGGCGGCTGTGTGTGTCCGCTAAGAAAACCTGCGATGCGAAACCGAAACACGCGTGCGGGTTGGCGAAATCCAATATCGAGAGAAACGGGGCCTTAGAAAACTGCGCTGATAAACCAGAAAGGATTTCTATTGTTTCCATCAACTGTGCGTTTGCAATAAGCCAGTTATCCTTTTTTTCCTAAATAAAACTTCAGCGTAGTATAAATCACTCAAAATTAACAGCGATAGAGCATTTTTGAGCATTTAGCATGCCGCCCGGTTTTAATAGGAGAGCTTTTTAAGGGATGTCACATACTTTTTAGATCCTGGGCTTCTATCTATTTGCAAAAGCGGAGAGAAAGTTGAAAGGCGCTGGGCAGTTTACGCAGTCCACGAAAAGTGACTTCCACACTGTGAGGCCACTGGTGGAGGAAAGGCCTATGCGAGCACATTCGTCTCGTTTCGAAGTCCCCTCCTCTGTTCCTTTAAAACCCGACAATGCTCCATTGAAGTGGAGGTTGCCATGGAAACTGACTGCAGAAGGGATGCAGCCGAGCATCCTCTCTGGGTGAGAAATGAAGAGGTCCTCCAAGCGCAGAGGTGGGCCGCGAGGTTTTTTGTCTTAGGAGCCCTCCCTTTTGGCCTTCCACGCGCCAGGTGGTAAATTTTAGGGCTCGCCGTGTCTCTCTAACCAGTTTTTAGTAACTGTGTTTTTATGTTCCGTTCGTACGACATTGCCTCTGTCTCATTTGTCTCAGCCCACAGGAAGGCAGCCCCGCAGGGATAGTTTGTGCTTCTGTATTTCTGAAGCCGAGCAGATGCTTCGGAGTAGGCATGGGCAAAGATTTATTTACTGTACTTTTCGGAGTATAAGACGCACCTTTTTCCCCAAAAAAAGAGGGTGAACATCTGGGTGCATCTTATACTCCAGATGTAGCCCCACCTAGTCTCTCAAACGGAGGTTTCAGAGGTTGAAAAAAGCCTCTGAAACGAAGCTTCAGAAAAAAAGCCTCCAAACAGAGCTTCAGAAAAAAAGCCTCAAAGCAGAGCTTCAGAAAAAAAGCCTCCGAAAAGTTTCAGAGGCTTTTTTTCTGAAGCCTCTCTTTTGGAGGCTTTCAGAGGCAGAAAAAAAAGCAAGGCACAGAGCTCACAACCAACGAACCTGTTCCTAAAATTCATCTCTGGGGACAGCTGATTGGGGGTATTCCGGGAGGCCGATCCACCCGCCAATCAGCTTATTTCTTATTTTCCTCCCCCAAAACTAAGCTGCATCTTATACTCCTGTGCATCTTATACTCCAAAAATTACAGTATTTAGCATATGGCAAATACATGGACTTATGCAACCGCTTATGATCCTCATAGTGTCGTTTGGTCTAGCATCGATCTTGCTAGTGTGGCAGCTGTTAAGCCAAACATGGGCAAGGAGATCACCGCTGGTCAGTAAACATGCTGAGTCTTTTCAGGAAAACGCCCATTGGAGCGACGGAGATGTCCGACCGAACTTCGGAAGAGAGATAAACATCCCGTCGGTGTCTCTGTACCCCAGCTTTTTCAAGGAGGCACCCACAGGTTTGGTGAGCATCACCGCACCTGCTCCGGAGCACTTCTTTAACCCTGGGATCTCAACATCTCTGCAGCTTCCAATTATCCCGCTTCTGAAATAAATGTTTTCTCTCTTTCCGTGACACATTTTCGCCCCGCAGTTATAATCTAGCACGCTTCAACAGCTGTGGGATTAATGAGAAGGCCAAGTCAGGGGTAGCTTCAGCCATATCCCATCTTTGATCCAGGAGCTTCTGCCTTTTGATGCTCAACTGGTGCTTCCCAATGAACTAAACCTGTTTTATATAAAACCATATATCTATGTCTGCTCACAGACTGGAGTACAGCATCTTAAGCGCAGCCATCTGGCAGTTCCTGTGCTCTCTTCTTAACATCTTTCGCCCATCGCTGAGACAAAATTGACTTTCAGCTACGTAACCCGAAGAAACAACAAAGAAAGAATGTCAGTTAAGAAAGCAAGGAAGCTGTTACCGCCTTCCCATTTTGGCAAACAAATTTGAGCTCCAAAAATATACCGGGTTTTTGCGAAGAGAGTTTTAATATTTCTTGGGTGGATTTTTTGACAAGCCAGATTCTGGTACCTCCTATCCTGGCCTCACGGTTCAATGTTCAACTTTGGTAACCGTGGGCGCGTTTTCTATTGATGGACCCAGAGGTGTGTTTCACATATTTTTACCACTGGTTCGCCGCGTGCACGCTTGCTTCACACGCGCACCTTCAGGGCATGCGCCCGGTTTTCCGTGCATGCGCTTTGCTCGCGCTTGCGCACAGCTTCGAAAATGTGGCTAAACAGGACGGCATAGCGCCTGGGCAGGTCCACCCGCAATCTCCACCACTGGATGTACCCTTCATTTTTTATTTTTATTTTTTGGGTATCTCATTGGAACTAAATTCTTCCTGCCTTCCGCTATGTCTCCCTTCTTGGCTCTTCCCATGCCTCTGCATTTTCTGTGCCTTTTTTCCTTTCCATCTGTTCCCACGCTATTTCCCCCTCCTTCTATCTACCTGGAAGTTAAACCGCCCTTTCTTTGAAGAAGCTGAGCGCACCTGTGATACACTTCCCTCTCCGTGGCCCCAAGGTAAAGAAGACAGACTGCAGAGGCTTTGTGCAGGCCAAAAACCTTGGCTTACTAAGGATTTTTTTTTTTTACCCCTAGTAAAAACATTCTTGTGGGGACGAGGTGGCTCAGTGGCTAAGACGCTGAGCTTGTCGATCGAACAAGCTTGTCGGCAGTTCGGCGGTTCGAATCCCTAGCGCCGCGTAACGGGGTGAGCTCCCGTGACTTGTCCCAGCTTCTGCCAACCTAGCAGTTTGAAAGCACGTAAAAAAAATGCAAGTAGAAAAATAGGGACCACCTTTGGTGGGAAGGTAACGGCGTTCCGTGCGCCTTTGGCGTTGAGTCATGCCAGCCACATGACCACGGAGACGTCTTCGGACAGCGCTGGCTCTTTGAAACGGAGATGAGCACCGCCCCCTAGAGTTGGGAACGACTGGCACATATGTGCGAGGGGAACCTTTACCTTTACCTTAAACATTCTTAAACTAGAAAGAGTCTTAGCCACTGAGCCACCTAGTCAGGCTTCATTTGGGCCTTTTCCAGCATAGGTAACTGCAGGTTTTATTTTTCTTTTAAAGCGGATCCTGTTCTTAAGTACGCTAATACTTCCATTTGGAAGGGGAATTAGAGGAAAGGAGGATTACGGTCAGAGAAGCGATCGGAATTTCAGAGCAACCAGGAAGGAAGAGTTGTGTCAACAGATGAAAATCTCCGAATCAATTCCTAGACTAGAAGTTTTCAGACAAGAAGTTAAATTAGGTAACTTGGGATTAAACAGAGACATGCGTTCGAGATGTGTCATCCACATTGCGGCTGCCCTTTGCCGAGTTTTGGAATAATAGCCCTGTCTGCTAGGTTGCCTTTTAAACATTCCAGTCTAAAATGATTGTTTATGAGTAGCAGTATCCCCCAGGGTGTATGTGTGTGTGTGTGTGTGTGTGTGAAGGAAACAGCACAGACTTAGCTGCGTTGACCTGTCACGAAAATTGTACACAAAACATAAAAGAGCATCGGAGGCTAAGCCTGTAGGTAGGACAGTACTTTGATTCTCTCTGGCCGAGGAGTGTTTGCCGTGGAAGTCGACAACCCGTTTGGTTGCAATTTGAAGGCGTTAAAGAGCCTGACAGGTGCAGTCACAAAGTCAGCGCTGTGGACGGTTTGCAAAAGAACCGCACAAAAATCTGCATGCGCCGACGTTTAAATTTTGAAGCCTTCCTTCCCTTCAGAGGCTTCATTAGTTGAAGAACAGCTCCGAGATCACTTCTTACTTAGCTAATCGAAGCCAGGTGAAGTCATTAGCTGCCATTTCCAGCTATTTTTCTTTCTTTTCTTTTTTTTTTTAATGTGCTTTTTTTTTTCAATTGCAACTTTTGCAGCGTGGCCAAGCTCGCCCTCATCCCCAGTTGAATTTCTTCTCCTTGTTGTACATTGAATTGGAAGGGATTTAAAAGAGATAGTACAATCGTAGACACTTCAGATGGAATATATACAGAGAGTCCTCGACTTACAACATTTACCGTATTTCCCCGAAAATAAGACTGGGTCTTATATTAATTTTTGCTCCAAAAGACGCACTAGGGCTTATTTTCTGGTTAGGTCTTATTTGGGGGAAAATTGGTACTAAATGCATCCATTTGGCTGACAACTGGGGCTTATTTTGGGGGTAGGACTTATATTACGAGCATCCTGAAAAATCATGCTAGGACTTATTTTCCGGCTGGGTCTTATTTTTGGGGAAACGGGTAACAACCATTCAAAGTTGCAATGGCACACTGAAAAATGTGACTTGTGATCATTTTTCACACTTACAATCGTTGCAGCGCTCTGTGGTCAACATTCAGCCGCTTGACAATTGGTTCATATTTATGAAGGTTTGCAGCATTCCCCCCCCCCAGTCACGTGATCCCCTTTTGCGGCCTTCCGACAAGCAACCTAAAACGGGGAAACCAGATCCCAACGTGATGACTGTATCCTTCATTTAACAATGGCCGCGATCGATCCACTGAATCAAGTTTGTCAAGAGAATTCGTCAAAGGGATCAAAACTCATTTAACAAACATTTTGCTCAGACAGACAGACGGAGACAGACAGACAGACATAATGTAGTGGCGCAGTGGTCAGAATGCAGTATTGCAGGTGAACTCTGCCAGCTGCCAGGAGTTCGATCCTGACAAGGTCAAGGTGAACTCAGCCTTCCGTCCTTCCGAGGTGGGTAAAGTGAGGACTCAAAATTGTTGGGGGCAATAGGCTGACTCTTTAAACCACTTTGAGAGGGCGGGAAAGCATTGTGAAGTGGTATATAAGTCTAAGGGCTACTGCTATATCTGGAGAGAGAAAACGCGTTGCAGAAACGGTGGCTTTTTTGGGGGGGGGACACAGGGAGGTTTTTCAGCGCTTTGCTTACAAAGAGTGATGTGTGTAGGCACAAGGCTCCATTGGAGGCCCCACTGAAGCTGGGGTATTGAATCAAGTTCTTTGTTCGCCCTTCTCCGGGCCTTTCCCCGAAGGTGGGCTCGGAGACAGCTACAGACAAGCAGTTCCCTTCAGCAGGGACCCAAATGTCACATGGCTGCCCCATTTGGGACACCTACGACAACCCCTTGTGCATTATTTTCTCTTTCCCAAGGCGTGGGGTGTACTCCTCCTTTGTGTTCCCAAGTTTCCTTTGTCTACACAGCCGAAGTTCACTCACTGTGGGTGCTTGGTAGAAGGTCTTTACGCCTTCCTGGAGGGATATCGCTGAGCGACCAGAAACACTGAGGCCGAACAAACTTTATTCTCTATCTTAATTCTCAGATATTCACTTCCTTCCCAGAAATCGTGGGTGGCTCCATCACTGGAGGTTTTTTATAACTATTATTAATTTTTTATTAATTACATTTCTTAGTGCTTAATACACCTCGTGTTGTCCGGGTATTCGGTTTGCTTAACAATACATATTCTGTTCTTAATCGCCACCTCTTTTTTCCCAATCTCTGATAAAATAGATTCCGTGTTTAGTAATATTCCGTATCTTCTTAATTCACTGGAGGTTTTTAAGAAGACACTGTGTTAAGGAATTCACAGAGTAACCCTTGAGTAGCAAGGGTGTGCACATGAAAGCGATTGAGAGTAGTTACGAATAAACACAGTCAACACACAGAGACACTGAGTTGTGTTTACTTTCAGGAAATAGTAAGGCACAGTCCACTAAACAGTCCAGGTCATACACATATAAAGTAGGAGATAGCCAAAACGACAGTCCAGGGATAATCCAATAACAAAGTCTTCTTACCAGTCGTCATAGTCATTCACAATAAACAGTTCTTCTGGATTTGCAAACAGTAGCATACAGAGATATCAGAGAGCAAGATCAGCAAAGAGAACAAACCATGTTTCTAGCTCCTTCTTAAGGACATTGGCTACAGAGCTAACCAATCAGGATGCAGTGTGATACAATACAGCAATCTTAAAGCTATATTGATGGTTTATATATTGCCAACCCAACAAGTTAGGTAATAGTCATTTCCTAACACACTGGACAGTCCCTTGTCTGAGATGGCATAAATTCTGCTGCTTGAACAGGGGGCTGGACTAGAAGGCCTCAAGATCCCCTCCAGCTCTATTCTGTTCTAAGAAAAATTCTTATTATCCCGCACCATCATTCGTTGGCCCAATGCTGGTCTCCTTGAACACATCGCAGCTGCCTCAAACTCCAATCACACACCAAGCCAAGACTAAGCCATACCCTTAGACATCATATTCCCCGACCCATTTTACTTTCTCAAAGGATCTTTTAATTAAGCCAGTTTAAATAGGGAGTTGCCTGGCACAGCACAAAACACCAGCTCTGAGACCGTAATTTACTTACTGCCAGGTTCCCACTGGCGTAATAAGTATTTGTGGCACCCTAAGCCCGGCAGCCATTTGGGGATAGACCAAATAATCACATTATTCTGTAGAACTGCAGAAAAAATCATGGCTACCAACCTGGGAAGAGGGCTGGGAAAATATCTACAGACCCCTCACATCCTGGACGTAAACTGTCTCAAACTCCTACCCTCAAAACGACGCTATAGAGAACACGCACACCAGAACAACTAGACACAAGAACAGTTTTTTCCCCGAATGCCATCGCTCTGCTAAACAACTAATTCCCTCAACACTGTCAAATTATTCACTAAGTCTGCGTTACTATTGCTATTAGTCTTCTCATCGTTCCTATCACCCACCTCCTCCAACTGCATGACTGTTAACTGGTTGCTGCATCCTTACGATTTATATTGATATTGATTGTTTCCTGATTGCTTATTTGTTCCCTATGACTATCATTAAGTGTTGTACCTTATGATTCTTGACGAACGTATCTTTTCTTTTATGTACACCGAGAGCTTATGCACCAAAGACAAATTCCTTGTGTGTCCAATCACACTTGGCCAATAAAGAATTCAATTCAATTCAATTCAATTCAATTCAATTCAATTCTACTCTACTCTACTCTACTCTACTCTACTCTACTCTACTCTACTCTACTCTACTCTACTCTATTCTTTGCTCTCCAGCAAACATTACTGGAGATTATTCTATTCTATTCTATTCTATTCTATTCTATTCTATTCTATTCTATTCTATTCTATTCTACTCTACTCTACTCTACTCTACTCTACTCTACTCTACTCTACTCTACTCTAAAAAGAGGGTGCCCGATGGATGCTACAAGCTTTGCAGATCTAAGGCATTCATAGCCATCCCCTACTATAATTATTTCTTACATTTATATACCTCCAAATTGTCAAGGACTCTTAAGAGTTATCACAATTGATGGATTAAAAGATCTAATTACCACTGAAAATTGAAGCACTTAATCGCCTTCTGATTTACGTCGTTTCAAGTTCTTTGATGTTTTTACATGTGCTCATCAAATAGCTTTCTTTCTTTTTTTTTTCTTTTTTTTTAGTTGACATAATTATTTGTCTGTGGCTTCGCATTGGTGAAATCTCACTTGGCTCTTCTTTAGAATTTTCCAGACCCTTAATATCTTGATATAAAGAAATATAAATCGCATCAATGAAGCTGTAAGATATCAGCCTGTGTGAGTTGCCGTCAAATAGGACGTTCCCGCTAACCCACAGTTAACCCCGTCGCATCGAAAGCAGATCCCAACCTTAGTTTAGTAATCAAAGAACTCTTTCTGGGAACGGAGATGTGGCTTAGACTGCATGGCCATGTATCCTAGGTAACAAGCTGTTATCATCTAGAGCTGTTGAATTGACTTTTTTTGCGGAGGGGCGGCGGGCGGGAGGGCAACAGAACAGAAGCTGGTCTAAGAATGTAGAGAACAATCTGTTGATGTTTGTCAAGGTTTTGGTGTGACTTCCAGCCCTCCATCCTGAAAAAACAGTCTGGCAAGCTGACAAGTTATACAAGCTCTCCATCAATGATTATTTATGGGGTAGGGTGGGCTATCATGGAGGAGTTGTAACTTAGAAGGTTCTCTTCACCAATTCCCAAGAAGGGAGTGGGGCAGGGGTGAAATCCAGCAGATTCTGACAGATTCTGGCGAACCGGTAGCGGAAATTTTGAGTAGTCCGGAGAACTGACAAAGTCTTCAGATCCTCACGGTTGGGTTGAGAAAGTCTTATCTGCTTCCCCCAGCTAGGAGACCTCGTTGCCGTTAGAGTTGAAGGCCTCTAAAATCATTTTCTCGACCTCCGCAGAGGTTGCGTCGGTCCCTCTCCTCCACTTCTTCAGAATCCCCTGCTCCTCATGAACTCTTTGGGTGACCGTTCAGAGGTGTTGAAGGACAGACACGGGTTTCGGATGCCGATGGAGACGAGCTTCTTCAATGCATCAGAGACGTGCTTTGGGAAGGACTGCAGAGGGCAGCAGTATCCCTGGGATTGCCGATCGCATTTCCTTGGAGGAAACCTCTGTCCCACTTCTGCATCGGGAGTCAGTTCAGTATATAAACAACAAATTGCAGGAAAAGGGCGATGTTGTTTTGAAACCGTAGAGCAGGAGATGACATGTAGCCTTCTCTCTAACGGGTCTCGTGTCTCGGAACAGATCTGGCACCAGATCTGAACAGTTCTTGACGCCGGTTTGCATTTGCAGGCGGGGTGAAACCCAGCAGGTTCTGACAGGTTCTGGCGAACTGGTAGCGGAAATTTTGAGCAGTTTGGAGAACCGGTAGCGGAAATTTTGAGCAGTTTGGAGAACCGGTAGCGGAAATTTTGAGTAGTTCAGAGAATCAGCAAATACCACCTCTGGCTGGCCCCAGAGTGGGGTGGGAATGGAGATTTTGCAATATCCTTCCCCCAGGAGTGGGGAGGGATTGGGGATTTTGCGGTATCCTTCCTCTGGAGTGGGGTGGGAATGGAGATTTTGCAATACCCTTTCCCTGGAGTGGGAATGGAGATTTTGCAATATCCTACCTCTGGAGTGGGGAGGGAATGGGGATTTTGCAGTATCCTTCCCCCAGGAGTAGGGAGGGAATGGGGGTTTTGCAGTATCCTTCCCCTGCCACGGCCGCCAAGCCACACACCACACCACGCCCGCCAAGCCACGCTCACAGAACCGGTAGTAAAAAAAATTGGATTTCACCACTGCGTATAGGTGAGTCCAAGGAGCAAGGCACTTCCTCAGCTGGGCCAATCAGGGATACTAAAAGGCTCATTGCTTTCACTCCCTAAAAGCAGAGCGTTTGTCCGTCCCTGCCCGTGGCCGGAAACCAGGAACAAAACAATGTCATTTATAATCACTGCTCCACACGGAACGTCTGCTGAGATTTTCAGTCATCCATCAGGTCACGCTTGTTCCAAAGGTACTTTCTTTCTTTAAAGAGGGACTTTCTGGTTTTTCTTTGAAGGATCTGTCGCTTCTCATCCATGAAACATCCACGAAAGGTGAAAGAAAAAGAAAAAGAAAGGAAGGAAGGAAGGAAGGAAGGAAGAGGGAAGGATAGGAAGGAAGGAAAGAGAGAGAAAGAAAGAAAGAAAGAAAGAAAGAAAGAAAGAAAGAAAGAAAGAAAGAAAGAAGAAAAGAGAGAGAAGGAAGGAAGGAAAGAAAAGGAGGGAGGGAAGGATAGGAAGGAAGGAAAAATGTGATGGATGGCACAGAAGGAAGCAAAGAGGGAGAAAGAAAGAAAGAAAGAAAGAAAGAAAGAAAGAAAGAAAGAAAGAAAGAAAGAAAGAAAGAAAGAAAGAAAGAAAGAAAAGAGAGGAGGAAGGAAAGAAAGAAAGGAGGAAAGGTGATGGATGAGACAGACGGAAGGAAAAAGAGAAAAAGAGAGAGAAAGAAGGAAGGAAAGAGAAAGAAAGGAAAGAAAGAAAGAAGGTGAAAGGAAGGAAGGAAGGTAAAAGAAAGGTGAAAGAAAGGATTACGTTCTACACCTTTTATTTTCTCCTGCATTCATTTGCAAAAAAATAAAGAATATTTCTTATGAAACAGATCTGCAAAGCCATCCAGGCGCTCTTTCCCCTTGAAAGAACTGCTGATGGGCCCCCAAAACATGGAAAATATGATATCCCTCCCCCCACTTTCCATAAATGGGAGAAAGAACCATCGGTGAGCTCCATAAAGTCACAGCCGTGCCAAGAAAACACCAGGGTGGTTCTGGGTTCAAGTAAACCACCTTTGGAGCTAATCCAAGAACCTTCCTTGTGCCTGCCCAGAATATGGTGGACCTTGTGTGTGTTTTTGTGTGTGTGTGTGTGTGAGAGAGAGAGTGAGTGAGAAGGAAGGAAGGAAGGAAGGAAGGAAGGAAGGAAGGAAGGAAGGAAGGAAGGAAGGAAGGAAGGAAGGAAGGAAAAATCTTCCTGGAATATCTTCCTGAAAAATCAGCAAAACAGAACTCTGGGGAGGAGGCAGCACTGTGTACATTGCAAAAACAGAACCCAACGCAAAAGCCAACCTATGCATATAAGTAAGACTTTTTGTTTGCACCATTTTTCTCAGGCCTTGCATAAGCGTGCAATTTTCACAGCTTGATGTAACAAATCTCCATTTCTGTTATCTGCGAGGAGAGCTAGCTCTGGAAAGATTCAGTGTCTCCCCTCCCACCCACCCCCGAGCTAAGATTTCGGTGGCAAACTTCTCGGGTCTTTTATTTAGACCATACCTTATTGGCCAGGAAGTTCTTGTTCCTTTCTAAAGAGAACGAGGTCGTTCGGAAGCTGCCTCCAATATCACGATCGGTAAATGCGTTTCTCCATGTCCCGTCGAAGGGCAACAGGCACCATAATCCAATTTTTACAATATCCAAAGCCGATGGTACTTTATGGATAGCTCCCATCTTCCAATTTAACTCTTCCAACAGCCTTGCGGAGTTTTCACTGGAAGGTTTGTCAGGTCCAAAGACACCTCATACGGTCCAAGACCAAGTAGGATTATGAACCTAGTGTAGAAGAATAGAATAGAATAGAATAGAATAGAATAGAATAGAATAGAATAGAATAGAATAGAATAGAATAGAATAGAATAGAATATTGGAATGGAATGGAAAATAGAATAGGAATGGAATAGAATAGAATAGAATAGAATAGAATAGAATAGAATAGAATAATAGAATATTGGAATGGAATGGAATGGAATGGAATGGAATGGAATGGAATGGAAAATAGAATAGGAATGGAATAGGAATAAGAATAGAATAGAGTAGAATAGAATAGAATAGAATAGAATAGAATAGAATAGAATAGAATAGAATAGAATAGAATATTGGAATGGAATGGAAAATGGAATGGAATGGAATGGAATGGAATGGAATAGAATAGGGAGTAGAGTAGAGTAGAGTAGAGTAGAGTAGAGTAGAGTAGAGTAGAGTAGAATAGAATAAAATAACAGAGTTGGAAGGGACCTTGAAGGTCTTCTAGTCCAACCCCCAGTTTAGGCAGGAAACCCTACAACACTTCAGACAAATGGTTATCCAACCTCTCCTTTAAAAACTTCCAGTGTTGGAGCATTCACAACTTCTGGTGGCAAGTTGTTCCACGGATTAATTGTTCTAACTCTCAGGAAATTTCTCCTTAGTTCTAGGTTGATTCTCTCCTTGATTAGTTTCCACCCGTTGCTTCTTGTCCTGCCTTCAGGTGCTTTGGCGAATACGTGGCAGCCCCCTGAGATATTCGAATATCAGATCCCACTTCATCTGATCTCTTAAAACGCTGTAATTAAATCAGCCATAGACAATCAGCTCTTCAACTATCTCAACAAGAAATAATGCTCCTTTTCTGACTAAAATATTTCCAAATAGAATTCCTACCGGAGAAGCACTTGGGAGTTAGCGTTCCTAACGCAGCTCTGTAGGGTGGGAGGGGGTAAGGATTGATATAAATTTTCTTCCCTCCCACTTGTTTCCTTCATTTCTGTCTAGAGTCCGCCTTTGCTTCTCTCCCCCCATCCTCCAGATTTGAAAGGGTTTAGGAATTGTAAATAACTTTAATTAATGGCATGCAGGATCCCAGAAGTATTTTACATCTCTCTTGCCCATAGAAATATTCCATAGCTATGTGACCGGGGAGGGGAGAGCTGAGTCGGTTGGGGAAGGGAGAGGGTCTGCCCTTCCCTCTTCCTCGTTTCGGCTTTGAAATTCTCCGCTGCGTTTATGAAAATATTTGGGACTCTGCACTGCAGCCGAGGTGTACCATGGTAACCAGAAATTCTTGGAAGGGGCTGAGAAACGAAGGTGCAACATTCCAGTGCTAAATTTCTGAAAGAAAAATGGGGTACGGAAGGTTGGCGGTGAAAAAAGAAAGTCGTTTTTTTCTGCAAAGAACCCGAGTTGGATTGGCTTAAAGCATCGAGAACAGAACAAGTTAAAAAAACAAATCACTGCAAAATATATGGATGTAAGTTGTTGTTAGTTGCAAAGTCGTGTCCGACCCATCGCAACCTCATGGACCACATTCCTCCAGGCCTTCCTGTCCTCTACCATCCTCTGGAGTCCGTTGAAGCTCACGCCGACTGCTTCAGTGACTCCATCCAGCCACCTCCTTCTCTGCCGTCCCCTTCTTCTTTTGCCCTCCATCGTTCCCAGCATTCGTCTCTTCTCCTTCCTTCTCATTAGGTGGCCAAAGGATTTGAGTTTCATCCTCAGGATCTGGCCTTCTAAAGAGCAGTCAGGGTTGATCTCCTCTAGGACTGACCTTGGATGGTCTTGCAGTCCAAGGGATCTCGCAGGAGTCTTCTCCAGCACCAGAGTTCAAAGGCCTCCATTCTTTGGCGCTCAGCCTTCCTTGTGGTCCAAATTTCACAGCTAGACGTTGCAACTGGGAAAACCATCGCCTTGGCTATACGCTCTTTTGTTGGCAGGGTGATGTCTCTGCTTTTTAGTATGCTGTCTAGATTTGCCATGGCTTTCCTCCCCAGGAGCAAGCGTCTTTTTAATTTCTTGTGGATGTAGGTAGTGCCTTGTTAACCCTTAAGAAAACCCAGACTTCTTAAGCAAAGAATTTAATGGGCTTTTCCACCTTAGGAAATCTGTAGTCAGTTGCACTTTTTATGTTGTAGGCTACTGCGGAGGAGACGAATATAAAGATTCAAATCCAAATTTAAACCCAGGAAGGTTACCTGCTGAGTTTGTTTGGTCTGAGTAAAGAGGAGGCGAGTCTCCAAAATACGATTTCCTATTTTCCATCAAAAGCGCAATAGTTTATTTTTTTTTCTTTTCAACCTCCTGGGGATTAATCTTTCTCCCACCTACCCCCTTTTTGGGGGGGACCTTGTGGGGGCTATGGATAATAATTGTATACACATTTCTTTAAATAACGTACACCTTAAAAGTTTTCTTTTTTTCCAAAGTGGTTGACAGCCCCTGATCAATAAATCATCAAACCCGAAATGCCAGATGGAACAAATTAAAGCAGCGGAGATAATCAGGCGTATAAGAATTGGCATTGGATCAAAGTTATTTGTCTCCTCCTTTGACAGACTGCGGGAATGAGTTAATAGAACGCGAGAAGAAAAGGTAGCGTTCTAAGGAAGATCTAAGGTTTGATAAATTGGGAGTTACTGCTAATAAAATAGGCTTTTCCTTTGGCAAAAGCAACAGCAGCAGGAAAAATCAGCAACCTAGCCAGCCATCCAGGATTCCATAACATCACCTAAAATGCAAATACAGCCACTGCTACCCACAATTCTCAGGTTAGCATAATGTGGGAAGGAATGATTTAACTCTTTTTTTTTTTTTTTTTTTAAAGAAAGGCGAGTGGATTTTAAAGGGGGAAACCTTAATAAGATAACTCCAGCTTCATGGACATCTTTAAAAAGACCTCTCGTGTGGCTTAGAAGAAGAATAAATTGCGAAATAGTGTAGCTTTAAAGGAGAATATTTTTAGCCCGGGGTTCGAATGAGGAGTCCTTGATGCTTCTTGGTCCATCAAAACATCAGAATGAGTTTTCCTTGGTTAATTAGATACAGATACAGATTAACGGAAGGGACCTCGTAGATCATCTAGTCCAACCCCACATTCCTATAACTGTCTTCTGAGACTCAGTAACGGTTAAAAGTCTCAGACTAGAAACCAAGACAGTGGTGATTATTAGTCCCACTCTAGATCTGAAACCAGCTGGGTGACTTTGGGCCAGCCCCCTCTTTATCAGCCCTAGGAAGAAAGCAATGGCAAACCACTTCTTGAGAAATATTGTCAAGAAAAACTGCAGAGCCTGACTAGGTGGCTCAGTGGCTAAGACGCTGAGCCTGTCGATCAGAAAGATCGGTGGTTCGAATCCCTAGTAGAGGTCTCCTGTGTGAGCAGGGGGTTGGACTCGATGACCTCCGAGGTCCCTTCCAACTCGGTTACTGTTAAACCTGTCTTCTCCGGGCATCGGGACAGAGTCAAGATTGGCTCAAAGACACAAAAAACAACCCACCAATCAATCCCGAATCGTTCCTCAAAATAAAGTCATCGCTCAACGTCCGAAAAAATTGCGGCGCCTTTAACTTGGTGTGTCTCGAAGATGCCACAATTTAGATAACGCCAGCGAAGGTTTTTTTTAAAAAAAGTCCATTTGCAAGGAAAGCTCCCTCGGGAATGTCATTTGTAGCATTTCTATGATTCATGCTCCCGTTTTTTTTCTCCCCGCTCGGCCGCTTCAATCCTCAAGGACTCGATGCAAATGCAAAGAGTTTTAAAAGAAAAAAAAAATCTCAACACACACGAAATCCTACTCAAATCGAGCCGCAGTTGCAACGCTAGCAAAAAGGAGGTTTGGGGTTTTTTTTTTATAGAATAGAATAGAATAGAATAGAATAGAATAGAATAGAATAGAATAGAATAGAATAGAATAGAATAGAATAGAATAGAATAGAATAGAATAGAATAGAATAGAATAGAATAACAGAGTTGGAAGGAATAGAGTAGAGTAGAGTAGAGTAGAGTAGAATAGAATAGAGTAGAATAGAATAGAATAGAATAGAATAGAATAGAATAGAATAGAATAGAATAGAATAGAATAGAATAGAATAGAATAGCCTTGATAGTACAGGGGTTTAGTGCACCCTGTTATTAACACAGCTGCCTGCAATTACTGCTGGTTCGAATCTCTCCAAGGCTCAAGGTTGACTCAGCCTTCCATCCTTTCTAAGGTAGGTGAAATGAGGACCCAGTTTGTGGGGGCAATAAGCTGACTTTGTATAAAATATACAAAAGAATGAAGGCTATTGCTTAACGCATTGTAAGCCACCCTGAGTCTCCGGAGAAGGAATAGAATAGAGTAGAGTAGAGTAGAGTAGAGTAGAGTAGAATAGAATAGAATAGAATAGAATAGAATAGAATAGAATAGAATAGAATAGAATAGAATAGAATAGAATAGAATAGAATAACAGAGTTGGAAGGAATAGATTTTCCTAATGGATGAGAGAGGGGTGAGTTGGGGAAAGGTGGATAGGCTGAGAGCATTTTTATATTTTTCTTTGGCCGTTAGTAAATCTGGAGAGGCCTGTAATGGAAGAGGCTGACCCTCAAATAGTCCAGCTCTCTTAAGGTCTGTAAGGCCAACCTTAAAAGGTCAACCCAGAGATATTAAATTGTGCCCAGTAAGCAGTTGGCACCCAGGTGAGTAATCTAGCCGATGCCCCAGTTGCAACTTCTGGATGTCTGCTCAAAGGTGAGCCCACATGTAGTTAGTTATATGAGCTTCAGGCTGTGTGCGGGGAGGGAAGGAGGAGGAGGAAGAAGAAGAAGAAGAGGTTAGGGTAGTGAAAGGTGCCAGAAAAGAGCACCATTGTGGGTCTACCTCTGATTTTAGGCGCCTAAATTTGAGAAGGAAACGATTCCAGGTCCTCCCCGTAACCCAGTGATGGCTAAGCTTTTTGTCGTCGTGTGCCGAAAGTACACGCGTGCCTGCACTCATAATGCAATGCGCATGTGATTTTTTTTCCCCCATGCCCCGCCCCTCATGCATGCGCGTGGGACCTCCCTGCACTCCCCCGCCCCTCCCGTGCATGCACGCACGACCCCCCCCTCCCCGCTCCATTTTGAGCCTTAGTAGGGCTCCCTGCAGCCTCCTGGGACCAAAAACAAGCCATGGGAAGGAATGGAATGGAATGGAATGGAATGGAATGGAATGGAATGGAATGGAATAGAATAGAATAGAATAGAATAGAATAGAATAGAATAGAATAACAGTTGGAAGGAATAGAATAGAATAGAATAGAATAGAATAGAATAGAATAGAATAGAATAGAATAGAATAGAATAACAAGAGTTGGAAGGAATAGAATAGAATAGAATAGAATAGAATAGAATAGAATAGAATAGAATAGAATAACAGATGGAAGGAACAGAATAGAATAACAGAGTTGGAAGGAATAGAATAGAATAGAATAGAATAGAATAGAATAGAATAGAATAGAATAACAAGATTTGGAAGGAATAGAATTAGAATAGAATAGAATAGAATAGAATAGAATAGAATAGAATAGAATAGAATAGAATAGAATAGAATAGAATAACAGAGTTGGAAGGGACCTTGGAGGTCCTCTAGTCCAACCCCCTACTTAGGCAGGAAACCCTACACCACTTCAGACAAATGGTTGTCCAACATCCTCTTAAAAACTTCCAGTGTTAGAACTGTACAGTTTTTTTAAAAAAAACTATCACGTTTAAGGTAAAGACCAACACGTACCACACTTCGCTGCTTCAAAGTTAGAAAAAGCATATTAAACCTAGCTATAATTATAACATTATTTTATTTCTTCGATGCGGAAGTCACCCAGGAATACCAGTAAATCAAATAACCTATAAAAAGAGCAACCGTTTTAAAGAACGAGAGCGAGTCCTAGATGTGGGAGCTGACTGAATCTGTGCTTAAAATTATCTCGTTGGCTCATCTTCGGTTAATCATTTGTAATTATCTTTTGCGTTCCCATATAAAACACAATAGGCAAGCCCTCGTCTATTGTGCTTTATATGAGAACTCATAACATAATTACAAAGTAATTAACCAGAGATGAGCTAATAAACGAAAACTTAAAGCCACAGAAGAAAAAATGTTTAATATACTTACATCCTACCTGGGCTTTGCCAGATAAATCATACCGATTATAGTAAAAGGAAGATGCTGGCAAACGTATTTGGTGAAACCAGAAGGAGTAGTTCAGTCTGTCATTACACAAGAAATAATAATAATCTTTTTTTAGTCGGTTTTTCCCCCCATTTTTCAGCTCCATGACGTTTAATGCTATTCATCAGACCTGCTCCTTCTCCCTTCCCTACCTATAAAATTTGGAAATGTTTAAGAGTGAGTGGAACTACCGAGTTTTTGCTTTTACAAAACTTTTGACAGAAGCCCAGTAAAACTTACTGTCCCGTCAAGACTCTGGTCTAAATACTTGCAATCGTTTTTGGCAGGATTGAATAGAATAATAGATGGAATTCTTTATTGGCCGAGTGTGATTGGACACACAAGGAATTTGTCTTTGGTGCATACGCTCTCGGTGTACATAAAAGAAAAGATACATTCGTCAATAATCACAAGAGTTGGGAGGGACCTTGGAGGTCTTCTAGTCCAACCCCCTGCTTAGGCAGGAAACCCTACACCACTTCAGACAAATGGTTGTCCAACCTCTTCTTAAAAACTTCCAGTGTTGGAGCATTCACAACTCCTGGTGGCAAGCTGTTCCACGGATTAATTGTTCTCACTGTCAGGAAATTCCTCCTTAGTTCTACAAGTATCTTCTCTCCTTGATGAGTTTCCACCCGTTGCTTCTTGTCCTGCCCTCAGGTGCTTTGGAGAATAGCTTGACTCCCTCTTCTTTGGGGCAGCCCCTGAGATATTGGGACACTGCTATCATGTCTCCCCTACTCCTTCTTTTCATTAAACTAGACATGCCCAGTTCCTGCAACCGTTCTTCATATGTTTTAGCCTGCAGTCCCCTATAATCATCTTTGTGGCTCTTCTCTGCACTTTTTCTAGAGTCTCCACATCTTTTTTACATCGTGGCGACCAAAACTGGATGCAGGATTCCAAGTGTGACCTTACCAAGGCCTTAAAAAGTGGTATCAACACTTCACCTGATCTTGATTTTATCCCTCTGTTGATGCAGCCCAGAACTGTGTTGGCTTTTTTGGCAGCTGCCGCACACGGCTGGCTGATATTTAAATGATTGTCCACTAGGACTTCACTAAGATCCCTCTCACAGTTACTACTATTGAGCGAGGTCCCACCTATCCTGTACCTGTGCATTTTGGTTTTTCTTGCCTAAATGTAGAACCTTCCTTTTTTTCCACCACTGAATTCCACTTTTTTTAAAGATAGGGCCCAGTCTTCCAGTTCCAATCTTAATGATCTCAGTGGTTTGATCTGAAGGGGAATTTCAACCTGCCTGACCATAAGATCATCAAACAAAAACTCTTTTATTTGTTTTGTTTTTCCGAAAGGTAAGAAATTGCGTCCATCGATCTGTAATCCCAGGGACGGGTGCAGAAAGGCTGCGAGGATCTGAAACCCACTATTTGAATTATCCTCCTTAATGCGCCTAAACCGAGGAAGGCTGTTTTTTCTCCTTTCACAAACTTCTGCTCGGCTAGCATTATCTCTAAGGAGTTGTGAAATTCTTGGTCATTAAATATGAACAACGCTGTCAATCAAACTGGCGGGTAAAAGAATAAGCATTTAAACAGAGGAGATATCTCTGTCCTGTGGTACAGAATGTCTTAATGTTTCGTTTAACCCATGAAATATTTGCCTTGCTGATCGTTTCAGTGAATTGAGTTCCGGCAGCTTCAACCCAGCGCCTCTCTCTCTCTTCCTCTCTCCAAATTTGAGCTATTCTTAGCAACTCGGCCTCGTAATGTGGGACCAATTCTTAAATTTGCATTTAGACTCTGGGAAAGAACTTCCCGAAGAAATTTGGGCAACTAAAACACAGCAGCGTTTTCAAGGATCACTCGCTTTAATCAGGTTTGGGTCCTACCCGGGATGCCTTTGGGAGATCAGAACAGAATAACAGAGTTGGAAGGGGCCTTGGAGGTCTTCTAGTCCAACAACAATGGTGAACAAAAGGAAGGTTCTACATTTAGGCAAGAAAAACCAAAACGCACAGGTACGGTATAAGTGGTACCTCGCTCAATAGTAGTAACTGTGAGAGGGATCTTGGAGTCCTAGTGGACAATCACTTCAATAGGAGCCAGCCGTGTGCGGCAGCTGCCAAAAACGCCAACACAGTTCTGGGTCCTAACCAGAAGCCCCCCCCATTTAATTCTGGAGCTGACCGGAAGTCCGGTTCCCCCACCGTAGAGTCTCCTCCTAGCACAGTGTCCTTTTGCCTCTACCTGTCCTAACCGGAAGCCCTATCAATTACAGGGAGCCGCAGCAGAGGGATGAAAGAGCCACAGGCGGCTCCAGAGCCACGCGGGTTGCCGACCCCTGCTCTAGAAGGAGAGCAAGGGGCAGAGAGAGAAAAGGGTACAGCTCACAACTCCCAGAATGCTAAAAAAAATAAATAAATGAGGCTTTGTGGGAGGGGCTTTGATGGAACGGGAGGGGCCTTAAATTCCTCAGCCGAATCCATTCCTGGCAGGAACTTGGTGCTCCAGTGGAGACAGTGAACATGGCAATTTTGCAAGCCCATCCCCCCCTCTCCCCACCCCGGTCACGGCCAAAACCAGGTATCCATCTCCAAAGCCGCTCTTTACGAACTGCATCTAAGCACGAAGCTCATCGTCGCTTTAAATAAACATATTAGACAATAGTAATTGCTGGAATGCAATCAGTCTGTTCAAACCGAATCAACACACATGGCACCCAATCTAATTTTAGAAGAACCCTGTATTTATTTATTTATTTTTGTCTCCTGCGGCTTAAAATATCTTGCTCTTCCTAATAAAACGAAGAAGAGATGGAAGAGAAGGTCCACCAGAAGTAGGGGAAAAGGCCGTTTCCTGACTCCGGAGTGCCTGGGGGGATGGTGGGGAGTGGGAAAGGCCCATTTTTTGCTCTCCCCAGGTTCCAGAGCTTCTCCAGGTGGAACCGGAAGTCGGTAAATGGGCCGTTTCCGACCTCCGGAGGGTCTCCGGGAAGGTGGGGAAGGCCGTTTTCACCGTCCCCAGGTTCCTAGAAAGGCTCTGGAGCCTGGGGAGAGCAAAAAACGGGTCCATCGGGCCATTGCATGCCAAAAAAAGGGGGAACGTGGGGTGTGTGTGTCACGCATGCATTCACGGGGGGAGCAGGGCACATATAATTATGGGTGTGGGCACGCACGTTTGCGTGACCCCCCGGGCTCCCCTTGCTTTTGGCACGCGATAGCAAAAAAGGTTAGCCATCACTGGTTTATGGTTTCCTGCTTGAGCAAGGAGTTGGACCTCCAAGGTCCCTTCCAACTTCTGTTATTCTTTCCATAAATTTAGTAAGCCTGTCACTCCGGTGGATCGTAGAAGACCATTTCAAGCCCAGGGGCAACCCGATGCAAAGTTATCTGGTAGGACCCACAACTTCAGTCTCTAGGCAATGCACAGCTCCCTTCTTCCAAAATCACACGGCGCATTGTTGCCGTTGCTTTTTCGCACCCACCTGGAAATGGGTCCCCTCCTCTCTTTAGATATCCAATCAGGCTTCCTCCGTCGAGTTGGGCTAAATTAAGCCGTGAAAGTGAGAACGTGGCAAATGCCATTGCTCGCGACGGATTCTTAATGAATTGGTTAAAATGAGCGGCGTCAACGGAGGATTATGTAATCAGCCCAAGCTTGATTTTCATTTCTTTCTCCCCACCAATGGGAGGAGATGCAAAGAAGCACCTGGAAAGTCGCAGCAGACTGCCAGCCATGATTTAATTTGGGAATGTGTCAGTCTTGTTTTAGAAGAAACCGATAGTTTTCTACCGGTTTCGGTCTATAACCCAGTCGCGGCGTAGAAGGGAAACAGGGCAGGGAGGAAAATGGAGAACTAACTGCCCCCATGGAATGGTATCAGAAGGAGGCAAAAATCTGAAAGGGGAGAGGGCCAGCAGGGAGTGCCTTCTCAGTAGAAATTGGGGTATACGCCAGAGGTGGGATTCACTTACCTTCCCTACCGGTTTGCAAATGTGAGTGCGTGCTCTGCGTTCAAGCGGGTGGGTGGAGTCTCCTGCAGTCACCCGCTACCAGTTCGCGCGAACCGTCTGAATCCCATCACTGGATACACATAGCAATTTATAACCCAATTTATCCTCTACAGGAGTTTCTTGGTCCAAGCTAAACTTTTCTAGCTTTGTAAGATTCTCACGGCTTCCAGGTCACGGTTTGTCGCAAAGGTGATTTCCCAAGAGGCAACTGGACTTCCTTGGGGTTTTTTTGTATTTTTTTCTTCGAAGACGTTTCGCTTCTCGTCCAAGAAGCTTCTTCCGCTCTTGACTGGACGGCGGGGAACGGAAAGATGTCCAACAGTGACGGGACAACGCAGGGCGGAAAACATCCTGCAGGAAGCACAACTCCACAACACACAGCTCCTTTCGGCAGTTCCAAAAATGGCTCCGCGCCCATTTGGTCCCCTCAGGTGACCCACAGGACCCAGACAAACCTCCAAGTGGCCTCTACGGCTCTCTCAAAGGATGCAAATGACCAACTGTCTGCAAGGGGTATCAATCCTTCCATTCCCCACCATTCAATCAGAGCTGAAGAAGCTTCTTGGGATGAGAAGCGAGACGTCTTCAAAGAAAAAAAAGAAAAGAAAGTCAATTTCTTGGGAAAAATGAAGCCCCTTTGTCTTTTCCAGCTTCGGTTCCTCCTACCTGTGTCGGGACAGGCGTTCAATGACATTTTCGGAGTCTCGCTCATCCTCCAGTGGCCACATTTGGCTACCCAACACAGTGCCCTCCCCCTCCCCATACATCTGGCCTCTGCCACGGACGGACGGACGGATGCGGACCACCTGTCAACCCACCTGCCTGGATGGTCGCAATGTCTCCCCATGGTTGATTCCCTTCCATCTCTTTTAATACCTGTCGTTCAGAAGGTTTACGGACTTTGTGGGCTCTCCCATCAGGCTGTCAACCCCCCCCCCGGGGGGGTATTTTCAAGTTTCCGTTAGTTAGCCTGACCAGGTGGCTCAGTGGCTAAGACACTGAGTTTGTCGATCAGAAAAGTCGGCGGTTCAAATCCCTAGTACAGGTCTTCTGCGTGAGCAGGGGGTTGGACTGGATGACCTCCAAGGTCCCTTCCAACTCTGTTACGTCCCGAACTGTGGACGGGGGGGGGGGGGGGAAAGGAGCTCTCCCCTTGGTAAGTATCCATCTTCCCAAAAGGAGGAAGAAATAAAGAAAGGAGAATCAAGAGCTGCCACAGATGGATTTTGCCAAGTCACCCCCTTACCCCACCCCTTCTCCTCTCTCTAAGGGTCCTGTCCACCGCTCCTCGCAAGGCTCCCATCGAGAGGCTGCTGACGGGGGACCTCCTCAGCATCCGAGCTAAATCAACGGGATGAAATTTAAAACTACCTTCTCACACCGTGCCAGCTCTTGACTCGCGAGCTCTCCGGCACAGGGGAATGAGAGAGCAGCAAGAGAGAGGGAGAGAGGGAGAGAGGGAGCGTGTGAGATACAGAGAGAGAGAGAGAGAAAGAGGAGAATGCAGGAGTATTTATATTCCAACCTAAGCAACTGAGCGAGAACACCCCCCCAAAAAAAAGAATAAAACTCCGATCTTGGGAGAAGACATGGAATTAGCAGCCCTTCCCCAAAAACACAGTAGGTGGATTTAATCTTCCTTTAACCGTCTTTTGCTGCCATCTGCCTTTATTTATTTATTTATTTGCCTGCTCAGAAAAGCTTTCCAGTTTGGCTTTTTTTGGCTTGGTTATTTTTTTTCTTCTTCTTCTTCTTCTTGGTGTCGGTGAACAGGATGAGTGTCAGTCTGTCCGTCTCTCTCTCTCTCTCCCCATCCCTTCCTCCCTCCAACCGTCCGCTTCTCTACATACGTTATCCGAGCACATCATTAAAAGTACAGGCGTGCGTTTGGCTGCTCTGCTGATTTATTCATGCCATCAACATGTGAGCTGGCTTTTCTCCCTTCCTCCCTCCATCCCTCCCTATAGATACCGGTAAGGTTTCCTTTCCCGTTCAGAGATGTGGGGTGGGGGGTGGGGGTGTCATTGGTTTTGAATACGGGCTGCCTTGCTCCCCGTCGTCCCAACCACCCGTCGTCCAAAGTTTTTTTGTTTCTTGTACGACGAATCTATTGGCCCCAAAGAGGAAAACAAGGGGGGGGGGGGAAATTTAAACAAAACAGGGTGTGTTTTTGGAGGGTGGGGGGAAGGCAGTGACAGAGAGCTGTCACTTCCCCCCATGTTTGGGGCAGGGGATGGGGCTCGCTTTGAAGTGCAGAGACGTGCCTTCCAAACTTTATCCTCGCTTTCGTTGCGTTGAGTGTGACAGGTTGGGGGGGGGCAAGGAGGAGCCAAATTACTGCAGCAGAGGATGCTGTTTTTGAGTTTGGGGTGGGGACCAGTTCTTCTCCGTCTCCGATGCCTGGAGGAGTTTTCCTCCCCTGCGTTTTTTATACGTGGGTCCTGCGTGTG
This sequence comes from Pituophis catenifer annectens, assembly GCF_029215685.1. Classification (NCBI taxonomy): domain Eukaryota; kingdom Metazoa; phylum Chordata; class Lepidosauria; order Squamata; family Colubridae; genus Pituophis; species Pituophis catenifer. Next base: position 2,566,384 of record NW_027256898.1, on the reverse strand, counting down.
CTTGTGTGAATGGGTGTCCCTGTGTGAGACAATGGGAGAAGAGCACTTTTTGCCTGGAGGGCTTCGCTCGGGAACATCTGCCTTACGGCTTAGCCATCTTCCCCCCCCCCCGCAGCCTTTTTTGTCATACAAGGCACCAGGTGTACATTAGGAAGGCGTCTCCGACGCACCTGGGAAGTGAGTCGCAGCTGCCCGTCACCTAACCAGCCCTCCCCTCCTTTCCAGAGGGGGAAGGCAGAAAATACCGCAGAGGAGAGAAAAATCCAGGAGGACTTAACGGGCTCCGAGGATGGGAGATGTCAACCCCAGCCTGACCACTTCCCCACTCCCCACATATCTGCAGAGAGATTTGGAGGAAGAAAAAAAAAAAAAGCTTAGAAACAGATCTTTTTTCCCCCAGGATTTATAACGTAACTGCTGTAAATCTCGGGGGGTGGGTGGGTGGGTGGGCAACTTGGAAAGGAAGGATCCAGTGCCTGGGAAGTGTTATGGGGTCCCTGTGGCCGAGGGGCAGGAAGACCCTCCTTTCCTGACTATTTATTTATTTATTTATTTATTTATTTATTTATTTATTTATTTATTGGTTCGATTTATATGCCGCCCTTTCTCCGGAGACTCAGGGCGGCTTACAATGCATTAAGCAATAGCCTTCATACTTTTGTATATACCTGCTTAGTAGGGCTTTCGCCCCCCCACCCCCCCAAGCGGTGTTCTTTTTTATACAAAGTCAGCTTATTGCCCCCACAAACCGGGTCCTCATTTTACCTACCTCGAAAGGATGGAAGGCTGAGTCAACCTTGAGCCTGGTGAGATTCGAACTCGCAGTAATTGCAGGCAGCTGGTGCTAGTTAACAGCGCTTTAGTCTGCTGCGCCACCAAGGCTCTTGGTAGGTGGCTCAGTGGCTAAGACGTTGAGCTTGTCTATCGGAAAGGTTGGCGGTTCGAATCCGTAGTACAGGTCTCCTGTGTGAGCAAGGGGCTGGACTAGATGACCTCGAAGGCCCCTTCCAACTCCGTTACATTTACGTGTTACGAGAAGACAAACCCCTCCCCGTTTAAAATAGCCTCCCCTCTCTTAAAAAAACCAAGATCAGTGCATTACTTCTCACAGAGCGACCCAAGCTTGTTTTGCTCGTCGCTTCTCCAGCCTGCAGGATTTCGAACCTTTGAAGATCGACTACAAAGCCGGGCACAAAAAGAAAAAGAAAAGAAAAGAAAATCTTTTTGTACAGATGGAAAAAAAAAACCACATTTTTTTTAAAAAAGCAAAAACAAAAAAAACACACACTTTTTTTGAGCTTGCTTTTTTCCTCAAATCCAGCACCGGCCTTCGCATCTTTGCGTTCGCTTTCGAGCGATTGGTTTGCCTTTCCCCCCCCCCCATCGCCTTCAATTAAAAAGAGGAACGTTCCCGGGAAAAAAAGAAATATGACCAAATAAATGTACATAATGCAGAGATATGTGGGTCAAGGCATTTTGGGAAGAGAAACCAACGGAACGGAACGGAACGGAACGGAACGGAACGGAACAGAACAGAATAGTTTCTCCTTAGTTCTAAGTTGCTTCTCTCCTTGATTAGTTTCCACCCGTTGCTTCTTGTCCTGCCTTCAGGTGCTTTGGAGAATAGCTTGACTCCCTCTTCTTTGGGGCAGCCCTTCAAATACTGGAAGACTGCTATCCTGTCACCCCTAATCTTCCTTTTCTTTAGACTAGACAGATCCAACCCCTGCCGCCGTTCTGCATATGGTTTAGCCTCCAGGCCTTTGATCATCTCAGTTGCTCTCCTTTGAACTTTTGCCAAAGAAGATGCCAAGCACATCAGTTAATATTGATGGACTTAGATTCTCTCCAAGTTTTTCGGTTGATGGATCGATCGATTGGCCACCCATCTCCGTGGGCTCTGGACAGCCAATAAATTGTTCCTTTGGTTTCAAGGTAAAGGTTCCCCTTGCACATATGTGCTAGTCATTCCCGACTCTAGGGGGCGGTGCTCATCTCCGTTTCAAAGCCGAAGAGACAGCGCTGTCCGAAGACGTCTCCGTGGTCATGTGACTCAATGCCAAAAGCGCACGGAACGCTGTTCCCTTCCCACCAAAGGGGGTCCCTATTTTTCTACTTGCATTTTTTACCTGCTTTCGAACTGCTAGGTTGGCAGAAGCTGGGACAAGTCACGGGAGCTCACCCCGTTACGCGGCGCTAGGGATTCGAACCGCCGAACTGCCGACCTTTCGATCGACAATCTCAGCATCTTAGCCACCGAGTCACCATGTCCCTTCTGGCTTCAAAGCCACCTGCTAATTCTTACACACCCACTCCTGGGCGGTACCTGCAGTGTGCATTTTGGAAATCGAGTTGCCAGCTTCCCCAACCCTTCTCCAGGCGCGTAGGCCGTGAATCCTAGAGCGTCCCAGCCAGCATGCATGGCCACTGCAAGGAACTCTGGGAACTGTAGTCTGCACATCTGGAGACGAGAAGTTTGCCCTTCGATGGAATCTCCACAGTAGATTATATGGGGACCTCACACTCCCTCTCTGTCCATTACAGTTGCATTTTTCTTCTTTTTGTCACCCATTGTTATTTCTCCGGGTTGAGATAATACGCTGCGAGACATCGACACCTGTTGTTGTTTTTGTGGGTTGTTGCCCGTGGTTGTGCCTTCATTTCCGCTCTACCGTAAAGAAAGAGCTGACTTTTTTTTTTTGCTTCGGGGATCCACTCTTGTCTCTTTGCGTTATGCTGAAATCTTAAAAACCAGGTCGGCTCCCCCACCACCTTTCCTTATTTTTATTTTTTATTTTTATTTTTTTATTTTATCTTATTTTTGAGCAGAGAGGTTTTAAACCAGAATGGACAAACAGGGTGCCTCTGAGCGCTTTCTCGTTCTCGCAATTTTTATTTTATTTTATTTTATTTTTTTTGCTATTCGGTGACCTCAAAAGAAAGCAGAAATAAAGGCAAGGATCTTGGCCCTCAGCATGAAAATAAACCCTCCGTCCTAGGGGGGCTTGGAGATTTCTCTCCTTCTTCCTCTTCCTCTTCTTCTTCTCCTCCTCCTTCTCCTCTCCCTCTTCCTCCTCCCTCTACCACCACCTCCTCCATCTCTCTCCTTCCTCCTCCTCCTCCTTCTCCTCCTCCTTCTCTTCTTCTCCCTCTTCCTCCTCCCTCTACCACCACCTCCTCCTCCATCTCCTTCCTTTCTTTTCTTCCTCTTCCTCTTCTCCTCCTCTTCCTCCTTCTCCTCTTCTCCCTCTTCCTCCTCCCCCTACCACCTCCTCCTCCTCCTCCATCCTTTCTTTTTTCTTCTTCTTCTCTTCCTTCTCCTCCTCCTCTTCTCCCTCTTCCTCCTCCCCCCCTTCTTCCTCTTCCTCCCAGCCCCATTGAGGGAGGCCTATTGCAGTGTTTCCCAACCTTCGCGATTTTAAGATGGGCGGACGTCAATTCCCAGAGGAATAAACGGCCTATTGCCATACGGAACGGAATTGGGATGCCTCTTGACTCGACCTTGGCTGCCGTTGAAATCGTGGCCTAGTCCTTTGAACCTTTGTGACAAGAGAACTTTAATAACGTAGAAGGTGAACATTTCCGTTTCTGATTCGGGGGCGGAAAGTATCAAAGCCCCGATACTTCATTCATTTCGGGCTCACGCTGGTAAAAAGCTTTGGAGCTCATTTAGTCACCCTTAACGGATGTTCCCTTGATCTGGGATGCTGGATGAAACGCTCCTAATGGATCTGTTTTTAAGGCAAAGACATTATTACTACAAGCGTAATGAAGAAGCAGCGCGGCTGGTAGCGAGTTGGTAACCGTGGTTGTTTTGCAGGAAGCATTTAATTCCGCCTTTTTTTTTTTTAAACCCTAAAAATCAGCTATTTTTCATCCTGCTGGCTGCTTCCAAGTCTTTAAGGATAAAGGTTCCCTTCACACATACGTGCTAGTCGTTCCCGACTCTAGGGGGCGGTGCTCATCTCCGTTTCAAAGCCGAAGAGAGCCAGCACTGTCCGAAGACGTCTCCGTGGTCATGTGGCCGGCATGACTCAACGCCAAAGGCGCACGGAACGCTGTTCCCTTCCCACCAAAGGTGGTCCCTATTTTTCTACTTGCCTTTTTTCTACCTGCTTTCGAACTGCTAGGTTGGCAGAAGCTGGGACTAGTAATGGGACCTCACGCTGTTACGCGTGGCTCGGGATTCGAACCGCCAAACTGCCGACCTTTCGATCGACAAGCTCTGCGTCTCAGCCACTGCGCTATCGCATCCCTCCAAGTCTTTACAAAGGCTTGTAAACCCAAATTCCACTTTTTCTATAAAGCGACTGTAAACTCAGCGAGTCTCACTTTTTTTTTGTTTTTTTTTTTTGTTTAATTTGATTTATATGCCGCCCTTCTCCGGAGACTCAGGGCAGCTTACAATGCGCTAAGCAATAGCCTTCATCCTTTTGTATATTTATACAAAATCAGCTTATTGCCCCCACAACTGGGTCCTCAATTTACCTACCTTAGAAAGGATGGAAGGCTGAGTCAACCTTGAGCCTTGGCGAGATTCGAACCTGCAGTAATTGCAGGCAGCTGGTCTTAATAACAGGGTGCTTTAGACCACTGTACTAAAATAAATAAATAAATACTACAAGGTTCTTTTGGATTGGCTTGCTTGGTAAAAATGATGGATGCGATTTTGCTCCCTTCCTTTTTTGGAAGACCAAAACCCGTCCTTCAGATGAATGCATAGAGAACAAATGTCCTTATGTTTTAGTTCTGCTTTGAAATGAGTCCATTTTTTTTCCCCCCGGAACAACCATCCTGCGAAGTAAGTCAGGCCCCCGCTTCCCCAAAAATATGTACGCGGCTCAGTGTTGCGTCCATGCTTTTGGACGCTGAACTTCGAATCTCTTAACTCCCTAGTCAAAAAAAAAAAAATCATAGTTTCTTTTTCCGAAAGCTGTGCAAATTCCACCCCTCGCTGTCGATTTGGATCAGAGGTGCGGTAGCGGAAATCTTGGGTGGATTCGCCTCGACTCTATGCCATCCTATTTAGGAAAGTTTTTAAGGCTGGGTGTATGTGCGGCAGGCGTGCAAACCGGTAGTAGGGAGCCTTGGTGGAGCAGCGGACTAAAGTGCTGTTAAGTAGCACTTAGCTGCCAGCTGCCTGCAATTACAGCGAGTTCAAATCTCACCAGGCTCAAGGTTGACTCAGCCTTCCATCCTTCCGAGGTAGGTAAAATGAGGACCCGGATTGTGGGCGCAATAAGCTGACTTTGTATTAAAAAAAAAAAGAACACCGCTTGGGAGGGGGGGCCAAGAAAGCCCTACTAATCAGGTATATACAAAAGGTATGAAGGCTATTGCTTAACGCATTGTAAGCCGCCCTGAGTTTCCGGAGAAGGGCGGCATATAAATCGAACCAATAAATACAATAAATAAATAAATAGTAACATAATGTGAAACCCACGGCTGATTTGGATCCTACAACAATAAGCTTGGCTGTGAAAAACTTTACTCTGATCCTACTTGTCTTGGACAGGCTAACAAATCCAGCTAGGAGTCTCGCGCCTGTGTGTTTTTCCCTGTCTGGTTGTCTCTATCTCCTTTACTAATTAGGTAATTTCTCTAACCTCCGTAGAGGAAATAAAACATGTCCTTTCCAGCCTGCCATTAATAACAGGACTTGTTGTTGGCAGGAGAAGGGGGGGGGAAAACAAATCCATCCAGTGCTGTTTGTATCTGTAAAATATTCCTTCCTCTTTTTCCTCTCCTTGCCGTGTTTTGACCCGCTCTGCAAAGGCCGAAGGACCGAGGGGTTGGTGGGTCTTCTCCGGAGACTCAGGGTGGCTTACAATGCGTTAAGCAATAGCCTGCATACTTTTGTATAAGCAGATTTGGGCTGTAATTGATGAGAAGAAGACAGTTTCTTTGTGTGTCTGTGTGTGTGTGTGTAAAGCACATACATTTGTTGACGTGCATATGAGGATAGCATGCTTGGCTGCATTGGCCTTTTCTGATGCGAGCAGAACTCCCAAGCAGCAGATGGGCAAACCCTCGTCCCTGTCCTAATTTTTGAGCGGCCTACACATGTAGCTTCTGCAACCAACACCAACACCACCCCTCCAGGGAAAAAAGGAAAAGGAAAAAAAAAAAAAGGAAAAGAAAAAAAAACAGAGGAGAGAGAGAGAGAGAGAGAGAAAAGCAATCTTGGCTGGAAAGCTGGCTGGCTGTTTCCGAGGCCTTGCGGGGATCGTCTCTCTATTAAGAAGAGGTTATCGCTGGGCAAATCTCGACGGGATCGAGTCCTGCATATCCCCGAGCTCCCCCTCCGCCACCTCCGAGGCAGTTTCTCATCGCGGACAAGCCGCGCGGAGGGCAGGAGACCTGTACTAGGGATTCGAACCGCCGAACTGCCGGCCTTTCTGATTGTTAAGCTCAGCGTCTTAGCCACTGAGCCACCTAGCCAGTAACCCCGAGACGGTGCAGCCGTCATAAGTACATGCCAGTTGCCGAGCCCCTTGAAATTTTTGACCACCGTGGGGGTAGAGGGATGCTACAACCTAAAACAGGCCGTGAGTCACTTATTTCAATGCCGTCGTAACTTTCGCGGCTACGTGAACGCAAGTCCTCGATTTACGACGTGTTATTATTAACAAAGCCGGCAATAAGTCACAGAGCAGTTTCACTGTATCGTGAGTTTACTACACAGGAAATCAAGCGACGGGGAGGAAGTTGCTAGAGGCAACTATAGGAAAGATCCGAATTGGGGAGGGGGGCGTATAACAAGGGTACGGTTTGTGTGCCAGCCTGCGCCGATGCGAAAACGATTAGCCGAGATTCCTGCGTCGTATGGAATTAATCCCTTGGCGTCAACTGTGCCGTTGGAAACGTTCCCTGTTAGGAGTTGGCGATTAATCAAATTCTCCCCAGGTTTAAAATAAAATAACAGAGTGGGAAGGGACCTTGGAGGTCTTCTAGTCCAACCCCCTGCTTAGGAAACCCTACACCACTTCAGATAAATGGTTATCCAATCTCTTCTTTAAAAACTTCCAGGGATGGAGCATTCACAACTTCTGGTGGCAAGTTGTTCCACGGATTAGTTGTTCTAACTATCAGGAAATTTCTCCTTAGTTCTAAGTTGCTTCTCTCCTTGATGAGTTTCCACCCATTGCTTCTTGTCCTGCCTTCAGGTGCTTTGGAGAAGAGCTTGACTCCCTCTTCTTTGGGGCAGCCCCTGAGATACTGGAAGACTGCTATCATGTCTCTCCTAGTCCTTCTTTTCATTAAACTAGACATGCCCAGTTCCTGCAACCGTTCTTCATATGTTTTAGCCTCCCGTCCCCTAATCTCTTTGTGGCTCTTCTCTGCACGCTTTCTAGAGTCTCCACACCTTTTTTTACATCGTGGCGACCAAAACGGGACGCCGTACTCCCAGTTTGGTTGGGTTTGGTTCTTCCAGCTGCCAGAACACCTCCGCTTTTTCATATCACAGAATATCTCGGGTGGAGAAAAAGGCTGGTAATTGGAGATTATTAAGGGAGGGGATGAAAACCCAGGAACGAGCTGAGCCAGGCTCTCTCTGCCTCCTGTAATATCGGGTGCGTTTTCCCGAGCAGGATTTCTCCGTGATAGCAAATGCATTTTCTCCCAGCGAGAATTTCCCAGCAGGCTCCGAGAGGAGTATCAAAAGAGCAGCGGCCGAGTCACAAAAATCGTTGCCTATCCTTCAGTTGCACAATCTAGGCCAGTGATTTGCCGTCAGGTGCCAAAAGTGGGGGGAGTGTGGGGGAGTCGCGCGCATGCATGCCCACACCCATAATTCAATGCGCCCCAACACCCCCCCCACGCATGCGCGCGTAACCCCCCTGCGTGCTCTCCCCGCTTTTGGCACATGATGGCCTGGTGGGCCCGGTAGGCCTGTTCTTCACCCTCCCCAGGCTCCAGAGGCTTTCTTGGAGCCTGGGGAGGACTAAAACAGCCTTTCCCACCCTCTGGAGACCCCCCCCCCCCGGAGGCCAGAAACAGCCTGTTTCCCGACTTCCGGTGGGACTGGAAATGAGCTGGCTGGCGAGAAAAGAGATTTGAAATAATTGCAAAGAAAAGGATTTGGAACCGCGAGGGCGGGGGGTTGGACTAGATGACCTACAAGGTCCCTTCCCACTCTTGTTAAATCTCTTCAGCTTTCCGAGTCATCCCCGATGAATTGAGCTTGACATGATGACCTCCAGATGTCCTGGACTGCGATTCCCGGAATTCACAGTGGCCGGAGCCCTGAATTTCAAACCGAAAGACCTTTTTAAGAGTTTGTGAGGGGTGGGCGAAACCATGTGACTTGGCTCTAAACCCCTTCAGTTCCGCGGGACTCCGCGGATCCACCCGAGTTCACAAGAAAACACGGGAGTCTTAGTATCGTCTCCCCCGTACCCCAAGCAAGAGGAAGGGAGTTGGCTGATCAAACGTCAGCTGCTTTCGGCGGTCAAACAAGGAGTGAGCCCAGCTTGCGATCAGCAAGGAATTAAGACCGTCCGTTGCCTTGATTTCTCTATTTTGCATTTTTATTTGTGACACGTTCTGCAAGACGAGACTTTGTCAAGGGAAAAGGTGAAAGAAAGCGTGACCAACAGATGGAGAGAGAGTGAGAGAGAGAGAGAGTCGTGCAAAGCCCCATGAACTGCCAGCCCCCCATCTTCCCCCCCCCGTGTTTTGTGTTCCTGCTGTTGCAATAGTGCCACTAACTGCCCCTGTAAATAATGTCTATTCTGTGACTATAAACCACTCAGCCACAGACTTCTTCTATGTTAGCTCACCCACGGGAGGAGTGGGACTGGGGTAGGGGTGGGGGGAATCAGCCTCTTAATGCATTTACAGGAGACACACGGGTCATGAAGTTGTCTCCGTAATTGATCGAGGCAGATTTCAGAGAGGCTGAAGGCGGTGTGTGTGCGTGTTGGGTTCTTCCTTCCTTTGGCCCCGGTTGAATCGTAATTATTGATACCAAGTTAAGTGTTATTTTTCATGCTCGAGCGCGCCTTACGTTTATAAGCCGGTGCGCCTTCTGTCAGAAGGCAAGAGCGTGGTTGAGGTTGGAAAATGATGGATGGAAATATACCTTTCACTTGTTTGTTTGTTTGTTTGTTTGTTTGTTTGTTTGTTTATTTATTTATTTTATTCGGCTTATATGCCGCCCTATCTCACAATGGACTCAGGGCGGCTCACAACAATAAAACACAAGCCACAATAAAAATAAAGACTAAAATCTACAAAATTTAAAATTAACCCATTAAAACCCTTAAAAACCCCATCATCAGATCAGGTCAAGGGATTTGAAAAGCCAAGTTTTTAATTCCCGGCGGAAGGTGCGAAGGTCAGGCGCTAGTCGGAGCTCCAAGGGGAGTTGATTCCAGAGGGTGGGCGCCCCAACCGAGAAGGCTCTACTCCTGGGGGCCGCCAGCCGCCACTGTCTAGCCGACGGCACCCTGAGTAGGCCCTCTCTATGGGCGCGAACCGGGCGATGGGATGTTGTTACTGGCTGTAGGTGGTCCGCCAAGTATCCTGGTCCTAAGCCATGTAGGGCTTTATAGGTCAACACTAGCACCTTGAATCTCACCCGGAGGGCAACCGGTAGCCATGTGTAACCATGTGTAACATGGGAGTATCGGGATTCTCCCATCACAACCCGCGCGGCTACATTTTGCACCAGCTGAAGCCTCCGAGTGGTCCTCAAGGGCAGCCCCATGTAGAGAGCGTTGCAGTAGTCAATCCGTGAGGTGACCAGCGCATGAGTAACTGTGTGTAGGGCATCTCGGTCCAAGTAGGGACGCAACTGGCGCACCAGACGTATCACCAGACGTAGCACCAGACTTGTTGCTCTTTGGGAAGGAGGGTGGCGCGTTGGGGGGTCTGCTCAAAGTCATCACTTAATAAACTTCTCCCCAGGCCTTTCCGCAAATCGGCTGCCCAGGAAATTTGTCCTGCAGAAAAAAAATCTATCCTCAACTCTCATATCAATTGCTCCAAGCTACAGACCAGGAGTCAGCAACCCACGTGGCTCTGGAGCCACATGTGGCTCTTTCATCCCTCTGCTGCGGCTCCCTGTTGCTGGTCGGCTCCACAATTGATAGGGCTTTCGGTTAGGACAGATAGAGGAAAAAGGATCCCCCGCGCTAGGAGGAGACTCTATGGTGGGGAAACAGGACTTCCGGTCGGCTCCAGAATTGAACGGGGGGCTTCCGGTTAGGAGCTTCGTGGTTCTTTAAGGTTGCCGACTCCTGCTATAGACAATAACTTACAAACACCTTGGATTGAGCCTTACCCTTCTTTGGAAAAAAAAAAAACACACCCAAATTTTACCTGATTTTCCCTAGAACGACCTTCAATTGTCTCATCTCTGCCTGAGCAAACACCGGTCATCCTCGACTTAACGACAGTTCGTTTAGTGACCGTTCGAAGTTACCACAGCATGGGAAAAAGTGACTTACAACCATTTTTTCGATCACTTAACGACTATTCTATTCTATTCTATTTTATTCTATTCTATATTCCATTTCATTCTACTTTTTATTCTATTCTATTCTATTCTATTCTATTCTATTCTATTCTATTCTATTCTATTCTATTCTATTCTATATTCCATTCCATTTCATTCTACTTATTATTCTATTCTATTCTATTCTATTCTATTCTATTCTATTCTATTCTATTCTATATTCCATTCCATTCTACTTATTATTCTATTCTATTCTATTCTATTCTATTCTATTCTATTCTATTCTATTCTATTCTATCCTATCCTATCCTATCCTATCCTATCCTATCCTATCCTATCCTATCCTATTTTCTATTCTAATTCGCTCTGAAATTTCCTTCCTTCCTTGGTATCTTGAAACGAGTTCAGGTTTTTTTTTTTTTTCTTCCTCTCCTTTTTCTAGTATTTCACCCCTACCTTTCGAGTTTCTTTCCCCCACCGCCCCACTCCCAGAAAAAAAAAAGAAAAGAAAATGAATCTGCCAGGACTCTTAACTGGAATTATTGGGGATAGATTGAATCTCGCTTTGGAGAGGCCTTTCTCTCCTTTCGTGCGTTTGGGAGCCGAAATGCACGCCTAAAAACAATATTGAGTAAAGCAAGCCTCCTGTCTCTCTTACTTTGCCCACCGAAGCGTAATAATTGGAAGCCCGGTGCAATCTATATATTTAACGCAGACAGTATCTGAAGACAATTTTGGGCGCGTCTGGCTTTCTCACTTCGGGTGAAGCCCTGTCTCTCTGTTGGTGAGGCTGCGGCAATCTCACCTTGAATTTAGGACAGTCGCTTTTCCTTCGTAAACAGCTGTTTATAGCCACTTGGAAGGAAGATGCAAGCAACGTGGATTTTTTCTTTATTTTTCCAGGAGAATTTGCATATCCACTATGGAGTCTTTCTGTTATTTCCTTGAGAATAGGAATAGGAATAGGAATAGGAATGGAATGGAATAGAATAGAATAGAATAGAATAGAATAGAATAGAATAGAATAGAATAGAATAGAATAGGAATACAGAAAATAGAATAGAATAGAATAGAATAGAATAGAATAGAATAGAATAGGAATACAGAAAATAGAATAGAATAGAATAGAATAGAATAGAATAGAATAGAATAGAATAGGAATACAGAAAATAGAATAGAATAGAATAGAATAGAACAGAACAGAACAGAACAGAACAGAACAGAACAGGAATACAGATAGGATAGGATAGGATAGGATAGGATAGGATAGGATAGGATAGGATAGGATAGGATAGGATAGGATAGGATAGGATAGGATAGGATAGGAATACAGAAAGAATAGAACAGAACAGAACAGACCAAGAGAGACCATTTGTCTGAAGTGGTGTAGTGTTTCCTGCCTAAGCAGGGGGTTAGACTAGAAGACCTCCAAGATCCCTTCCAACTGCTATTCTATTCTATTCTATTCTATTTTCTGTATTTCTATTCTATTCTATTCTATTCTATTCTATTCTATTCTATTCTATTCTATTCTATTCTATTCTATTCTATTTTCTGTATTCCTATTCTATTCTATTCTATTCTATTCTATTCTTTCTGTATTCCTATTCTATTCTATTCTATTTTCTGTATTCCTATTCTATTCTATTCTATTTTCTGTATTTCTATTCTATTCTATTTTCTGTATTCCTATTCTATTCTATTCTATTCCATTTTCTGTATTTCTATTCTATTCTATTCTATTCTATTCTATTCCATTCCATTCCATTCCATTCCATTCTATTCTATTCTTTCTGTATTCCTATTCTATTCTATTCTATTCTATTCTATTCTATTCTATTCTATTCTATTCTATTCTATTCTATTCTATTCCATTCCATTCCATTCCATTCCATTCCATTCCATTCTATTCTATTCTATTCTTTCTGTATTCCTATTCTATTCTATTCTATTCTATTCTATTCTATTCTATTCTATTCTATTCTATTCCATTCCATTCCATTCCATTCCATTCCATTCTATTCTATTCTATTCTTTCTGTATTCCTATTCTATTCTATTCTATTCTATTCTATTCTATTCTATTCTATTCTATTCTATTCTTTCTGTATTCCTATTCTATTCTATTCTATTCTATTCTATTCTATTCTATTCTATTCTATTCTATTCCTATTCCTATTCCTATTCCTATTCCTATTCCATTCCATTCCATTCCATTCCATTCCATTCTATTCTATTCTTTCTGTATTTCTCTTCTCTTCTCTTCTCTTCTCTTCTCTTCTCTTCTATTCCATTCTATATCCAGAAAATGGGTCAATTCCACTACACAGATCCCAGTTCACGCGAGGTTCAGCCGGGAGTCCTTCATTCAACCTTTCCCTATTTAACTTTTCGTGCCAGTTGCTACTTCTTGAAATTATAGCTCAGCCTTTTCTTTCTTTCTTTCTTTCTTTCTTTTTTAATTTGTCATTAATTTTAAAAATGGCTCGCAGCAAGAAAAAGATCTACATGACCCCCAGGCGCTAAGCCAATAAGACACCCCCCGGGGACGCTGTTTGAGTATGGGGTTTTGTTTTGTTTTTTGTTCTTCGTTTTGCTTTATGAAAGCATAAAATAAACATTTTCTTAATTAAGAAGCGGTAGGCCATTGCTCAGCCTTCGCCACGGAGCGCAAGTTTGCTTGCGCAGCTCCGGCGGTTCCCTTAGGATTTTGCAAACTGCACGGCGTCCCTCTTTGCCTTTTTTTTTTTTTTTTTTTTTGGTCCTTCGCTAAGGACGGGGTCGAGGGGAAGAAGAAAAAGCAGAACTCGCTTGTTAATCCCCCCACCCTCAGCGGATTGTGTGGGTCAGAACGTCCTGACAGATGAGGATTCCACGTTGTGGGTTACAATTCTGCAGTTTGTCATTTTTCATGATCCCGTAATCCCTTGCATCGGGGTGGAGTTGGGACAACTGAATGAAGCCGAGGGTTTACTGGCCGGTTGCCCTTCCTATTGCCGGTGTGGAGTTTTTTTTTTTTCCAGCAGATATATTCTCATTGTGCCCAGAGAGAGAAATATCTGCCTCTACCTAGGATCGAACTCACAGCCTCCTGATTGTGAGGCGAGAGCTCCCGCTCTAGGCCACTGCACCACTCGGTTAAAATTCTGCAGTGGTGCACTCAAATTCGGCCATTGGTCATCCAGACAACATGGTCTGACCAAATTCTCAATACTGTTGCTGGAAGGAGGAGTCACACCGTGGTCGTCTCCTATGGCTTCTACTACTTCTTCCCCTGATGTTCTTGATCCTACCCTGCAGAAATACCTTCCATATACAGGTAGTCCTCAACTTATGACCATATGCCGTAAAAATTCTGTTGCTAAGCGAGAGGGTTGTTAAGTGAATTTTGCTCCATCTTTCCAACCTTTCTTTCCACGGTTGCTAAGTGAATCACTGCAGTTGTTAAATTCCCAACACGGTTGTTAAGTGAATCCGGCTTCCCCATTGACTTTGCTCATCGGAAAAGGGGATCACGTGACCCCGGAATACTGCAACCGTCATAAATATGAATCAGTTGCCAAGCCTCCGAATTGTGATCACATGTCCACGGGGGACACTGCAACGGTCCTTAAGTGTAAAAAAACAATCGTAAGTCACCTTTTTCCGTGCCGTTGTAACTTAGAACGGTCGCTAAATGAACTGTTGCAAGTCAAGGACTACCTCTAGTTAGTTAGCCTTGTAGGACCCTTGCTGAGTCTGTGCTCAGATTCAACAGCCAGGGTCTTCAAACTGAGTTGGGACATGTTGTGACCTGTCGGCCGCCGGCCCCTCCAGTGGTCGAATCGGAGGAGGAGGAGGAAGCGTGGAAATCAAGGTCAGCATCAGGGCAACCTGAGAGCTCCGAGGGGGAAGCGGGAATGGAGCTGTCAGAGAGGGAGAGAGGCGGAGCCTGGGCTGTCCGTCAACCCTCAGATGGAGAGCCAACAGCCCCCAGGTCTGGAGTGGCTGATGAGGAGGAGGAGCAACAGCTGGGTCCAGTGCCTGACGCGTGGATGCGCAGAAGGCAGAGAGGAGAGGAGAACAGTGGAAATCTATGGGCCGGTCCTCGGGACGGAAGAACCACTGCTGCTAGCGAAGGGCCTCCCCCTATCTCTGGAGATAAAAGGCAGGTGGCAGAGATGAATAGATGTGGCAGACAACGATTCACCTCCCGGACGGACGGGCGGACGGACTTATTAGACTGCGGTGAGAGAGAAACTTTTTGCCGGGGCTGCCGGCGCTCCTAATAAAGGAATCATTGCTTCAACTGCAGAGGGTTTGTCGTATCAGAACACGACACGACAATTTTGGACTTGGAAATTCCAGATCCGGTATTTCATCTGCGTAGACCGGGGAGCCTACAAAGCCGGCTTTCCTTTTTTTCCCGAAACGTCGGCATTCACCGGGCAGGAACGCCGGAGACCCAGTTTTGTCTCCCTGGGTGCATGTTTCCTCCACAATCACGCACGGCTGGTTGGAACTGGCTTCCGATTCAAGAGAGTAACCTAAATAATTGGGAAAATGTACTTACGGCCTTGCATAATTCAAGGAAAACGCTGTTTTGCCACCCCGATGGGGACAGGATGAGCCATCTCACACTCACACTATTTTTTTTAATACATAATAAATATGTGAATATGTAACGGCGCTGCTGAGATCGTGTCATTCTCCCAAACAGATCTGCATTGCCTTAATTTGTCCTTATATGGGGTTCCCCCCCCCCTGTGATGCGCCATCCTTTTCCCTGCGAACTCTATATAACTTGTCTTCCTTTATCGTCGTTATTCCGCTGGGATCTTCCTAGAGAGCCTCTGATGTGGGATGCATATTCAATCACAGCAAACCTTAAGGGAGGGGGAAAAAAATCCCGCTTTGAATTGGAAGAATCTGTGACAGACAATAAGGACGGGATCAAACTGCTTACATAACATTTGTGCTGAGAATTCCATTCTACTCTGCTCTACTCTACTCTACTCTACTCTACTCTACTCTACTCTATTATCTATTCTATTCTATTCTATTCTATTCTATTCTATTCTATTCTATTCTATTCTATTCTATTCTATTCTATTCTATTATCTACTCCACTCTCTATTCTGCTCTACTCTACTCTACTCTACTCTACTCTACTCTACTCTACTCTACTCTATTATCTACACTACTCCCTATTCTATTCTATTCTATTCTATTCTATTCTATTCTATTCTATCTACTCCACTCTCTATTCTACTCTACTCTACTCTACTCTACTCTACTCTACTCTACTCTACTCTATTATCTACACTACTCCCTATTCTATTCTATTCTATTCTATTCTATTCTATTCTATTCTATTCTATTCTATTCTATTCTATTCTATTCTATTCTATTCTATTCTGTCCTATCTACTCCACTCTCTGTTCTACTCTACTCTACTCTACTCTACTCTACTCTACTCTACTCTACTCTACTCTACTCTACTCCCTATTCTATCCTATCCTATCCTATCCTATCCTATTTTTTTCCTATTCTTTCTTTCTTCTTCGTTCTAAGTTGCTTCTCTCCTTGATTAGTTTCCACCCGTCGCTTCTTGTCCTGCCCTCGGGGGCTTTGGAGAATAGCTTGACTCCCTCTTCTTTGTGGCAGCCCCTGAGATATTGCAAGACTGCTATCCTGTCTCCCCTAGTCCTCTTTTCGTTAAATTAGATATACCCAGTTCTTCCTACAGTATGTTTTAGAAGTTCTAACTCCTGTTTCTCTTATTTAACTCTCTATTTGCTCTTATTTGCTCTTCTCTGTTTCCAAAGCCTCAACCTCTTTTTTAGCAACGCGGTCACCAAAACTGGATGTGCGATTCCCGCTGCGGCCTGACTTAAGGATCTTTCTCGCGCTCGGTTTGATACCCATCTTGTCCTCCATTCCTGGGAACCGACAGCTCCCATGTCAACCCTTTTGAGTGGCGGGTCCTCCGGGCAGGTTATCTCCCTCCGTAGGAAAACTCCAGCGACCTGCTTCTCTTCTCTTTTAACGCAGGATGCCAGCTGTCTTTCATCCCTGCGTGACTCCCCCTTCCTTGCATATCTTATTTCTCCTCTCCCACCCATCTCTTCCGTGTTGGGTTTGTGAGGCAGCTGTCATCCTCCCGCTGCTTTCCGGTGAAACTCCAAGGAAGGCTGACTCCATTTCTGAATGTTTGCTTCCAGATCTATCTCTCGCCCTCCTACCCTCACCTGTCGCTCAAAGGAAGTCAACTGGAGCAGCAAAACTATGACCTCCATTCCCTGTTCGTGCCTTAAATTTCAGTCCTTGCCAGAGAAACCTGGTTCGCTCATATATTATTTAACCTGGGATTTGAGTCACCTGCGACAGGTCAGGCAGGCAGGATGGAGATGTGGGTGGGAGAGACCGTATTCATAATTTATCCCCGGCCAAGGATATTCGAGGTTCGGTGGCCAGAAGGAGGGAATCGAATTCCCCCTGGGCCTTTTGCCATTTTTAAACACCCGAAGTTCAGACAAGGAATAACGGATGGAAACTGACCAAGGAGAGATTCAACCTAGAAATAAGGAGGAATTTTTTGGCAGTGTGTGAATGATCAACCGATGGGAGAGAAGTTGTGCCTTCAGAAATTGTGGCGAGCTTCATCCATGGAGTCTTTCAAGAAGAGATTGGGCTGTCACCTGTCAGAAATGGTGTAGATGACTAGATGGAATAGATGACCTCCAAGGTCCCTTCCGACTCGGTTCATCCGTTACTCCCTTATATCTAAATTGCCTGAAACGCCATTCAAAGCATCCTGTAAGAAGGCCCTTCAATCCGATTGATGGATTGAAGTTCACGTGATTTAGAAAATACGATGTAAGCATCACCTAACTGTCGTGGTGGAGCAGTGGTTAAAATGCAGTATTGCAAGCAAACTCTGCCCGCCGTCTTGAGTTCGAGCCTAGCCGGCTCAAGGTTAACTCAGCCTTCCGTCCTTCCGAAGTCGGTAAAACAGGAACCTTTTTAAGTCTTTCAAGAAGAGACTGGACTGCCATTTGTCAGAAACGGCGTTGACTTATAACATTTCCTAGAGCTGTGCAACTCATGATTAGTTGGGTGACATCAAAAGACACTTAGTCACTGGAGGTGTGTGTGTGTGTGTGGGGAAACGATTAGAAACTGGAAATCTATCTCTTGCAACCTGCAGTTCATTTAAGGCTTAAAATGGACACCTAACATCAAAAACGTCATCAAAAAACCCACAACCAAGAATGTTCTTTCTGCGCCAACTCAGGAAGCTCAAACTGCCCACGGAGCTGCTGATCCAGTTCTACAGAGGAACGATTGAGTCTGTCATCTGCACCTCCATAACTGTCTGGTTTGGCTCTGCAACCCAACAAGAGAGACAGAGACTTCAGAGGATCATTAGGACTGCGGAAAAAAACTGTGGCTACCAACCTGCCTTCCATGGAGGACCTGTCTACTGCACGAGGCAAAAAGAGGGCTGGGAAAATATTTACAGACCCCTCGCATCCTGGACATAAACTGTTTCAACTCCTACCCTCAAAATGACACTATAGGGTACTGCACACCAGAACAACGAGACACAAGGACAGGTTTTCCCCGAATGCCATCACTCTGCTTAACAACTAATTCCCACAACACTGTCAAATGATTTACTAAGACTGTATTACTATTATCCTTCTCTTCCTTACTAGTATCTATCTCTTCCCACTTATTACTATAACCATGTTGCTTGTATCTTTCAATTTATATGATATTTATTTGTTTCCTAGTACGATTTGATACCTTGGCTATCGCTAAGTGTTGTATCTTTTTATTCTCGATGAATGTATTTTATTCTCCTTATGGACACTGGGAGCATATATGCCAAAGGCAAATTCCTTGTGTGTCCAGTCACACTTGACTAAATAAAAAAGAATTCTATTCTATTACATGAAGGGAAACTTGT
This sequence comes from Pituophis catenifer annectens, assembly GCF_029215685.1. Taxonomy (NCBI): domain Eukaryota; kingdom Metazoa; phylum Chordata; class Lepidosauria; order Squamata; family Colubridae; genus Pituophis; species Pituophis catenifer. The sequence goes on along the minus strand of NW_027256898.1, from coordinate 2,547,969 downwards.
GCAACAGATTTTATGCCAGAAGCCGTTCGCTCCCCGAATTGCAGCTTAAATGTTGAAAGTTTGTAAAATAATCAGGAAAAGAGACTGAAACCCCATCCCCACAACTCTATTTCTCCCCTCTTCCCCCCACCTATCCTGGCCGCCTATTCTGCCTCTTGCAAGGCAGCCCTGAAATTCAACCTGATTTGAATCGATCAGACAAACGATGCGGCACAAAAGTTTGATAATCCCTTGATAAAGCACTCCTGATATTATTAAGAGGCAGGGAAAAGCTACTACCTTAGTTAAAAGGAGCTTCTCTCCCCTGCAGGCACGGAAAGAAAGCAGAAAGCAGAAGTCTCTTAAGGGATTAAATATAAAATAACTGGAATCCAGTTATCCTAATTCTCTCCAAAGGTTTTCAGCTTAAAAAGAACCAAAGGAAGTAGTGGCACGCAGAGCCCTCTCCGTCTCCAGCTGCTCTTCTTGTTTCCAGTGCACAGATGCGCGCTGGCAAGATGGTCTTCGCGGGCGCCGGAGTGCCGGAAAACAACCAAAAAACAGCCAAAAAACAGGCCGTTTTCCGGCCGTCTTTGGGGCCAAAAACAGCCTGAAAACTGCCTGAAAATGGCCTGAAAAACAGCCCCAAAACAGGCACGCGTGCGCCAGCCAGCTTCTCTTTGCATTTCCGGCGTTCCAGCGCATTCACCATCACTGCCGTAGACCATTTCTGGTACTATGGAGAGCAGAAACACCGCTCCAAAATGCAAGACATCAAGAAAGAATAGAAGGAGTAAAAGGCTTTGGGGATGGTGCTTCCCCATCCTCAGATATAAAACGCTGGAGTTTTTTTTTTTTTTTTACCTATCCTAGATCAATCCATAGGGGCAGCACAACAATCTTATCTGTTTTGGCATTTCCTTGATTTTTTTTTTTTTTTTTTTTTTTTTTTTGCAATATAGGACAAAGTTCAAAACAAATGTAAGAAAAATCTCCAGTAATGTTTGCTGGAGAGCAAAGAATAGAGTTGAGTTGAGTTGAGTTGAGTTGAGTTGAGTTGAGTTGAGTTGAGTTGAGTTGAATTGAATTCTTTATTGGCCAAGTGTGATTGGACACACAAGGAATTTGTCTTTGGTGCATACGCTCTCAGTATACATAAAAAGACAAGATACATTCGTCAGGAATCATAAGGTACAACACTTAATGATAGTCATAGGGTACAAATAAGCAATCAGGAAACAATATCAATATAAATCAAAAAGATGCAAGGAACAAAGTTACAGTCATGCAGTCATAAGTGGGAGGAGATGGGTGATAGGAACGATGAGAAGACTAATAGTAATAGTAGTGCAGACTTAGTGAATAGTTTGACAGTGTCGAGGGAATTATTTGTTTAGCAGAGTGATGGCATTCGGGGAAAAAACTGTCCTTGTGTCTAGTTGTTCTGGTGTGCAGTGCTCTAAAGCGTCGTTTTGAGGGTAGGAGTTGAAACAGTTTATGTCCAGGATGTGACAGGTCTGTAAATATTTTCCCAGCCCTCTTTTTGACTCGTGCAGTAGACAGGTCCTCAATGGAAGGCAGGTTGGTAGCCATTGTTTTTTTCTGCAGTTCTGATTTTAAAAATGCACCAAGAGGTATGTGTGCTTGTATCCGTGTGTGTGTATGAGAGAGAGATTGCCTTGTCTTGTTTCTCCTAATATACTTCCCTCTCAAAGTGGGAAAGGAGCCCTGTCCATGGGTGCCACTGATGAGAAATGATTTTCCAAAGCCGGAAAATCTGCACCTTATTGCTTTCGACACGGCTGACCTTCTAAATTATGAAAATCCATGCAGAGAAAAATAGAGGCACCATCCATTATGTTTTCAAGAGCAGACAAAATAGATATCTGCATTATTTTGTAGGTTCCCCCTTAGACGGAAAAAAGCAAGCTACGGATACTTTCCTGGCACTTGCAAATAGGGATCGACCGATTCTATAGAACCGGTAGTAAAACTGGCGGGAGGCTCCGCCCACTGACCCTGGCAGTCATCAAAACACTGACGTCATCAAAACACTTCTGCGCTTGCGCAGAAGAGCGCGAGCAAAGCATCATCATCAGTCTGGGTTTCCGACCGTACCGTTCACGTTGTCTTAATAACTGTCAGTCGTTGTGATAACCTGACAAATTGCCCAGCGGTAGGCTTCGCATACCGTAGCAACCGGTTCGCCCAGCACCGGAAATGCGAGCACACCCCATCCATGCCTGCGTGCAGCGTCACAAAACACAGCAATTCACCATCCGCGCATGCGTGCAGCATCAAAAACACAGCGATATAGGATTGGTTTGCACCCGGGCGGAGGCCCGCAGTTCGCCACTACCACTTCGCCCGAACCGGCTGAATACCACCTCTGAAATTGCCCCTGTCGTTTTGACAAACTCCCTTCCCTTCTTTGCTCCTACATGGATTTCTTTTTGGCTAGCTCAGATTAGGTTTTTCGGGGTTTTTTTTATAAACCGGAAGCCCCGATCTAAGATGATATTTTAGAGGATCTTCCCGGAACTTTTCCCCTAGGCGAAGGCTGGCTTTATTATCCTCTGAGCCTGTCCCACCTTCCTCCGATCTCAGCATCCGAAAAATCTGGGCAATGAATCGGCATCTGCAGTCTGTCACACCGAAATTGTGAGCTCAAAACAAAAAAAAAAAAAAACCCCACAGTATCTTCACACTCCAAGTGTAAATTCTGCAATACTGCGCATTGCTTGCTTATGTAACGCTGCCAAGCCCTCCTAATGATACCGGGGGATATAGACAGATAATTGTCTACATCTTTTGGTCTGCCTGTGTATCCCTTCTGCGCAGAATCAAAGCCGAATTTGCCCTTACGGATTGCAGACTTGTGTTTATCTGGCTCTCAAATCTATGGATTTGGGTCCCCCTCCCTTCCCATCATCTACCGTATTTTTCGGACTATAAGACGCCCCGGAATATAAGACGCACCAAGATTTCCAAGAGGAAAACAAGAAAAAGAAATAATTTTTTTTGCCCTCCCCGGTCCCCAGGAGCACTCTGCAGGCCTCCCAAACCCTCTGCGCATCCCGTTTTTCGCAAAAACGGGACGCACAGAAGTTTTGGGAGGCCTGCGGAGTGCTCCTGGGGACCGGGGAGGGTAAAAACACAACGCATGGGGCAGGGGATGAAATCCAAAATTGTTCCCTACCGGTTCTGTGGACGTGGCTTGGTGGGTGTGACGGGGAAGGATATTGCAAAATCTCCATTCCCACCCCACTCCAGGGGAAGGATACTGCAAAATCTCCATTCCTTCCCCACTCCTGGGGGAAGGATGTTGCAAAATCCCCATTCCCACCCCACTCTGGGCCCAGCCAGAGATGGTATTTGCCGGTTCTCCGAACTGCTCAAAATTTCCGCTACAGGTTCGCCAGAACCTGTCGGAACCTGCTGGATTTCACCCCTGGCGTGGGGGGTTTGGCAGGCGGAAAATGGGCCAGTCCCAAACCCTCTGGTAAATGAAGATAATCTGTCCTCCAGTATAATCTGAAAACCCCCAGCCATCTATAGACCTGAGAATTGTTTTCCGGATTATGATGATTTATTTTATTTTTTTTAATAAAAAGCCATATCACAATCTGCCTTAATACAACTCTCCCAGCGAACAATAGCGTGTAATAACTATCTGGCTTTTTTTCACAGCCAAATCAGATTAGTATAATTTCCAAGCATTTCAGCCAAGCTGTTTTACTTAATACCTTCTCCCAATCTTTAATTGAAATAGTGGTGGTTGTTTTTTTTTTTTTATTTTTTTTTTTTGGACAGCGGGGTTTCTTAACGGAAAGCTAATAATGTCACTTTGCTTTCAAATACGTGGGCACTGGGGCATGGTGCCAGGTTATTGGCATACCACTTAGGAGCCTTGGCGGAGATTGGATTACAGAGGACCGTTCAAATTGCAAGTTTGGGATGTTGTCTTTTAAGCTATGTCCCTCGGCGACATGAAAAAAAGAAGAGATGGGGAAAATTAGAAGCTCCGGAAAATGATTTCACATTGCAGGCATGTTAGAAAGCAACTCAAGCCTGCCCCATCTTGACTGTCTTCGGTATACGAGGAAAGGAAGGGAGAAAAACATTATCAAGATTTTTGTTATTATAAACTATAAAAGGTAAAGATTCCCCTCGCACCTGTGTGCTAGTCGTTCCTGACTCTAGGGGGCGGTGCTCACCTCCGTTTCAAAGCCGAAGAGCCAGCGCTGTCCGAAGACGTCTCCGTGGTCGTGTGGCCGGCATGACTCAACGCCAAAAGCGCACGGAACGCTCTTCCCTTCCCACCAAAGGTGGTCCCTATTTTTCTACTCACATTTTTTTACGTGCTTTCGAACTGCTAGGTTGGGACAAGTCACGGGAGCTCACCCCGTTACGCAGCACCAGGGATTCGAACCGCCGAACTGCCGAACTTTCGACCGACAAGCGCAGCGTCTTAGCCACTGAGCCACCGCGTCCCTCATTATAAACTATAGCAGTAACTTTTTTTATCTGCGCGCGGCTTCAAGTTAGTTTTGCCTAAGTCCCCGCAGTCTTCTTGGCAAGGGTTTTTTTTTTTTTTTTTCAGAAGTGGTTTGCCATTGCCTCCTCCCTAGGGCTGTGAGAAAGTGGCTGGCCAAGGGGACCCATCCGTCTTTGTGCCAATGCAATCCTAGGTTGCGTTAACAGAGAGATTGAAATCAAGATCGCGTGAGGTAGTAGTACCGCTCTATAAAGCCCTTAGTAAGGCCACACCTAGAGTCCTGCATCCAGTTTTGGTCACCACACTATAAAAAAAGATGTGGAGACTCTGGAAAGAGTGCAGAGAAAGGCAACTAAGAGGATGAGGGGACTGGAGGCTCAAAGATACGACGAACGGTTGCAGGAACTGGGCCTGGCTAGTCTAGTGAAGAGAAGGACCAGGGGAGACAGGATAGCATCTTCCAATATTTGAGGGGCTGCCACAGAGAGGAGGAAGGGGGTCAAGCTATTTTCCAAAGCAAAAGGAAGGAAGGAGGGAGGGAGGGAGGGAGGGAGGGAGGAAAGGAAGGAAGGAAGGAAAGAAAAAAGGAAAGAGGAAGGAAGGTGGAAGGGAGGGAAAGAAAGAAAGACAGACAGAAAAAGAAAGAAAGAAAGAAAGAAAGAAAGAAAGAAAGAAAGAAA
>NW_027256898.1:2502812-2537812 GCF_029215685.1 Pituophis catenifer annectens | reverse complement strand
GAAGGCAAGAACAGTTAAAACGAAAGGGACGACTTGGGAGTAAAGCTTGGAGATGATTGGCCCCATCCATAAGACTTAAAGGAAGAGCAAAGGCACGTGAGCCTTTGCAGGAAGCAACGTTGTGGGTGGTGTCGGTTTGTACTTTGAAGCTCCGTTTCTGACTCGGTGTTTCCGTTTGGCCTGGCCAAGATAATTGCCAATTAGGTCTTTGGCCGCGTGTCAAAGAAGATAAAGGGAGCGTAGGTCAGAACACAAGGAGAGAAGCAACTCTGTTACTCTGTTAACCCTAGGCCACCGTGGTTTCCAGACAAAAGATTGGCTGGTTCACCCATTCCCCCTTCCTTCTGCTGGCTCAGCTCTTGCAGAGATGCTTATTTTACGCTATTTCACCGGACGTCTGAAGTTCCTCGGAAAATCAAGGTCGCAAGTGGAGTCTACTTAAGGCCAGATTTTGCTCAGCCTGCCGTGCACACCTTGTTACACCTGTCTATCATATCAGGACGCTCTTCGCACCGAGGGGAGAGCTTTCCCCAGCCAGCTCGCCCATGGATCAGCTGTCGCCTCGCCGTTTATTCCAATCCTTTAATTGACTTTGTGGTCGAAAGAGCCGCATTTCAGGACCAGGGTGATGGGAGAACCTGAAAGTCCGCCCTTCCCTTTAGAAAACGAGTCCTTGTCACCTGTTTATAAAGGTTGACGTGTCGCTTTTCCGGCGAGAAGACTGGCAGTGATGTCCTCACCCCCCCCCCCTCCACCATCCAGAAACGGGTAATTTGCCTGCCACAAATCCGAAGAAGCCGCCGTCAACTATATATATTTTTTTTATTATGTGTAAGATTTTCATCTCGGTTCGTTCCCCCCCGCTCCCCAAATTGTTCAGGGTGGCATTGCTAATTATCTCCGCAGCCTCCGAACGAGCGGAGCCTCCTTGGAGAGGCAGGCTGAAATCTTATCAAGCGAGCTTCACTGGGAATTAGAGAGTTCTCAATCTAATTTTGTCTGTGAGCTACTTCGCCGCATCTCATTTCGTGTCCCGCGGTCCCAGGCTCGCTGTATTGTTACGGACAGGAAATGAAACCAAAAAACAAAACACCAGTTTCTGTTTAAAACAAAAAAAACAAAAAATCTCAGCCGGGAAAAAGAAACCTAAACCTAAAATAAATAAAAATAAAATCCCAAAGTAGAAACTGGAGAGAATAGAATAGAATAGAATAGAATAGAATAGAATAGAATAGAATAGAATAATAGAATAGAATAAGAATAGAATAGAATAGAATAGAATAGAATAGAATAGAATAGAATAGAATAGAATAGAATAGAATAGAATAGAATAGACAGAGTTGGAAGGGACCTTGGAGGTCTTCTAGTCCAACCCCCTGCTTAGACAGGAAACCCTACACCACTTCAGACAAATGGTTATCCAGCCTCTTCTTAAGAACTTCCAGTGTTGGAGCATTTACAACTTCTGGTGGCAAGTTGTTCCACGGATTAATTGTTCTAACTCTCAGGAAATTTCTCCTTAGTTCTAAGTTGCTTCTCTCCTTGGTTAGTTTCCACCCGTTGCTTCTTGTCCTGTCTTCTTTGGTGCTTTGGAGAATAGCTTGACTCCCTCTTCTTTGGGGCAGCCCTTGAGATATTGGAAGGCTGCTATCATGTCTCCCCTGGTCCTTCTTTTCATTAAACTAGACATCCCCAGTTCCTGCAACCGTTCTTCGTATGTTTTAGCCTCCAGTCCCCTAATCCTCTTTGTGGCTCTTCTCTGCACTCTTTCTAGAGTCTCCACATCTTTTTTACATCGTGGCGACCAAAACTGGATGCAGGATTCCAAGTGTGGCCTTACCAAGGCCTTATAAAGTGGTATCAACACTTCACCTGATCTTGATTCTCTCCCTCTGTTGATGCAGCCCAGAACTGTGTTGGCTTTTTTGGCAGCTGCTGCACACGGCTGGCTCCTATTTAAATGGTTGTCCACTAGGACTCCACTAAGATCCCTCTCACAGTTACTACTATTGAGCAAGGTACCACCTATATTGTACCTGTGCATTTTGGTTTTTCTGGCCTAAATGTAGAACCTTCCTTTTTTTCACTGCTGAATTTCATTTTGTTTTGTTTTGATAGCTCATTTCTTTCTCATTTCTTTCAAGAATGCGCCCTTATCCCAATGATTTGCAACTTGAGAAAGTTGACCAGACCCCGGATGGAATCCTAGAGTCATAGGGCTGGAAGGGACATCTGGAGGTCTTCTAGTCCAACCCTCCGTCGAAGGCAGGAGTCCTTATTCCATCCAGGATCGATGGTTGCCCGATCTTTTCTTGAAAACCTCCAGCGAGTGCAACGATGATCAGGGCCTCCGTTGCCCAGGTGCTCATCTCCAAAATTCACGGAGACACAATATTCTTTTCTAGTGTAGCTCCCCTATTTTGCTTGGCATCATTCGTAGTAACCCATCCAAGAAAACGTACGAGGGTCAGCCGTGAAAATCTATTAAATACAGGTAGTCCTCAACTTACAATGGTTCGTTTAGTGACCGTTTGACGTGACAACATCCCCCCCCAAAAAAAGACGACTTCGGAATGTTTTTCACACTTACAACTCTTAACGCCCATGCCTAAGGTCTCGTGATCCAAAAATCCGTCAGCTTGGCAACCGACTCGTGTTTATGACGGTTGGCATGTCCCGGGGTGGGGTGGGGAGGGTCACGTGATCCCCTTTTGCGACCTTCCCAACAAGCTGAGTCAATAGGGGAAGCCGGATTCACTTAACAACCCTGTGGCTCACTTAACAACGGCGTCAAGAAAGATCCTACAATGGGGGGGAGGACTCACTTAACCAACCTCTCGCTTAGCCACAAAAATGTCGGGCTCAGTGGCGGCCATAAATTGAGGATTTACCTGTAAATAAAGAAAATTGGTAAATAGAGGGACGCGGTGGCCCAGTGGCTAAGACGATCGAAAGGTTGGCAGTTCAACGGTTCGAATCCCTAGTGCTGCATATAACGGGGTGAGCTCCCGTTACTTGTCCCAGCTTCTGCCAACCTAGCAGTTCGAAAGCAGGTAAAAAATGCAAGTAGAAAAATAGGGACCACCTTTGGTGGGAAGGGAACAGCGTTCCGTGCACCTTTGGCGTTGAGTCACGCCGGCCACATGACCACGGAGACGTCTTCGGACAGCGCTGGCTCTTCGGCTTTGAAACGGAGACGAGCACCGCCCCCTAGAGTCAGGAACGACTAGCACGTATGTACTTTACCTTTTAAAAGAAACTTCGTTTTCCAAGCAAAACGATGGCAAAACATTGTCCCCTGGCAACTTCTTCTCCACTTCAGTTCCTCCCCCCCCCCTTCTCGTAATTGGATTGTAATATTTGAGCCTATCTGGGAGATAATTACCACTTTGCATCTTTAATGCAACCTTTAATAATCCTTTGTAATCTGCTGCCTGCCGTTCATTAAGCCATCTTTGAAAAGGCCGAGTTTTTTTAAGGCTAGAAATGGAACGATGGGGGGTGGGGGGGGATTTTTTAATCTCCAGAGTATCCTGCTCCCCGTGTGTTTATGTGTATGTGTGTGTGTGTGTATATATATATATATATATATATTTCTTTCTTTTTCGTAGGTTTTATGTGTATTTCTCTCTAGCCAGGTTCCACCTACATAAACCAAGATATTATGAAGCCCTAGTTCAGTGAAATCACAATTCACTAGTTTCTGGACTTTTTTTCCTTCTGACATATATATATGTTTTTCTTTCTTTTTCGTAGGTTTTATGTGTATTTCTCTTTAGCCAGGTTCTACCTACATATAATATCTTGGTTTACATAGGTAAAACCTGGCTAAAGAGAAATTTATTTATTTATTTATTTATTTATTTATTTATTTATTTATTTATTTATTTATTTTGTATACCGCCCTTCTCCCAGAAGGGACTCAGGGCGGTGAACAGCCAAAATTAAAAATAAATACAATACAAAAGTTAAGATAATTAAAAAGAATTAAATCATTGGCTTCCCAATTTAAAACCCCCAAGTCTATAAAATTTAAAATCCCAATTAAGAACCATTTAGGCTAGGCCTATACATACATACATACATACATACATACATATATATACATATATATATATATATATATATATATATATATATATATATATATATATATATATATACATACATATATATATATACATACATGTATATATATATATATATACATATATATATATATATATACATATATATATATATATACATACATACATACATACATACATACATACATATATATATATATATATATATATATATATATATATATATATATATATATAGCGTGTTTATATTTTCCTGGGAGTCGGAGGAATCTAAATTTAAAACCATTGTGGGCTCCTGCCATCAAGATGCCAGGTGTATAGCATGCGCCGAAGACAAATAACTTGGTCCTCAAAGATGCGCCCACACGAAGAAGAAGAAAAAAAACTTCCAATTTTGTTTTTATTTTTATTTATTCTTCTTCCTGCGTCAGCTTGAAAATCCATTTAGCCTCAATTTCTACCACCGACACATTTTGGGTCTAGTTTCTTCCCTCTCCGGTTTGGTTTTCTACAGAATGGAGGATCTCTCTCTGTGTTTGTGTGTCCCCCAATTCCCAAGGAAAATCCAGCGGCTGCCAAGCCATCCATCATCTTAGATATTTGAGAAAACTGATGTTATTAACCTGATGAGGTTTTCAGATTGAAATTGAAGCCGTGGGATGGCCAGGCCCTAATAACTGTCAGCCGCCGTCGGCTTTCTTGGAAACGTTCAAAATGATGCCCAAAGCGAAGCTCCCGGTAACAGCCAAATCTTCTCGAGATGGAATTTTTGCGCACACGAAATTTTTGTAATGGCTTTCGGAGGGACTTATTTGGCGGGCACAACGAAGGCCCAGCAAATTGAACGGCTCACCTCTTTTTTTTTTTTGGCACGTAAATCCCTTTCGAAAAACCCAGGGTGATAAGGGGCGTCCTGCGGGAAAGTCAGCCGAGAGTAGGAGAAGAAAGAGCCACAACTAGATTGTTGGGCAGGGAGTTTAAGAGTAGCAGGGGAGGCTGCGGTTGCAATGGTGGGAGAGTTCAGTTTTGTAGCTCCGGATCTTCAGTGATTGATTATTATTGGCTATGTTGCTGCATGTCCGTTTTTCAGGTTCATTTTAGCTACGAAATACACTTCGGATAAAAGTGATACCTTCTCCCTCCTTCCTGTCTCCTTCTTCTCTCCCTCCAACCCACCCTGCCTCCCTGCCTTCCTTCCTTCTTTCCCCCTTTTCCTCCCTTCCTTTCCCCCTTCCTTTGCCCCTTTTCCTTCTTTCTTTCCTTCCTTCCTTCCTTCCCCTTTGCCCCTTTTCCTCCCTCCCTCCCTTTCCCCTTTTCCTTCCTTCCTTCCTTCCTTCCTTCTCCCTTTACTCCTTTTCCTTCCTTCCTTCCTTCCTTCCTGCCTGCCTGCCTGCCTGCCTTTCTTCCTTCTCCCTTTGCTCCTTTTCCTTCCTTCCTTCCTTCCTTCCTTTCTTCCTTCCTTCCTTCTCCCCTTGCTCCTTTTCCTTCCTTCCTTCCTTCTCCCTTTGCTCCTTTCCTTCCTTCCTTCCTTCCTTCCTTCCTTCCTTCCTTCCTTCCTTCCTTCCTTCCTTCTCCCTTTGCTCCTTTTCCTTCCTTCCTTCCTTCCTTCCTTCCTTCCTTCCTTCCTTCCTTCCTTCCTTCCCCCTTTGCCCCTTTTCCTCCCTCCCTCTCTTCCTTCCTTCTCCATTTGCCGCTTTTCCTTCCTCCATCCCTTCCTTCCTCCTTTGCTTTTCCTTCCTTCCTTCCTTCCTTCCTTCCTTCCTTCCTTCCTTCCTTCCATCCATCCATCCATCTTATCAAGCCACTGTCAGAACATACAACCAGGTTTAAACTCCCCTCTTTCTAATTTCCTTTAGCCCTTTGCCCCCAAGTGGTTATAACTAGCGTGGCTGACATTATTAAAAAAAAACAAAATCAACCAACAACCCACTTTTCCTTATTGTAATTCCTCCGGATTTACAGAGTCAACAATAACCCCATAACCAGTTCAGCAGGGCCTCGAAGATGCTTCGGCACCAGCCCTGTGGCTCAGCTGCCGTATGGGGGGGGCGGGAAGTTGGCTTCCCATGTTTAACCGCTTGAATACGGCTAAAAAAAAAAAGTCACATTTGCATTAGCTCGATATCCATCGCCCAAGAAATTCTCACTTCTGTTTTTGGCAAGAAGTTTCCGAAACAGTAGGAATAACCCCGCCGTCTTTCTATTGTTTAAATCTCCAGGGTTCCGGGTGCAATTAGCTCCCAATATGGCATTGTGGGCAGGGAGCGGGACTGGGGGGGGGGGACGGAGAGAAGGAATAAATTATTAACCTTTTTTTAAAATAACTTGGCAGGCTTATGTAATAGACGTAATTTCCCCCCCCCCCCCCGCCTTTCAGTAAGCTGCCTCCTGCCGCGCCTGTTGCCGCTTTCGCATGGAGAGGTCGTAGCTACGAACATGTGCAGCCTTTGCCCGGTTGTCTCTGCAGAGATTTCTCCCTCGTCAGCCAAGCTCGTTGAAATCCTTGAGATGTAGACGAGTAGCTGCAGAAAGAACATCTCAACCTTTAATTTGTCTTGGGCTTTGTTTGTTTGTTTGTTTAGCTAGTTCCCGTACCTGGATTGCTTTTCTGCCATCCTTTGATTCTGGAGGCCAAGCTGTGGGGTCCCTGTTGCTCTCTGAGCTTGGACATTTCATGACCCAACTAGGTAGCATCATCAGTGCCAGGAGGAGGAGGAGGAGGACTGTGAGGGTCCCTGGTGCTCTCTGAGCTTGGTTGTTTTCTTGTAGACGTTTCATGACCCACTGTTGTGGCTCCGTTACCTGAGCCTGTGTCATCGGCAGGAGTGGACTCCGAGAGTGAGTCCTCTCCAGGACCCTCCTCTCTGGCAATGCCTTTGGTGTCCGCCAAAGGGCAAGAGATAGGGCCGGGGCCAAGCACGTCCACGCAGCCACAGGTGGACAGTGATGAGAGTAATGAGTCTTGGCTGGATCCACGCCAGCGTCGCAGAGATAAGCGCACGCAACAGAAGAGAAGGCGTGCCCGAGATTAGGCTGAGTCACTGGACCACACCCCACAAGGTATAAAAGGGAGCGTGGTGGCCAGTCAAACCTTGTGACGAACAAAGCTGAAAGCTTCCACGCCATTCTGCATTGCCGGACTTTTGCTATAGACTTTGCTGGATTATCTCTGGACTTGATTGACTCTGTAATTATTGAGCTGTTTCTTTTGATGTACCAGACCTCTCGATGAGCAAAGTTGACGGGGGAGCCGGATTCACTTAACGACTGTGTGACTAACTCGACCACTGTGGCGATTTGCTTAACAACGGCAGCAGGAAAGGTCATAAAAACGGGGCAAAATTCACTTGACAGGCATTTTCACTCAGCGACGGAAATGTTGGGCTCAATCGTGGTTGTAAGTCGAGGACTACCATGTTTCCCTGAAAATAAGACCCTGTCTTATATTTTTTTGAACCCCGAAATAAGCACTTGGCCTTATTTTCGGGGAGGTTTTATTATTGTGGGGTGCATGGAGCAAGATGGAGCAAGCGAATAACAGCAGTGGAGTTGAAACGGAGCTGGAAGGGGGGAAAGAAAAATTTGGAATTCATGCTGGGCAGTGGCCTTATAGTACATGAGCGGTGCGGTGGCCTAGAGGTGGAGCTCTCGCCTCACAATCAGAAGGCTGTGAGTTCGATCCTAGGTAGAGGCAGATATTTCTCTCTCTGGGCACAATGAGAAATATATCTGCCGAACAAAACTCCGCCCTGGAGACAGGAAAGGCATCCGGCCAGGAAACACTCAGCTCCATTTAGTTGTCTCGACTCCATTCCGCAAGGGATTACGGGGTCATTAAACGACAAAGAAGAAAGAAGTACATGCCTATCTCTGACTAGGTTGCTCCTGTTTCTCCTTGTTCCCCGGGCAAATCCCCCTTATAATCACCCACAACACCCTGTTCCTGACCAGCCGGCAGTTGTACAATTTCTCCTGGTTTTTGTTTTTTGCTAAAAGCCAAGCGGTTGCTCCTATCCTTTGTTCTGGGTGGCAGAGCCAGCCTCTCCTTTTGTTCTTCTCTGCCACTCCCCAATAATTATTCATCAGCCCATTGCTTGGTGAAATTCAGGAACAGTTATCCGTAGCTCCAGATACGTGGTTTTCTTTTCTTTTTTCTCTCTGCTATGGGAATTGAAAAAATGGCGAGTACGCGAAGACCCCCTTGGCCCTGGCACCTTTGAAGAGCAGGTTGGTGCGAAAGATACTTTCCCTTTTTCCAAGCAGCAGGGAAGAGGAAGAGGAAGGAGAAGAGGAGGAGGAGGAGAAGAGGAAAGAAGAAGGAGATGGAGGAGGAGAAGGTGGTGGTAGAGGGAGGGGGAAGAGGGAGAAGAGAAGGAGGAAAAGAAGAGGAGGAGGAGGAGGAGGAGGAGGAGGAGAAGAAGAAGAAGAAGAAGAAGAAGAAGAAGAAGAAGAAGAAGAAGAAGAAGAAGAAGAAGAAGAAGAAGAAGAAGAAGAAGCAGCTTTATCAGACGGCTGAAGTTTTGAAGAGACTGTTTCTTCTGATCTTCCGATAACCCAAGAAACATATCTCAGAAAAATATTCTCTTCTCTTCTCTTCTCTTCTCTTCTCTTCTCTTCTCTTCTCTTCTCTTCTCTTCTCTTCTCTTCTCTTCCCTTCCCTTCCCTTCCCTTCCCTTCCCTCCCCTCCCCTCCCCTCCCCTCCCCTCCCTTCCCTTCCATTCCATTCCACTACACTATTCCTACTTCTACTTCTACTCCTACTCCTACTCCTACTTCTACTCCTTTTCCTATTCCTATTCCTATTCCTATTCCTACTTCTATTCCTATTTCTATTCCAGAGCTTTTGGAATGGGCTCTGAAATGCAAATGCTACTACTAATACATCTTATAGTAAGGAACGGGGCTGTATTAATTTCCTGCCATCGAAGAAACAGAAAGCAGGGGAACATCGTGTCCGTGGCCCTTCTAACGTAACAATCCCAAATCAAACCAACTCAATGATTGAAGTCTTCCTCCAGACTCAAGGTAGGCCTGGAGGTTCAGCACCACGGAGAGCTCCACACGAGTTCCTGGATCAATTGTCTCAAAGAACATCTCTCTTCCGTTCAACAGATCTTGGATCCTTGGCTGATCCCCGGGATCAGGGTTCGGGAACCCCGTTCCACCTCAGGGTGGTTCCCGTTTGCTCCGTCTCGTTTTATGTGGCTGTTGTTCTTGTGGAAACCTTCATTTAAAAATCCCTAAGGTTTTTGATGATGATGATGATTTTTCCCCCGTTTTCAGCCGAACGTCGAAAGATTCTGCATACAGGCAAGGAATATAAATATTGCACTTTTCCCTGCACGTCGCGATCTTTGACAAAATTAGCTCTGGGGCCGTGCCAGGAGATGGAGAGAGCTTTGTCTGTCTGGCATTAATGTTTGTCACACCTTGTCAATCATCCTCGAAATCTTCACTTCAGCTTCTTTTCCTTCCAAGACCTTAACGTTAGTCTGCTGTGGCGGGTGATGCCACATTTAAAAACATATCCATCTTGGGAATGGCTTCAAGGTCTCTTTTTTTTTGTTTGTTTTTGGTGGAAAGCAAAACGTTCTGGAAATACGGGAGCCATCGCAGTATTTCAGGCCGAAAGCTTTTTCAGCCTTGCTACCAGGGGTGGGCTGCAAGGGTTCGGTAGAACCTCTAGCTAAGATTCTGTGCAGTTCGGAGAACCCCCAAATCCCACTCCTGTCTGGCCCCGCCCACCCTATCCTGTCCCTCCCAAGAGTCCCCACGTGGCCCGTTTCGGATGCAGGTAAGTTCAGGGCACGAGCGGAGACTCGGAAAGGGTGAAAAACAGGCCTACGGGAAGTTCCGGCCCGTTTCCAGCCTTCAGAGGGCCTCCGGAGCCTGGGGAGGCCATTTTCGCCCTCCCGGAGGCTCGAAGAAACCCTCCGGAGCCCAGGGAGGGCAAAAACGCCCCTCCCCCACTGCGGTCCAACTAGGCCACGCGCACCATGGTCATATCCACTCAGCAACCAGGCAAAGAACCCCTTGCTAAAATTTTAAAGCCCACCCCTGCTTTCTACCCTAAATTGCCCTCTTATTATTTTTCTTGTGGTCGGTGGAGAGTCTCAATCATCCAGGCCATGGTTGTCTCAAAGTAGATTTTCTGGGGGTGGGGGGTGGGGGGGTGGATTATTTATTTATTTATTTTATTTATTGGTTCGATTTATATGCCGCCCTTTTCTGGAGACTCAGGGCAGCTTACAATGCGTTAAGCAATAGCCTTCATACTTTTGTATATACCTGTTTAGTAGGGCTTTCGCCCCCCCCCCCAGCGGTGTTCTTTTTTATACAAAGTCAGCTTATTGCCCCCACAAACCGGGTCCTCATTTTACCTCCCTCGAAAGGATGGAAGGCTGAGTCAACCTTGAGCCTGGTGAGATTTGAACTCGCAGTAATTGCAGGCAGCTAGCAGCTAGGTGCTACTTAACAGCACTTTAGTCCGCTGCTCCACCAAGGCTCCTTCCAGTTTCCCATTAAAATGTTTCGCTTTTCAGAATAATAGAACAACAGACTCGGAAGGGACCTCGGAGGTCTTTTTTTCAGTGCTGTCATAACTTCAAACGGTCACTAAACAAACTGTTGTAAGTCAAGAATTAAAGCCTCTTTGGAACTTCACCCGTTTCAGGAAACCTGGAGTCACTGAATGGAAGCTATCCCAAGGATCCGGACTCCAATCCAAGTCCAGAACCAGGCCGTAAAATCTCTGATTATTTGCAAGGGGTAGCATTTCAAGAACAAATGACCGAAACGGCCACATGTTGAAGAAACAATGCCTCTGAACAGGGCAATAAAAAAGAAAAAGAAAAGAAAGTTAGCACGCAGGATCTAATCGAGCGGCTTGTATGATTTTATTTTTCCGTTACACAATTAACTCTTCCATCTACCGGCTCCCCAATGCTAAAGAGACCTCGCTTGCCCTTGATTTGTGGCTACCGTCGTGGCAAAATTAGCATCTTTTTCTGGCCTTCCTTGTCCCCGTTATAAAGCAGCAGGCAAAGTAACGGGAATAAACAACAGTCATTAACCACAACAGGGGCCTCTATAAAGATTTTCTGCTTAATTAGACTCTTTCTTCCTACTTTCTTCCACTTTAGCTAATGAAAGTCAAGCTGGCTAGGAGAATAGAATAGAATAACAGAGTCGGAAGGGACCTTGGAGGTCTTCTAGTCCACTTCAGAGCAAACTCTTCTTGCTCAAAAGCAGTAACTGCGAGATGGATCTTGGAGTCCTAGTGGACAATCGCTTAAATAGGAGCCGGCCATATGCAGCAGCTGCCCAAAAAGCAAACACAGTCCTAGGCTGCATCAACAGAGGGATAGAATCAAGATCACGTGAAGTCTTAATACCACTTTATAAGGCCGCACTTGGAATACGGCATCCAGTTTTGGTCACCACGATGTCAAAAAGATGTGGAGATCAGGGGTGGTATTCCTCCCACTGCCGGCGCTACCAGTTTGCGCGATCCGGATAGAACCGGCTGAATTTCACGGCTGCTGGAGACTCTAGAAAGAGTGCAGAGAAGAGCAACCAAGAGGATTAGGGGACTGGAGGCTAAAACAGATGAAGAACGGTTGCAGGAACTGAGTATGTCTAGTTTAATCAATGAGACATGATAGCAGTCTTCCAATATCTCAGGGGCTTCCCCAAAGAAGAGGGAGTCAAGCTATTCTCCAAAGTACCTGAAAGCAGGACAAGAAGCGATGGGTGGAAACTAATCAAGGAGAGAAGCAACCTAGAACTAAGGAGAAATTTCCTGACAGTGAGAACAATTAATCCGTGGAACAGCTTGCCACCAGAAGTTGTGAATGCTCCAACACTGGAAGCTTTTAAGATGTTGGATAACCATTTGTCTGAAGTAGTGTAGGGTTTCCTGCCTAAGCAGGGGGTTGGACTAGAAGACCTCCATAGGTCCCTTCCAACTCTGTTATTTTATTCCTCTCCACCTCTGCCAGCTTATCTTTTCAACAAAAGTTTTCTCCCCCTTCCCTTCTTCTCTCCATCCCGGTGACAGACCACCGGGCATCTCGTCTTTTAGGTCATCAACACAACACAGCCAATTACTTCTGGCTGCTTTCGGCAGGGCCCTTAGAGGCCGCCAGTTCGTTCGGGATAAATTGCAAACGGCCAAAAGAAAGGAAGCTTTCACTTTAGGCCCTCGGGGCTCACCTGTCAGCGTGGCAACCTATTATGCGCCGGTTGAGGGAAATTGGATCCTTCGGGTTGATTCCATTAAGTGCCGTTTATCCGGATGGCAGACGGCCAGAGATGTAGAAATGATGGAGAAACAGCCATTCTATGTTTTACCAACAAAGAAGACTAGTATACATCTAAACGGGACGCGGTGGCTCAGTGGCTAAGACGCTGAGCTTGTTGATCGAAAGGTCGGCAGTTCAGCGGTTCGAATCCCTAGCGCCGCATAATGGAGTGAGCTCCCATAACTTGTCCCAGTTTCTGCCAACCTAGCAGTTTGAAAGCACGTAAATAAAATGCAAGTAGAAAAATAGGGACCACCTTTGGTGGGAAGGTAATAGCGTTCCGTGCACCTTTGGCGTTGAGTCATGCTGGCCACATGACCACATAGACGTCTTCGGGCAGCGCTGGCTCTTCGGCTTTGAAACAGAGATGAGCACCGCCCCCTAGAGTTGGGAACGACTAGCGCATATGTGCGAGGGGAACCTTTACCTTTTAGTATAGATCTATTTCAAGCTATTTAGCTTTCATCAGCTAGCCATACCCTTCTGGGATTTGAACCCGGGCTGCTTATATATTAGGTAGATGTATTAACCTCTAAGCCACAGATTCTCCTCCATTTGTTGGCTATACCAGGGGGGAGATTAAGTGGGGTTTTTTTCCCTCCGGTGCGACTGGTCTATCAGAGCAATTGTTTGTCTTATCTCGATAATAAGCAGAGAACTTAGTTTTGTTTTGCTGTGCTGTTTCTTTGTTAAAGCTTGTTAGGGTTGTTTCTTTATACCACCCTGGGGATTATTATTACTGTTATTGTTATTTTGTACCGTGCTTGAATTATATCGGTGTAATTCTAGTGCAGATCGTCGTGGACTCACAACGACCGTGGAGCCCAAAAACTTCTGTTGCTTGGTGAGACGTTTGTTAAGCGAGCTTTGCCTCATTTTACGACCATTTTCTTACTACCGTTATTTAGTGAATCATCGCAATTGTGAAGTTAGTTAGAGAGGGAGGGACGGAGAGAGAGAGAAAGAGACAGGGGTGGGCCGCTGGGGGTTAAGATTCTTAAGTTAAGATTCTGACTGTGCCGTCGGAGAACCCCCAAATCCCACTCCCGGCTGGCCCTGCCCAACGTGCCCCTCCCCTCCCAGGGGTCCCCACGTTTGAATGCAGGTAAGTGCAGGGCACGCACGGAAGCTCGGGGAGGGCGAAAAACTTTGGAATGGTGGAAACGATTCCAGTCCTTTTTTCTCATCTTCTCCAGCAAAGAAAAGCCAAGCCAGGTTTTTTTTTTTTTTTTTTTTCTAAGCGGGAGCAAAGTTGGCACTTTTATTTCCTCGGGCGCTTCAACTGAAGCGCTGCCTAATTCGGGCAAGGGAGCTTAATGGGTTGTGGCGGAATGAGCTGCGCGACAGAGTACAAAACTGTCAGGGTGCCCACCGCCCCCCCCCCCATATCCCCGATTCACCGGCAAGAGGCTGAACTACTCCGGAGAATATTTTAGCCCAACCTCCTGCTCACGCAAGGAGACCTATACTAGGGATTCGAACCGCCGAACCGCCGACCTTTCGGACCGACAAGCTCAGCATCTTAGCCACTGAGCCACGAGAAAGATCAAATAGGGGCTGTGGAATGAAGACACGGCTGATTTTTTTTTTTAACCCACTTTTCGTAGGAAAAGACAGAAATGTTGTGGTTTTTGGGGTTTTTTTTTTTTTTTTTGGAGGCAGGAAAACCTGCAAGTTCTGTTGAATCCAAGGGAGGCATAAAAATCCGACCACTTCGTGTGATTTTAATCGCTTGGTCAGAAACACATGGAAGTCCTTGACTTACAAACATTTGTTTAGTGACCATTCGAAAGGCCCTGAAAAAAAGTGGACTTACGGCCAGTTTTCCCGCTTAAAACTGTCGCCGTATCTCCTTGGTCACGTGATTCCAAATTCAGGCGCTTGGCAGCCGACTCATATTTATGACCGTCACCACGTCCCCGGTGGTGGTGGGGGTTGGGGTATCACGTGATCGCCTTTTGCGACCTTCCCACAAGCCAAGTTGACTTCTGTCCGACTAACTTAACAGCCGCAGAGACTCGCTTAGCCACGGTGGCTGAGGAAGGTCGTAAAACGGGACGACGCTCACTTTACAACCGTCTCACTTCAGAACGGAAATTGTGGTCGTACGTCGAGGACCACCTGTGTCCCTAACAGCACGCACGTCCCCCGTCTTTGCTATCCTGTGTAGGCCCAGAAAAAAAAAAAAGAGAGGAAAAATATTTAAACAATGCAGTTGCCGCTATCGTCAAGATTCTCCTTCTGTTTTTCATCCCCTTTTTGTGCAGCACAATGAAAAATGAAATGAAACGCCTCGCATTGTTAGCTCCATAAACAGTTGTCGGCGGTTGCAAAAGCATAGCGAGAAAATCACACTCCGCTCCAAGGGCTTATTCCGAGGCCAAAAATAATCCCTCGGCAAATCTGAGCAGAACATTAAAGTGGCGTTTGCAAAACTTGGAAGAAGCAAATTTGTCCCATCTCGATGGTGGCGGCATCAATCGTGTGTGGTTCCTATTTGCATATTTAAATCATCCAGTTGTAAATCAGCAGCGGGATGGAAACTAATCTACGAGAGAAGCAAAATTAAAGGAAGAATTTCCTGACCGCCAGAACAATTAACCAGTGGAACAGCTGGCCACTAGAAGTTGCGGTTGGTTACATACTTCCAATAATAATAATTGTACCGAAACTCCTAAGTGTTTATAAATTTCCCCTATCTGGTCCTGGGGTCTTATTATTTTTTGTTTTTGAATTGCTTCTTTAATTTCTAATCATGCTATCTCCTTATTCAATATTTCCCTTTCTTCTTCCATCAGTGAAAACCCAGTCCCTTCTTTCAAATAATCACTTATTCTTTCCTGTTCTATCTCTTCCTGCCTATAGAGCCTCTCAAAGAATTCTTGTGTGATTTCTTTTTTCTTCTCCATATCACTTTCCACAATTCCATTTTCATCCTGTAGTTGGTGTACTATTCTTTTCTCTCTCTCCTTTTTTAATTGATAAGCCAGCCACCTCCCTGGTTTATTTGCATGTTCAAAATAATTTTGTTTTGCAAGTTTTAAGTTTCTTGCCATTTCTGTTTGGTCCAAGATATTCAATTTATTTATTAATTTATTTATTTATTAATTTAATTTGTATACCGCCCTTCTCCCAGAAGGGACTCAGGGCGGTGAACAGCCAAAATTAAAAAACATACAAATGCAAAAGTTAAGATAATTAAAAGAATTAAATCATTGGCTACCCAAATTTAAAACTCCAAATCCATAAAATTTAAAATCCCAATTAAAAAACCATTTATGCTTAGCTAGGGTCATTTTTGCTTTTAATTTGTTCATCCTCCGGATCTGTTTGTAATTGATCTTCTAATTTCTTGATTTCCTCTGA
Organism: Pituophis catenifer annectens; assembly: GCF_029215685.1. Lineage (NCBI taxonomy): Eukaryota > Metazoa > Chordata > Lepidosauria > Squamata > Colubridae > Pituophis > Pituophis catenifer. The sequence continues at coordinate 2,522,055 of NW_027256898.1, read as the reverse complement.
CAACATGTTATGTTCTCTCCACTTATCTTTGTTTATTCTATGATTCTGAGATAGATAAGATACATGACAGATGGGTGGATGGATGGATGGATGGAACAATTGCCTCCATAAGTTGTGGGTGCTCCATCAGGTAACAGTAACAAAGTTGGAAGGGACCTTGGAGGTCATCTAGCCCGACCCCCTGGCTCACACAGGAGAGCAGTACTAGGGATTCGAACCGCCCGAACTGCCGACCTTTCTGATCGACAAGCTCAGCGTCTTAGCCCCGTCTTAGTCAGGCTGATTAATTTTCTTAATTAAAATGAATTTCTAATTAATTTTCTTAAAAGCCTCCCATCACTGCAGGTTTTTAAGAAAAGGCTGGACAGGATCTGCCTGCTTGAGCAGGAGCTGGACTAAATGACCTCCAAGGTGACGCGCCTTGTTTTCTCATCCATTTTGTAAAACAGCTCTGTAAGTAGGGCCACCAAACAAAGATTAATTGATGGCATTTCAGCCTCTCCAGCGGCATATCTACTTTGCTCCCCCCCCCTCCCCCCCGATGGTGGTGGGTGTTGTTGGGGTTTTTTTTTGTTATGTTTTTGCTTGTTTTGTTTTGTTTTTCTTCTCCCCCCCCCCAAAAAAAAGAACATTGATGGGATCAGAATTTTAAAATGAATTAATAATATAATGCGGCATGCGATCTCCAGATGAGAGGCCTTAATCGTCGTTGCTGGCACAGAAAAGGGATAATCTCCTTCTCTCTTTCTCTCTCTCTCTCTCTCTCTCTCTCTCGTTCGTCTCCCCATCCTCATGGCCAGCCAGCAAATGAGGAATTATTTTAGCCTGGCCCATGCAGATGCTGCTCTATTTATTCGCTGCGGTTTGCATGCGGGGATGGAACGGGAGCAGAATGCATGGTGGCAACCTGAAAACTGCATGGCTCCATCTAGGGAGGCCCAGAGTCCTCTTATAGGGAGGCTGCATTAAAAAATTAATAATAAATACATAAATAAAAATCTTAAACCACAGCATCTTTAAATCATGATTCTCTGCGCTAAGAAAGAACTAATGCGGGGGTTTTCCCCCAACCTTGGGCACTTGAAGATGGGTGGACTTCCAACTCCCAGAATTCCTGGCCGGCTGGGGAATTCTGGGAGTTAGAACATAGAATAAACAGAGTTGGAAGGGGCCTTGGAGGTCAGCTAGTCCAGCCCCCTGCTCGAGCAGGAGAGTCTATATCATTCCAGACAAATGGCTGTCCAATCTCTTCTTAAAATCCTCTAATGATGGAGCACCCACAGCTTCTGGTGGCAAGCAGTTCCACTGGTTAATTGTCCTCACTGCTAGGACGTTTCTCCTTCATTCCAGGTTGCTATTCTCCAAAGCACCTGAGGACAGGAGAAGAAGCAACGGGTGGAAACTCATCAAGGAGAGAAGCAACCTAGAACTAAGGAGAAATTTCCTGACAGTTAGAACAATTAACCAGTGGAACAGCTTGCCACCAGAAGTTGTGAAGGCTCCAACACTGGAAGTTCTTAAGAAGAGGTTGGATAACCCTTTGTCTGAAGTGGGGTAGGGTTTCCTGCCTGGGCAGGGGGTTGGACTAGAAGACCTCCAAGGTCCCTTCCAACTCTGTCATTCTATTCTATTCTAATCCAGATTGATACCTGCTCACCTCCATCCCATCATCAATAAAAAGGAGACCCGTTCTTCAACCTCAGGCATCGTAGAATAAGCCCTTTGAGGCAGGGGTAGGTATGCACTTACTTTCCCTACCGGTTCGCTAATGTCCACGGATGTGCTTTGATGGTGCGTGCGCCGTCCGCGCATTTGCCCAGCCTCAAAATTGTGCCTAAATAGAATGGCAGAATGCCACGGCGGGTGAGCGGGCCCACTCCCGATTTCCGCTACCGGTTCGAGCAAACTAGTCCGAACCGGCTGAATCCTGCCTCTGCTTTGTCTATGGAGACAATTGTAGAACAATATATCCTGGGCTCCATGCATTCCCGTTCAATTACCTGCAGCAATATTTCCTTCCGTCGTGTGAAAGGAAGAAGAAGAAGAAGAAAAAAAAAGCAATTATTTCTCTGCGGCAATAATCACCTGAAAGGCTTGCTAAAGTGGGTCCTGGGAGGGGGGAGAGGGGGGGTCTCACCTGCCTCGGTCCTTCGTTTACGGCGTCGATCATTTATTCACGTCAACACGTCAGACTGCCTTGTCTGTCATTGTCTTTTCAATCTCTTTCCCTCCGTCTCCGTCTCTCTCTCTCTCTCTCTCTCTCTCTCTCTCTCTCTCTCTCTCTCTCTCTCTGTGACAGATCTCAAATTCAATTTCACTTGCATGTCAATTCCAGAAATAGCTGGAAGGGCCTCAGTTTGCTTTTATATTTCAGGTTTTTAAAAATTCCCAATGAAAGGGAAGAAAACCGTTTAATGATTCTTCTTTGCTCTTAGCGGGGCCTTAAGATATTTAATACAGCTTGCCTATCGCGTGCGATGTTTTTCATCCAGAATTTTCATAAAATCTCAACGTAATTTGGGTGCTTCTTGGGACTCCTACCTTCTCCTCCGCGTTTCTTTCTGTCTTTCCCAATGTTAATTATTTCTTGATATGGCAGAGAAGGTCATCATTTCCTTAAAATCCTCCCTTAAGGCTGACACTCCGAAAAAGACTTTGAAAGTGAACAGTAGCCCGAGTACACAACCACCAAAGTTGTTTAAATACAAGAAAGATCCCCAAGGATCCCGGCACATGAGAATTTTTTATTTTTTTGCAGCTCTGAGTTGCTGTGGAGACAACGGCAGAGGTGACCCATAGGGACAGTGGTTTGTAGGATGCAAATAAGCTTAGCGACTTCAATGGCTTTCCACGCTTCTTGGATGAGAAGCGAAAGGTCTTCTTCTCCAGAAAAGTCCAATTGGGGGGGGGGGAAAGAGCAGCTTTTCGGATTCTCAGCCGCGTGGAGAGAAGGCGGGAATTCCCGTTGAGCGCAATTGGATCTTTGACGTCCCGTCAAAGTGGCATCCCATCATCCACTCAAACGGCGTGGAAACGTTTCCATCAGGCCACTCCGCCTCGTTGTGACTCCTCTTGAGGAGTGTCATCATCATCATCGTTTAACGACCCTATCACCCCTTGCAGGGTAGAGTCTGGGCAACGGAATGGAGCTAGCAGAGCGGTTTTCTGGCCGGATGCCCTTCTTGACGCCAGTACGGAGTTTTGTTCAGCAGATATATTTCTCGTTGCGCCCAGAAAGAGAAATATCTGCCTCTACCTGGATCGAACTCACAGCCTCCTGATTGTGAGGCGAGAGCTCCACCTCTAGGCCACCGCACCATTCCCCCTAAGAACTCATCAAAGCTAGGCGTGGAAACGATTAGGAACAAGTGAAAAAAACAAACGCACACAACGGAGTATCATATCAACCATTAGCACCAGTCAGTGGTATTTGTGACGCCTCTTTAAATGTTCAGTTGACTGAGTTTCATGTTTAGAAATAAAAGAGATAACAATAATCCTCGAACCCAACTGAGCCCAGGATTTATGTGGCTACGCGAGAAACTTGTCAAGAGAGTTTTGCCCCCGTTTACGTCCTTCCTTGCCACCGTTGTTAAGCGAATCAATGCAGCGGCTAAGTCGTTAACACAGCTTTTCAGTGAATCTGGATTTCCCATTGACTTGGCTTGTCCAAAGGTCGCAAAAGGGGGGTCACGCCCCCCCTCGCCCCCCCCCAGAAGGACACTGCAACCGTCATAAATATAAAATCAGTCGTCAAGCATCCGAATGTAAATCATACGACCACGGGGATGTTGCAACCGTCGTAAGTGCGAAAAACGGCCCTAGGTGTGACTTTTTCTCAAGTGCTGTGCTGTAATTTCGTATGGCCACTAAATAAACGGTTGTAAGCCGAGGACTGCCTATATCATAAAAGCAGGAGCTTGCCAAAATATACAGAAATGACACCCAAGACACGCACACACACACACACCTGGAGAAGTGGAGTTCCTTTTTGTGACAACTTGGCACGGTGGGAAAAAAAACTGTGGGAAACCATTCCTTAGCTTTGATAGCTTGTTGAGTACCCCATGGCACTTTTTAATCACTTGAGAATAGCAGAGTTGGAAGGGACCTTGGAGGTCTTCTAGTCCGACCCCCTGCTTAGGCAGGAAACCCTACACCACTTCAGACAAATAGTTGTCCAACATCTTCTTAAAAACTTCCAGTGTTGGAGCATTCACAACTTCTGGTGGCAAGTTGTTCCACGGGTTAATTGTCCTCACTGTCAGGAAATTTCTCCTTAGTTCTAGGTTGCTTCTCTCCTTGACTAGTTTCCACCCTTTGCTTCTTGTTCTACTCTACTCCTAAGGAAAAACTTCAAATGTCTGAATTTGAATCGCTCGGGTGTCTTTTGGCCGAATGGAAGTGACTTCTAAATCCTGAGAACTCTTGCAAGGTGTTGTCTACGGAAGGTCCTCCATCATCCAGGTCATGGTTGTCCCAAAGCTGCTTCCCCCCAAAAAAAGTCAACTGAACTTTCTTGTTTTTTTTTTTCTCCCTTCCTTGAAAACATTTCGCTTCTCATCCAAAAAGCTTCTCGGAGAACTGATGAAGCTCCTTCCGATGAGAAGCGAAACCTTTTCAAGGAAAAAACAACAACAAGGAAGTCCAGCCGCCTTTTGGAAAAAGCCACCTTTGGCGCTTTTAAGAGTTTTTAAAATCCGGTGTCGGCGTCGAATTCGGCGACATCCGGGTTGTAAGGCGCCATGTCTAACCCCCCCCGAGCATCGGCGGCCTGACATTGTGCCTTGGTACTATCCGCCGGGGATCTCTATTTACGGAAAGCGCTACAGAAGCAGGACGCCCCCCTCCCATCCTTCCCATTTTACAGCTTTGAAACATCGAGGCCGCACGGCCCAGACCCATGACCGAAGGTGAGATCTCCAGCCTCCGGAGCGAGGAGTGGGGGGGGGGGGCTATCAGCACCTGCGGAGGACGTGCGAAAGAGCCAGAGTCTGCTGCTTCCAACTGTTGTGCCTGCGATTGTGAAAAGCCAAGCGATTGTTGCCACACACCGCAGCCCCTTCCTTTTTTTGCGCTGCTCGGTGTCAAGAGATCAAATTGCCTCCTTTTCCAAGAGACCGGGCCGAGCATCACCGAAGCTTCTGCTGGTTGTTTTGTCCCTTCCTCTCTCTCTGTCTCTCTCTCTGTCTCTGTCTCTCTCTCTCTGTCTCTCTCTCTGTGTCTCTGTCTCTCTCTCTCTCTCTCTCTCTCTCTCTCTCTGTCTCTCTCTCTCCATCTCCCTCTCTCTCTCTGTCTCTCTCCCTCTCCCTCTCTCTCTCTGTCTCTCTCTCTCTCCCTCTCCCTCTCTCTGTCTCTCTCTCTGTCTCTCTTTCTCTCCATCTCTCTGTCTCTCTCTCTGTCTCTCTCTCTCTGTCTCTGTCTCGGTCTCTCTCTGTCTCTGTCTCTCCATCTCCCTCTCTCTCTCTCTCTCTGTCTCTCTCTCTCTCCCTCTCTCTCTGTCTCTCTCTCTCTCCCTCTCCCTCTCTCTGTCTCTCTCTCTGTCTCTCTTTCTCTCCATCTCTCTGTCTCTCTCTCTGTCTCTCTCTCTGTGTGTCTCTCTCTGTCTCTCTCTCTCTCTGTCTGTCTGTCTCTCTCTCTCTCTCTCCCTCTCTCTCTCCCTCTCTCTCTCTCCCTCTCCCTCTCTCTGTCTCTCTCTCTGTCTCTCTCTCTCCATCTCTCTGTCTCTCTCTCTCCCTCTCTCTCCCTCTCCCTCTCCCTCTCTCTGTCTCTCTCTCTGTGTTTCTGTCTCTCTCTCTCTCTGTCTCTGTCTCTCTCTCTCTCTGTCTCTCTCTCTCTCCCTCTCCCTCTCTCTCTCTCTGTCTCTGTCTCTCTCTCCATCCTTCTCTTTTCTACCTGCCCGGCTTGTCATTCTGGCTGGGGGACCAGGATGAGGCCGGAGGAGAGAAAAAGCTCCATCTCCCAGGAAGTTTTGGCTTTTGCGCCGCCGAGATGCATCCTTTGGCGTGGCTGAGAACGCCGCCACCGCCACCGCCAACCCCTCCGAGATGCTCTCCTCGCCGTTTCAGTGATGCTTCTCACTCCCGGCTCCTGGACTTTGGCTCTCCTCCTCCTCTTTGACCCCTCTTTCGGAATATGGACGATTTGAAATCCGCCCGGTGCCTCAGCCCTGATCAAGGTAAGGCAGGTGCTTTTGGGGGTGCCCCACGCAAACCAACCCCCCCACCCCTCGACCCTTCCTTAAGGGATGGAAGCGTTGCGATCTCTCGCTTGGAAATAAGAGCTACAGGAACACATATCTTTTGTTATGCAAGGAGCTCGGAGAGCTTACGTTGCGGTGGGAGAGGCGGGGGGTTTGGGGTGGGGGAGCCTTTTGGAGAAAAGTTGATTTTTTTTCTCTCTTTTTTTTTTTAAATCGTTGTTTGTTTGGGCTGTTGCTTGCTGTTTGTGATGGTCTCGGAGCCCAACTCCCTCCCTCCCTCCCTCCCTCCGTTTCCCCCCTCCCCCCCCCGGCAGAAACTTCCCCGTGGAGGCCAAATCAGGCTATGCTAACAAGGCAGAAGTCCCTTGGCAGAAGGACTCCCACCTTCCTTGTCACTGTAGCTCTGTGGCAAGAAGCAATTTGCATTTTGTAAAAAAAAAATAATTAAAAAAATAGGGATGCTAGGTAACTCATTAGCTACAAGGAGGGTGTAAAAATCCTGAAAGCTCTCTATAGAAGGGGAGGGGGAGAGACCTTACCTTTCCTTCCTTCCTTCCCTCCCTCCTTCCCTCCCTCCCTGCCTTCCTTCCCGCTCTTCCTCCCTCCCTTCCTTCTTTCCTTTCTTCCTTCCTCCTTCCCTTTCTTCACTCCTTCCTTCCTTCCTTCCTTCCTTCCCCCCTGCTTTCCTTCCCTCTCTTCCTCCCTTCCTTCCTCCTTCCCTCCTTCCTTCCTTCCTTTCATCTCTCCCTCCCTCTGTCCCTTCCTTCTCTTTCATTTTCCTTCCTTCCTTTCTTCCCTCCTTCCTTCCTTCCCTCCCTCCCTCCCTGCTTTCCTTCCCTCTCTTCCTCCCTTCCTTCCTCCTTTCTTTTCTTCCTTCCTCCTTCCCTTCCTTCCTTCCTTCCTTCCTTCCTTCCTTCCTTCCTTCCTTCCTTCCCCCCTGCTTTCCTTCCCTCTCTTCCTTCCTCCTTCCCTCCTTCCTTCCTTCCCTTCCTGCTTTCCTTCCTTTCTCCCTCCCTCCTTCCCTTTCTTCCCTCCCTCCTTCCTTCCCTCCTTTCCTTCCTTCCTTCCTTTCATCTCTCCTTCCTTCCCCCCCTCCCTCTGTCCCTTCCTTTTCTTTCATTTTCCTTCCTTCCCTCCCTCCCCCCCCAGCTTGACAGGCAGTCAACAGTTGGGTATGCCATGTGACTCGAAATCTACCTGATTTTTGTTTTAAGTCAGCCCCCCCCCCCTTTTAATACCTTGGTTTGCATGCTAAACAACTTTAACTTCGATGCGCGGATGGCTTGTTCTGGAGAGACCTTTGAGAACGGTGTGCATCTTTAAAGAAGTGTGAGCAGCTCAGAGAACACAAAACGGCAGCAAAAGCTTCCTGTGGTCTGATGCTTTGGCCACCGGCCTTTGGAGCGCTTGGCATCACAGCAGCAAACAGATATAAATAATATATATCTCTACTGTGTTTCCTGGCCTTTCCCCCCATGGAGCATTATGCAAGCTTTACAGGAAGTGGTGCGACTTCAAAGCCCATTTCTCCGAGAGGAAAGCTGGTGGTTCTTTCTTTTTCTTTTTCCCCCCCCCCCCTCCTTCCTAAGTTGGTATTTTTATTCTGTGTCACTTCCCACCTTTCCAGCAGAACAGGTGCGTTCTATGTCGAACGTTGCTATCTATATACCTGCCTGTAATTCTGGACCAACCATGGAGAATATTCGGGGGCCTTTTTTTTGTGCTTGGGAAATTTGAAGGAAATATATTATTTATTTGTAAACCATCCAGAGTCACGCACGTGTGATGGGCAGTATTAAAGTCAGATGGATGGATGGATGGATGGATGGATGGATGGATGGATGGAGGGTGGGTAGATAGATAGATAGATAGATAGATAGATAGATAGATATGGATGGATGAATGAATGAATGAATGGATTGGGTGGATGGAGATAGAGATAAATGAAAGGATAGATGATAGATAGATAGATAGATAGATAGATAGATAGATAGATAGATAGATAGATAGATATGGGTGGCTGGATGGATGGATAGATGGATAGATAGGATGGAAGAATGGATGGATTGGGTGGATGGAGATAGAGATAAATGCATGGATGGATAGATAGGATGGAAGGATGGATGGATTGGGTGGATGGAGATAGAGATAAATGCATGGATGGATGGATGGATGGATGGATGGTGGGTAGGTAGGTAGGTAGGTAGGTAGGTAGATAGATAGATGATAGATAGATAGAGATGGATGGATGGATGGATGGATGGATTGGGTGGATGGAGATAGAGATAAATGGATGGATGGATGGATGGATGGATGGATGGATGGATAGATAGATATGGGTGGATAGATGGATAGATAGGATGGAAGGATGGATGGATTGGGTGGATGGAGATAGAGATAAATGCATGGATGGATGGATGGATGGATGGATGGATGGATGGATGGATGGATAGATAGATAGATAGATAGATAGATATGGATGGATGGATTGGGTGGATGGAGATAGAGATAAATGGATGGATGGATAGAGAGATAGAGAGAGATCAAATGGATAGATAGATAGATACCCTGTTTCCCCCCCAAAATAAAACATCCCCTGATAATAAGCCCAATCGGGCTTTTGAGCACATGGCAATAAGGCCAAGCGCTTATTTCAGGGTTCAAAAATATATAAAACAGGGTCTTATTTTTGGGAAAACGCGGTAGGTAGATAGATAGATAGATAGATAGATTCAACTCGTGAAGCATTCCTGACCTGCTCGATCAGAACCCTGACAGGAAAGAAAGAAAGGAAAGAAAGGAAGGAAGGAAGGAAGGAAGGAAGGAAGGAAAAGGAAGGATTGATTAGATTAGATTAGATTAGATTAGATTAGATTAGATTAGATTAGATTAGATTAGATTAGATTAGATTAGATTAGATTAGATTGACAGAAATATGGGATATTAATACAGAGTGTATATTAGGCTGCTTTTCACTTTTGGACTCTGGGGAAAGAAATTTCTCTCGCCACGCAGGGGAAATGAAGAAAAGAGAGTTTAAACGTTGAGAAGGGACGGGGGAACATAGAGCAAACTCCTCGGCATGTGGAAACCCGTTTATCCTCTTTCTCAATATTTCCAGCTTCTTTTGTCGGTTCGTTGTAAGGATTAAGTGGAAGGTGGTTTGGAAATCTCCAGATCCCTGCCTTTGACGGCGGACGGTGTGAAGAGATCAAAAGTGGTGCCGATCTCCCACCTGTGAAGTGATCTGTGGGGTTGGACTAGAAGACCTCCAAGGTCCCTTCCAACTCTTGTTATTCTAAGAGAAAGTTCTTTTCTTTTTTTCCAAATATTTTTTTTTTTTAATTTTTATTGTATAAAGAAAGAGCAACCGTTTCCACGTCTATATAAAAAGTGTGTTGTTACAGTTAGTTTTGAGCAATAGTCATCATCATCATATCCATTAGTAGGGATCGTATAATAAACAGTATTTTCTCAACATAATATTAATACTTGTTAATACTCAACCATATGGGTAATAAACATATCATAATAAGCCCTCATGGTAAAACGAATCCTTCCCTTACGATTTTAAACGTTCCAACTTCTCTTTCTGTTATTTAACCATGGATAAAACGAATCCCATGTTTCAGAATCTTCCTTCTCTTTCATTTCAAGTGTTAATTATCCATTTCTGCAGATTCTAGTATTTTTTTTTTAAAAAAAATTATCTTCTCATTTTATTATTTTCTCAAGAGAAAGTTGTGATTGGCACCTCCCATTGATGGCTGGGCCTTACGGTTTCCCCATTCTTTTGCTACCTTATTCTTCTAACCTTTCCTATATCCTTCTATCTATCTATCTATCTATCTATCTATCTATCTATCTATCTATCTATCATCTGTCTGTCTATCTATCTATCTATCTATCTATCTATCTTCTGTCTGTCTATCTATCTATCTATCTATCTATCTATCTATCTATCTATCTATCCTTCTGTCGCCCCCATGGCCTTCCAGATGTTTTCCCTCTGGATTCATGGAAGTGGAGGATCCCAAGGAGGCCGTGACTTATTGCCAAGATGTTAGGACGTAAAGCAGGACAGTCCCCGGCTGTCAACACTACCTACATATCAGCTCTTTAACCAAGTGTCTCACTTAGCGACAGAAATGTTGTGGTCGTAAGTCGAGGACTCCATACCGCTCCATCGTGGTTTACAGCACTCTCTGAGCAGTTTACAAAGGTCAGCATATTGGAAATTTTTTTCCTGCAAATTAAGCACGAACCCGTAGGAGAAAATTTTGAGTTCCTCTGCCTGGCACAATTCCCCTTTAAAGAGTCAGGAAGCAGCTAATGGGAAGAAACTTTGAACGGATGCCACGGGGTACATTAGAACGAGATGGGCCTAGAGAGAGAACAGCGAAAGCAGCTTCTTAACACAGGCAGTCCTCGGCTTTACGACCGCAATCGAGCCCAGCATTTCCGTTGCTAAGCGAGACAGCCGTTAAGTGAATTTCGCCCCATCCTACGGCCTTTCTTGACGCCGTTCTTTTAAGCCCTTTAAAGGGATCACGTGACCCCGGGACACTGCAACCATCATAAGTGTGAGTCAAGCATCTGAATTTTGAGCACGGGGAGGCTCCGACCGTCGTAAGTGTGAAAAATGAAGTCACTTTTTTCCCCCCAGTACCGTCGTAACTTCAAACGGTCACTAAACAAACTGTCGTAAGTTGAGGACACTGCCTGTATTTCCGACCCACATTCAACTTCCTTCGGTGCAGACGGTCACCCCGTTCCATCTCTGCCGTTTTCAGCTGATGCCCGCCACCACCAAAGCAACTTCTGAGATGCTAGTCCTCATTGTCCAACTTGCCTTTTCCCTTTTCCTAAGGATGAAGTCCAAGGATCTAGAGAAAAGAAGGACATTGAGGGGGTCGGACATGATAGCAGTCTTCCAGTATTTGAGGGACTGCCACAAAGAAGAGGGGGTCAACTTAGTTTCCGAAGGCAGAACAAGAAACAGTAGATGGAAACTAATCAAGGAGAGAAGCAACCTAGAATTAAAGAGAAATTTTCTGACAATGACGACAATTGACCAGTGGAACAACTTGCCACCAGAAGTTGTGAGTGCTCCAACACTGGAAGTTTTAAAGATGAGATTGGACAGCCATTTGTCCAGGACTGTGTAGGATTTACTTGCTTCTGCAAGGGGCTGGACTAGAAGACCTCCGGGGTCCCTCCCAACTCTGTTATTCGCCAAAACACCTGAAGCAACGGATGGAAACTAATCAAGGAGGAAAGCAACTTAAAAACTAAGGAGGAATTTCCTAACAGCGGGGACAATTAACCAGTGGAACAACTTGCCACTAGAAACTGTGGGTTCCTCCATCACCGGAGGTTTTCAAGAAGAGATTGGACAACCATTTGTCTGAAACGGTCTAGGGTCTCCTGCTGGAGCAGAGGGCTGGACTAGATGACCTCCAAGGTCCCTCCCCGCTCTATTCTGACGGATGGAAATAAGGAGGGTCAGAGATAAATAAAACAGCCCTCAAATCACCCGCATCACCCGAGCTGTTCCAATGAGTTAACGCCGGCACTGCCCAGCCCTGTCATTCATCCTGCCACCGCCTGTCAGTTCCGCTGGCGTCAAATGAGAATCCCGAGTCTTTAGCGGGCACCGAGTTGTCTCCTCGCATCGGTTCATGTTGTTTGAGAAGACGCCATGGCCTGCGTGCCGAAGATCTTGCGAACGGCCGGGCTCCTTTGAGCAAGTTGTAAATTCTCCCAACGCTGGAGAATTTTTAAAGAAGAGATTGGGCAACCGTTTGTCTGAAATGGAATGCAGGTTTCCTGCCTAAGCAGGGGGTTGGACTAGAAGACCTCCGAGGTCCCCTTCCGACTCTTGTTAATCTAACTAAAATTCTAACTTCTTCCAAGACCCCCATGAGAGTTCAGATCGGCCCCAGGTGGCGTTGGGGGTGGATATTTACTGAAATTTAATATTTTGATCCCTCTTGAGGCAGCTGGGACGAATCCTTCCGTCGTGGCCATCGCATCCCTCTCTCTCTCTCTCTCTCTCTCCCCAATATTGGAAAAGTGCGATAAATATCTTTATAAGACTGATCGCCACTTGTTGGGAAAACCAGGCGTGAAAGCCAGAAATTGCATTTGGGGGTGAGAAGAGACAGTTTAATGTTGGAAAAGGGGGACCAGGTACTAAGGGTTTGGGGGCGTGGCTTGGTGGGCGTGGCAGGGGAAGGATACTGCAAAATCTCCCTTCCCACCCCACTCCAGTGGAAGGATACTGCAAAATCCCCATTCCCTCCCCACTCCAGGGGAAAGATACAGCAAAATCTCCATTCCCACCCCACTCCAGGGGAAAGATACAGCAAAATCTTCATTCCCTCCCCGCTCCAGGGGAAGGATACTGCAAAATCTCCATTCCCATCCCACTCCTGGGAGAAAGATACAGCAAAATCCCCATTCCCTCCCCACTCCAGTGGAAGGATACTGCAAAATCCCCATTCCCTCCCCACTCCAGGGGAAAAATACTGCAAAATCCCCATTCCCTCCCCACTCCAGGGGAAAGATATTGCAAAATCCCCATTCCCTCCCCACTCCAGGGGAAAGATATTGCAAAATCCCCATTCCCTCCCCACTCCAGGGGAAAGATACAGCAAAATCCCCATTCCCTTCCCACTCCAGGAGGAAGGATATTGCAAAATCTCCATTCCCACTCCACTCGGAGACCAGTCAAAGGTGGTATTTGCCGGTTTTCCGAACCGCTCAAAATTTCCACTACCGGTTCGCCAGAACCTGCTGGATTTCACCCCTGCTTACAATCCCATTTAAAGTTTGTTGAAGGAGTTAAGTGAGGTTAAGCCATTCCGTCCTTGCTTCTCCTTGCTGTGACTCGTACATATGTGCGTGTGTACGTGAGAGAGAGAGAGAGAGTGAGTTGTAAAGTCTTAATGAACTGTCAAATTATTACAGCTACAATTTCTCCAAAGGCATTATACCGATTAAGAACAGCAACAAACAAGGCGCCTAGAGTATAAAACGATGGTTTAATCAACAATAAGCTTAAAACGCTCTTAGGGTGTGTAATGTCAACCTTGAGTTGCTCTTGGATCTCCTCATTCCCCAGCCGCTACGTGAAATTGACAAAACGGTCTTGAACCCGAAAACTATCGCAGTTATTTAAAAGGTGAGGGGAAAAGACCACGCATCCGCTGCTCCCTTCAATTAAATTCGGCATTAACCACTCCTGTTTTAGCTCGCCTTCTTTCTGCCGCTCGCCCGTCCTGTAAAAAAAAAAAATTCTGAATTATTTATCATCCTTGAGCTATAAATAGGTGCAAAGTGTTGACGACGACGCTAATAATAATTACGACCGTGGCCATTAGAAGCCGCCGGGCCCATTAAAAGGCCCTAGCAAATTAACCACAAAACAGGCATTCTTGAATTGCTGGGCCAGGATTGTAATCGAGCGGTGTTGGCCCTTTTGTGTGTGTGTGTGTGTGTGTGTTGCAAAAGATCACGGGTTCAATCATCTTAGTCCTGAGATCACACACACACACACACACACACACACATTAGACTCAGGACTCAGCCCCTCCTTGCAAAATTATTTTGTGCGGTTGTGAGAGAACTCAGCCAACCTTTCGACATCAGCTTGAAGATGGGAGTTGGGCTACAGGACCAACAGTAGAATGGACTTCATATCAGGGGTTAGACTAGAAGACCTCTAAGGTCCCTCTGAAGAGACCTATGATTCTGATTAGATTACAGATTAACAGGGTCGGAAGGGACCTCTCAGGTCATCTAGTCCACCCCCTCCGCCCAAGCAGGAGACCCTACCCCCGTTCTACACTTACGACCGCAACATTTCTGTTATTAAGTGAAAAGGCTGTTCAGTGAATTTTCCTCCCGTGTTTTTTTACCATCTTTCCGCCGTCGTTAAGCGAATCACTGCAGGTGTTTAAGTTAGCCACGGGGTTGTTAAGTGAATCCGGCTTCCCTGTGGACTTGGCTCATCCGAAGGTCGCAAAAAGGGGATCACGTGACCTCGGGGACTATTTCTGCGCCCGTCGTAAATCTGAGTCGGTTGCCAAAAGTCCGACCGTGGGTCATAAGCGTAAACTATACTCCTAAGTCCCTTTTTTTCAGTGCCGTGGTAACTTTGAACGGTCACTAAACGAAGGGTTATAAGTCAAGGACCACCTGTACGCTCTCACAGAAAAGGCAGCGTGATAGAGAAGGAAAGAAGTAGCCGAGCCTGTGTAATTTATATTATTTTAGTTGCTCATTTTGTATCCCTCCCCCTTCTTTTCTCAAGAACCCAAGGCAGTCAGAGAATTTGGTCAGAAAAAAAATCAGGTGGGCAACACAGGTTCGGAGTTCAAAACTTCCAGGAACTTCTGGCTTTCCAGATGTGGCCGAACCTACAACCTCCTGAATCCCTCAATTGTATTAATGCTGCCCTGCTGGGACGATTCCTGGGAATTGTCGCTCCGTAGCAACCAGACAACTATTAGACTGGCCCCAAGGGATGGGAGAAGGTGGCCATGATGCCAGAAGCCCCAGGAGAGAGAGAGGGAGGGAGGGAGAGAGACAGAGACAGACAGAGAGGGAGGGAGAGACAGAGAGAGAGGGGGAGGGAGGGGAGAGAGAGACAGAGGGAGGGAGGGACAGTCAGAGAGGGAGGGAGGGAGACAGGGAGAGGTAGAGGGAGGTGGAGAGAGAGAAGGAGGGAGAGAGACAGAGGTGGGAGGGAGAGAGAGACAGGGAGGGAGAGAGGGAGGGGGAGAGGGAGACAGAGGATGGGAGTGAGAGAGAGACAGGGAAGGAGACTAGAGGGGAGAAAGAGAGGGAGGGGGAGGGAGGGAGAGAGACGGAGAGAGACAGAGAAAGAGGGGGGAGAGAGACAGGGAGGGAGGGAGGGAGGGGGAGAGAGAGACAGAGAGGGTGGGAGTGAGAGAGACAGGGAAGGAGACAGAGAAGTGAGAGAGACACAGAGGAGGGAGAGAGAGAGACAGAGAGAAAGAGGGAGGGAGAGAGAGAGACGGAGGGAGAGAGAGGCAGAGAGAGAGTGAGTGAGTGAGAGAGAGACACAGACAGAACGAGAGAGGGACAGACAGACAGACAGACAGACAGATGTGTGTGTGTGTGTGTGTGTGTGTGTGTATTTATATTTATATTGTTTGTTATGCTGGGAAGCAAAGTGACATCTCGAAAGGCGAGAAACCAGGGGAGGCGGGGCAGGAAAACGAGATAACTGGACGGGAAGTCCTCCTTCCTCTTAAATCGGCCTTTCACTGAAGAGTAATTAGAATTGGCAGCAAAATTAAAGAATTCCAGGTGGTTTTTTTTTTTCTCCTTTCTGGGGGAATTATCAGCCGAAAATTGGCTCTTCCTTTGACAGGTATCCCCCCCATCTCCTTTGTTTGAGCAAGTGATGGGCCGGCAATCTAGCAATTTGCTTTGATGGGTTGGGGGTCTTTCCCCCCCCCCCAAAGTGTCATCCAGCTCTTTAGGACGGCTTCAAAGTCCTCCAGCTTAGAAGGAAGTCCTTGAGAAGGAAAGGTTAAACGGGAAGACAAAATCGAGGTCTTTAAAAACATCTGACAGGCCGTTAATGGCGGGGGGGGGGAGTCTATTCTCCGCTGCCCCCAGAGCAGGGTTCAAATCTATTACACAAAGGCCCATTTTTGGCTCGAGGTTAAAAAGAACATTGTAGCAAGGAAGAGCTGTGTGACTACCGTGTTTCCCCGAAAGTAAGACTGAGTCTTATATTAATTTTTGCTCCAAAAGATGCATTAGGGCAGTGATGGCTAACCTTTTTTCCATCGTGTGCCAAAAGTGGAGGGGGGGGTCACACACGCGCGTGCCCACACCCACGCAACCCCCCTGCGCTTCCCTGCTTTTGGCATGTGATGGTACGGTGGGCCCAGTAGGCCCATTTTTCACCTCTGGAGCCTGGGGAGGGCAAAAACTGCCTTCCCCACCCCCCCAGAGGCCCTCCCATTTCCTGACTTCCAGTGGGTCCGGAAAGCCCGAAAATCAGGTGGCCGGTGTGCACATGCGTGCTGGATCTGAGCTAGAGCAATGCTCACGTGCCCACAGATATGGCTCCACGTGCCACCTGTGGCAGGCGTGCCATAGGTTTGCCATCATGGCATTAGGGTTTATTTTCTGGTGAGGTCTTATTTTGGGGGCAATACGGTACTAAATGCATCCATCTGGCTGACAATCTTAACTGGGGCTTATGTCAGGTTTCGAGGCCGTCTCAGATAAATTGCATTTCAAACAAAGTCTTTGAAGAAAAACTCCTATTTATTAAGCACGACATTCTAAATCCAACTCCATCGAAGCCAACACTGACTTCCAGACCCAAAACCCTCCCTTTCCGTTCCCCACTCCCCTGCACTCATTGGCCATCTTTCAAATCACTCTACCCCTAATCTACTGCTCCAGCTCAAAGGAATTTCCCCCCCTCCCATCCCATCTCCTAGGGGATATTATCTCCAGGGAAAATAAGTAGGTGAAAAGTCAAACGTCCCTTTCCAGACGCCTCCGCTTCTCCTTCTTATGTCAGCACTAGAGTAAATGCAGCTTGAAGTGCTGACAGCTTATTTTTTGGGGGGAGGCAACCCATTTTCGGCCATGATGCTCTCTTGCAGCCCTCTGCCAACGAAACGGGGAGTGGGGGGGGACCCACACAACCCCCCCAGATCTGTTTTCGCTGGCAGAGGCACCGCGGGCCAATCCTTTGCTGTTTCCAGGGTGGCCCCGCAGGCCAGATCTAAGGAACCCGCCGGCCTTGAGTTTGACACCCCCGAATAAACATAACCTGTATCAATTTCCATCAATTTCCCCAAGTTTTATGCTGATTGCACAGTTTTCAGCTGTCCCAAGCTTTGGGCAGCATTGCGATACGTTAATATTTCCCCAATCCAATTTTTCCCTTCTGCTTCTCCCTCCCACGGGATTTTAAAGGCCAACTCCTAAGAGAATTTGGGAGAAGGAACGGCATTTCTATCATATAGGCAATACGCCAAGCTTCCGCAGAACGTCAGACCATCCATCTCTCTCTCTCTAATTTAATCCCAGAACTCTTAAACTAGATTGCCGTAGAAAAAAATGCAATACTGGCAAAAATAAAAAATAAAAAATTGGACATTGCAACTTGAAATGAAGGACAGCATTAAGCATTCCGATGGTGTCAGCCTTGGGCTGTTTTTCCCTGTTTAATTAGCAACCTTTCGCCCTTAGCAAGGAGGAAGGGTGGACGGCAAGGAGTAAGTAGAACACAGAGGTTGTGATTGTTTGCTGGGGACCTCTGTCTAGTCTTGAATGGCGTCAATCGAGAGGCCTCTACAGACCTGGAGGACACTTGGTGTAAATCAAGAGAGTCCTCATTATCTCTAGGAAAAGGCTGAGAAAGATCTCTGTGAAGCCGCAAGGGCTCCACTCACCTCTGGAAAGTGGAAATTCTCTCGCCGGTTCCTTCTGAGTCCTCGTTTAATTAATTGGATCGACGCGACGGAATGGCTCATTGCAAATTTCAAAGGCCTGGAGCTGAAAGTTTTAAGACTTAGAATAACTTTATTGTCACTTTGAATGTAGACTAATCGGCACAGGTTGAAATGAAATTTTTGTTGCATGCAGCTCTCAAAGGATCGCCACCACCTCTAATATACACTACATAAACAGGACAAAATAAATAGCTAAATAGAAAATTAGGCATGTATTATAGGACACGGAGAAACAACACAGTCTCGTTCGGATAGATACATGTTGACGGCGAGAAAAGCGAATCTCGCGAGTTTACCAGACGGATAGCCCAAGGGAACAAAGCCGTTACAGAATCTGGTAGTCCTGCTAGGAATACTTTAAAACCTCCTCCCAGAGGGGAGCAACAGAAACAGACCGTGAAGTGTGTGTGTGTGTGGGTCTCTCACAATACTTTGAGCTCTAAGCACACTGCGCTTATAAGCGGCATCCTGAAGAACGGGAAGCGAGTTTCCTATAGTCTTCTCGGTTGTCCTCACCACTCTCCGTAGGGACTTTCTATCTGAGGCACTGCAGCCACCAAACCAAACGGGCGTGCAGTTTATTAAAATGCTCTCCATCGTGGCTCTGTAAAAAAAAGTGGTCGGGACAGAAGGAAAAAGATGTGCTCTCCTCATCCATCTCAGGAAATGCCGACGTTGGTTTGCCCATTTCACTAAAGATGACTTGTGGAGAGACCAATTCAGATTGTTAAGTTATCTGCACCCCGTAGGATGTTAGACCCTATTAGAACCCATCAAGATCTTCGCCCCCCCCCTCTTCAGCTTTTCCATGTCCCATCAACCAAGCAGAAACTGTCCCGCAACGGAAGCCCCCCCCCCCCCCCCCGTCGGTTTTCCTTGCAACTGACATGAAAAATTGGGAAGGATCGTCTGATTCTTTCAAGTTTTCCCATGTAGCGGCTGGCGGGTTTGGAAGGTTATATTTTGCACGAATGACTGCGTATGTATGTATCCCAGGATAAGACTGCGGGCGTTCTGACTCTAGGCCTCCTGTGTCAGTAAAACACACGAGTATCCCAAAAACCTGTTTTATTTTAACAGCTGTGAATTCTGTTCATTCACAGACGAGTCCCAAATAGTTGTAAAGAGTCCTTCGGGATAAGGCTGATAATCACCCACCTTTTTCTCCCTTGACATGCTGCCAAAGACCTAATTGGCACAGAGCCACACAGAGTCCAGAATCAAACAGAGCTTCAGGCTTTAAACTGCACAGAATTAACAACGTTGCTTCCTGCAAAGGCTCAAGTGCCTTTGCTCCTCCTGTAAGTCTTATGGGAGCAGCCAATCATCTCCAAGCCCTGCTCCCTTTTGTTTTAACTGTTCTTGCCTTCTGGCAGCTCTGCGCATGCGCGCATTGGGCACAGGCTCCCCCTGTTCCTCTGCCTTGCTGAGGTCCGACTCTGGAGGCTCCGGAGGCAGCACGTACCTCCCAGCTGGCCCTTTCTCTGTCTCCGACGCAGAGCCCTTGTCCGAGCCCTCCCCAGAC